>NW_024884755.1:17235910-17351020 GCF_019232065.1 Centrocercus urophasianus
CCCCGCAGCCGCGGGGGGGGAGGGCCGCTCAGACGTTTGCGTGCGGAGCGGACCGCGCGGGGCCCCGGCCGATGCTGGAGAAAACGGTAGTGGGAGATTGGAGGGGAGAGCGCGTTTCAGACCTTCGTCGCGCTTTGCAGCCTGTTTGTGCAATGGTAGCAGTGAGGCCCCGCAGTGCCCGCGCCCGGTGCGGCGCGTCCCGCCGCTGTCCCGCAGCGCCCTTCGTCCTTCCGTCTCGTTTGACCCGGCGCTGCGCGGGTCGCTGAGCGCCGCCGTGCCGGCGCGGCGCTTTCGGAGGCCGCTCGGCGTCGCGCGTGGGGCTGGGGTTCCTTCAGCCCGGAACGGAGCTCCGTGCCGGCGGCCGGTGGGCCGGCGCAGTTAGGAGTTAGTAGCTAGGAGGGGTTCCCGCCGGCTGAGCCCGGCTCTCCAAAGGCGCTCTTGGGATGAGCCGCGAGCGGAGGCCTCCGGGACCTCCAGAGCGGGCCGTGAGGAAACGGTCAGACGAGATCGAACGCGATCAAACACAAATCACAGAGGGCCGGCAGCCACTCCGAGACCCGTCCACCCATCCCTGCCCTCGGCTCCGACACCGCGCGCCCACGCGGACGGGAAGGACGCGATGCCTTCCTGCTGCTGTGTGGGCGGGTGGGAGCGATGCTGGCTGCGTGCGAGGAAGGCTGAAGCTGCCAGGAAAAAAACAGTGTGGGGAAAAAAAAAAAAAGTCTAGAAATTAGGGAAAGCATTCTGCTTCGACAGAATAAAAATAAAACCTGGAACGGGAGAGGAAAGGCATGAAAGAGTTAGTGACAAAATATCATGTACGGCTGGGGAGATGATGGTTTTATTGGTATTGCGGGGGGAGGGAGAAGCTGAGAGGCAGTGAAAACACAATTTGGCCTAAAATTGAATTTCTCTGATAAGGAATTTCAGAAGCGGCTGCCTCATTCACTGTGCAGCCAAATAATCATATGCGCTTTAATAATCTTTATTTTACAGGAGTACGTTGCCAGGGTAACAGAGTGTAAGCAGGAGAACAGCACCTTGCAGATCACAAAGGCAAATCTGCAGAAAGAAATTTCAGCGAGTTTCTCTCTGCCTTTTTTGCAATGTAATGACGACTTATTTTTCATGCACTGATTTAATAATCTTATTGAAAGATCCTTTCCCCGTTTCTCTTATTCTTGTCTGTCTGAGGGCGGACAATAGCAAAACCTGGAATTGTCGAGTCCACCGGGCTAAGCAAACTAACAGATGTAATATGTTTAGCATTTTTATGTAATTACTTTTTATTGCTATTTTACCCCTGTTTCCATTCCTCCCTGGTTAGTCGCTGCGTCTTTTCCGTTACGGCCCAATCAGGTGGTAGTGAGGGGCTGGGGGAGAGTTAGTAATTGACTGCATTAATCGGAAATTATTAGTTGGACGTATTTTCCAGGGTGGGGGTTGGCTGCAGAAATAGACCTTTTAGCGAGGGATGAATTGAATTATGGTCAATGCAATAATGAAGCCTCCAGGCTGCAAGCTGTGGAGAGGACAGTCATCTTCACAAAGGTTGTAGTGTTATTTATAATGGGCTCTGCTCTTGGGGTGGAAAGCAGCGTCAGCCCTACTGATGTGCCTCTGGTGTGGGTGTCTCGGTCAGTCGGATGGACATAAACTGAGTCAATACGCTCGAAACCACAAACTTTAGAAGACCTTCAGTGTTGGTACAACAAAGAGTAGGAATGTCGGTACCCAACCTCAGGGAAGGCGCAGCTTGAGATGGTCTGCAGCTTGTAAACATTTTGCCTCTTGTCCTCTTTCCCAAGGGCTGGAGCTCAGGAAGGAAGCGTGGGAAAAGCAGTTGTGGTCTGTGGAGAGGAGGTGGGAGGGAAGAGTCTGTGAAATTAAAGGCAAAATCCAGTTTGTCTCCATGCAGCTGACAAATTTCAAGGACCAAAGAACAAAGGGCGTCCCTTCAGCTCAGGCAGCTTCTGTGCTGCAGCCTGGCCAGCAGGGTGTCCGAGCACGGCTCTGGTGCGAGGCAATGTGGGGCTGAGGGAAGCAGAGCAGGGGCTGTTCTGCAGCCCTACCTGAGGGAATCCTGCTTTCTGTGCTCTGGCCGATGCTGCTGAAAGGAAACCATTCATTGTGAGGCCCGTTCTTTAAAAACTATGCGGAGATTTATGCATTCTGCATATCACGCAGTAATTAATATGTGCAGGGAATTTGCCGGGGAACACTTTCACTACGTGATTACTTCCTGCAAAATATAAGTTTCTCTCTTAGCATCTACTGAGTTACTCTGGGTGTGGGATGTTCCTTTTGAATGTAATTTCGTGGGTGGTGAAACCTAGTCTGAGGTGTCAGAATTGTTGCAAACTGCTTTGAGAAGAATGTGGCTCTTCTTTGACAGCAGCGGTTTTTTGTTTGTTGTTTTGGTGTTGGACAGCTTCTGTGGGATCCAGCAGCTCTGATCTCCTAAGTATATCCAAGGAAATTTTAGATGATTTTGGTAATCCTTGCAGAACCACTTTTCACAGAAACTTTGCACGTTGCTGCATTTCGTATGCATATAAAATGTAACAGAGCGTTGCTCTTCTCTGCACGCAGAAGGGCCGCCTGGACCAGGATGTGGGGTGCAGTAACGCCAGGTGCTGAACGGGATGAGCTCTTGGTTGTAGGTTTAGGAGACTGCATTCTGTGTATCTTAAGGCCGTGCCGAACAAGAAATCAATTTGCTGAAGCTTCTTCTACAAATTTTTAATGTATTCTGTCTGTGTTAATCTTACCAAGTTTGAAAATTTAGAAAATCAAAAGGATTGTTATCTCTTCTTCGTGAGAAGCAGCAAGGAAGCCCAAAGTACGAAGTGAGATGGCAAAAATCTGCACTTGCAGGTGGAGCAGTAGTTACTCGCCATCTCAGGCATAGAGAGGTTTGTCTTTGCACTGATTCACTGGATTCTACTTCCCTTAGAAACAGTAGGATAAAATTTTGGTAAGAAATTGAAGCCCAGCTGCTTAAATACCCGTGATATTTCTAGCACGAAATCTGGGTAATTTACTTTCCCCTTCCTGCTAGTTTGTATCCTGCTGCCTTCTGAAATGGAAACTCTTCTGACCCTGTAACCCCTGTGTTACTCTGAATAAAACTCTGTTTAATTGTGTTCTGAAGCGGCGTGCAGGGAGCTCCCGCACTACTAATCAGCTTTGCTGGTTTGGATATGCATCTCCAGGATCCGTGTTGGCAGAATAAGTTGATATAATTGCAGTTCTGCATCAGAGATTTAACGCTAGAACTTTAAAGGCACAGGTCTTCATTTCTGTTACTGTTTCGCCGTGGGAGCGGCTCTCGTGCCCTCAGGGGCGCTGCAGGAGGAGCCGTGCCGGCAGCGGCGCTCTGCCGGGTGTCGGAGCCGCACAGCAGCGGCAGCGCCCACCCTGCTCTGCTCCGCTGCCTCTCCTGGGGCACAGCATCAGCGTAGTGATGCCGCTTTTGGATGAGCTCTTCCGTACCTTTTTGCTTGCAATACACGATGTGAAAATGCAAGTAATCCTTATTGCCTAGGAAACTTTCATACAATTAAAAGAGTCAAAATGCTCTCAATTAGCCAGAATCTGTTTCGTACCAGCCCATCTGGATTAATGTTTTGAAGATGATCTTGTAGCTTTCTGGGAGGTCTGTATATAGTTTTGTATTGAGAAGACAGCGGTGGACCGTTTAAATTTAGGCATGGCAGAAGCCATTGCTTTGGCAGATAGTCATAAACATTATCCCCGTTCCTTACCCTGATCGCCTTCTCATCTTTCTCAGAAAGCACAACCGTTGCTTTGGTTTCTTTGCATTTTACAATAAATGTGTTTAATATTGAGGTTTGCCCTGCCCAGAACCTGCAGGCAGTCGGCGCACAGTGTTGCTTTCAATTTGCAGACGTTTTTTCATTGCTCTGATAATGTGCTTCTGTTTGGCCTTCAGCATTCCAAAAGTAGGAATGCCACTTAACCTGAGTCCTGGCTCCCTGTTACTGTTTGATCAGAAACAGTAATGCAGTAACTGCCTCAGACAAATGACTATACTGAGAACACTCCCAATTGCCCTGCAATAAAACCGCTATCCTCCCTGAAAGCGAAGATGAGGATAGAAAGGGCAAGTATGATTGGAAGGTCAACAAGTTTGAGCACTGACAGAATGAAAGAAACAAATTATAGCAGCGAGGACATGTTGCTGAAATGCCCTGTGTCTAATTCTTGGCTGAGCTGGAGCCAAGGTGTGCTGGCTCAGGTCTCTGGGCTGTCTCAGATCCACGGAAGTGCAAGCAGGATCTCAGCATCTCAGCCTCTGGCTAGCTGATTACTTGTGTGTTAAACTTCAGTCCTCGAGGTCACGCATGGAAATGTTAAACACTAATGAATATCACGGGCTGTGCCCCGTTAAACTCAGTGCTCCGTGTCGCTGATGTTGCGTTTGGTGGTGGTCTGCTTGCTGGCCTCGCAGGCCTGGTACAGAACCGTCATGTTCTGAGACATCAGGACTCAGACACGTGGCTGTTGCTGGGTTGCTTTAAAATTTGTCTCTTTGTAAGTTATAAGCAAATTCTTTGTTGGCACTGCCTCAGGTGCCTGAGGTAGGAAAAGGAAAAACGTTTAACAATTTCCACTTTCTGCTATCTTTTCTGTTTCTTCCAAAGAAGATGGGCAGAGCTCACTGCCATGCCTTGTCCCACTGATACCATAAACAGCAGTGTAAGAAGGTGACTGATGGCAATTCGGCTTTATCTGTTCTAACCCTTTACTCACTACTTTAAAATAGGTATAAAAGCAAACTCTGGGGAGATTTCACCATTTTACGTGTTTGCTGACCCTAAGTTTTGCAGTCATTAAGTGTTTTGGAAAGGCTGTTTGCCTTTTGAATTTGAAGGCTCTAAGGTTCTGATACGTTCAGTTCTGTGTTCTTTCTGTTGTACACCTCAAAATATGTGTCTACATGGCACAATTGCCTTTCATGTGCTTTTCCAGGACCCAAATCCTGAGCAAGACCTGCTGACAGTGGGCAGCTGGAATGCTGTGCTGCACACAGTGTGTGGGCTTTGGAGCAACCTATGGAGTGACAGATGAACACATGAGTAGTGGAGGGAGGGATCTGATTTTGGGCAGTGGTGGATGGAGAAGATTTACCAGCTGGTGGAAACACAGTGCAGAGATGTGAAAGAACTAGAGGGCTGCCCCAGTCTCTCTGAGATGCCAGAACCCACACGTGACTGATTGAGGCCGGTGCTGCTGCCCCTCACATCCTGCATGTGGCTGTCGGGGTGCTGCTGCCCTCAATGCCCTCCTGCAGTCTGCTTGGTGGCAGCCGTGTCGTTTCTGTAAGTCATTCAGTGTTCATTGCAGTAATGGCTTGAACTTGGCTGCTTTATGTTCCAAGTACTACTTTGACCCTTGGGCTATAATATCAGCCCAGTGATTATTCAGTTTCTTTTATGAAGTGCCTGAGTGCCAACAGGAAAGAGCACAAGCATCCCTGTGCGGCCTGATGTTCAGAGTGCTCATCTGGGATGTCTGAGCATGGCAGTGCAGTGCTCGGGCGTAGATCACTTGCTATCCCATGGTAGCTGTGACTGGTTTAATAATACTGGAGATTCTGAAATACCAGTTAATGTTATCACCTTTGGTTGGGTTTGTTTGTTTTTAATGTTCGTATTTGTATAGCCAGATCTGTTTGGTTTCATTGCCACAAAACATGTATCAAATACTGTAGTGTGTATCATCTTTTCTAAGTGAGAGGTGTCTGAGAACGGAGTTCAAACAAGCATGGACTGTAACTGGGAAGTTTCCTGGGGAGGATGATTCCTGAAGAGAAAAGGTTTTAGTGCTCAAAGCTCATTCCAGCTGGAAGTGCAGCTCTGTGCTGAGGTGGGCCAGGTAATGGTTGGCCCTGGCTGACAGCAGTGCTTTTTGGGCCAAAAGCTGTGTCTGTGCTTTTCTTTACACGTGCAGAAATAGATCTGCTTAGCCTTTCTGTAGATGAATTTTCAACTCTTGCTGATTATAATAATATGGCGAGTTCCACCTTTCTTTTGTCATATTTTTACCACAGAAGTGCAAACCCAGGATGCGATTTCCTATCAGAACTGTGTTTCTGTGGCATTCTTTTTCTGAACCATTTGGCCCCCGGTACCCTGGACTTTGCTGTCCATTTCAAAGAACTCCTCCTCACACAAAGTGTTCACAGGTGATGGCTAATCTGTGTTCCTACAGTGATGGAGGTCAGACTATGCAGAGTAACTGTTGGTTCACTGTTCCTCGTTGAGCAGTTTCCCACACAAGAAGCTGATCTCTTTTTTGCTTAGGAATGAAGCAGCCATTTTCTGAAGTCACCATGCGCAGTGTATTCGAGAGCTGCAGCATTACTGTGATAATTCAGAACACAGAATTCAGGATGCTGTTTCATCCAATGCAACTGAAAGAGGGATGATGGCTGGGAGAGAAATTTGTGTGGTCTTAAAACCTTGCAGATCTGTTGAGAGTAATGTGTTGCACGCTTCCACTTTTGATGCACTAGTCAGGAAGAATGCAAAAGATAAAGATCAGTGACAAAGCATGGTTAGATGAATCAATAAAGCACGGGATACTTCAGATTCTGGAGCAGTAGGAAACAGTACGGCTATATGTGGGTGGCATGGGAAGGGTGAGTGTTCAGAGAGCCCAACACCTGGGGTGTTTGTACACCAGAATGTAGACACAACTGAAAAGTAATGAAATGGTGATGGAAAACCTCGAACTGAATTGGCAAGGCCATAGAAAAAGCAGACGGGGAAAAAAAGAGATGAGGCCCCAGCACATCCTTAAAATTACTGGAAGTGCCTGTCTTTGCTGTGTACTCTATGGGACAGCTGAAGTTAAAGAAACTTTTAACCTGAAATAGTTCATTCTTTCCCTCTGCTCTGTGCCTACGTTAACTCTCACAGGTGTTCTTATTTTAAACAGATGTCTTTTGAGACAGAAAGTTGTGATTTGATTTTTGCATTGGGAGGGCTCATGTTCTGACATTGCTTTCTATAGAGGTACAGAAGATCCAATCTGTGACACATTGCACTGAGTGGTGGCCAATACTCAGGTTCTAAATCTGTAACTGCTGTATCCGTTGGAAGCTTTCAACATTTTTGAGGAGAGAAAATTCATGCAAGGATGTTCCTTTGTGTTGTAAGAGGTGAACTGTACTTGGGAGCGCTTGCACTGCCAGCCTTGGCTACAACAGCTGGCGGTGAGGCTCTCAGGTAACAGTTCAAAGGAGAGGCTCTGGTATTTTGTGACTATTAGGGATATTTTTAAGAGAGAATAATTTCAGAGTAGATAGAAGCTGCTCCCACATTCGGCTGGGATTCAGAACGGCAGTGGTGCAGTCACAAACTGGCCAGAGGTTGTTGGGAGTGTTGGTTGTTGTGTGATGTGGTTTGTAATGGTTGAACTGGTAATGTCTTATCAGGAATTTTATTTCTGGAGCTCTTCAGTGGAAACCCAAACTTACCAAGATAAAACTCTTCAACTCCTTTTAAGCAGAGTCCTGGTAAAACTGCAGTGTGAATTGTGGTGGTGATGCAAACTGGATATCTAACAGCAGGGCCACTGAGTTCGTGTCTCAGAGCTGGGTGTCGCAAGCAGCGATAGCTTAATTCAGCATGCCATCGTCAGGCTGCCTTCTGTTTCAGAAGTCACTTTCCTTTGTTCACATTAGATTCAAATTCATGTCTCGGCATGCAGTGCTTCAATTCCCTTGCAGTCCAAACGTGTCTTTCAGGGCAGCCCCAACAGAGGAACGCAGGCGTCGCTGCTCTGCGTGCTGTGGGAGCAGCGGATGTCTCACACATCCACTGAGCACGGCAGGGGGAACAGAGAAAGTTCCCTGGCCGCTTGTGTTGTGCTACCAACGTGTGTGTGATCACTGAAACCCCAGGGTGGTCATCCACACCCCTCGTGCAGCCCGAAGTTCTTTGGGGCTGCACGCTGTTCATGGAGCCTGTGCTCCTTTCCTACGCTGAGCTGAAACTTTCTGAAGTTTTTGCTTCGTTTGCTGGATTAATTTTCTGTGAACTGGAAGAGAGAATTGAGGTTCTGTTGGTCTCTTTATTTGTTGGTTTGTTATTAAATCTTTTGGTCCATCCTGTCCCCGCTACTCAGCTCTGTCAGCAGAGGAAGCCCGCAGTAATTTTCCGTAATGCTTTTCATACCAGCTTGCTTTGCTGACTATTTTGTTTATTGGATTTCTTACTTAAAATCTGTTTCCTTATTGGCTTCTCTTTAATTTCCTCTTCTTTTGCAGAGCCGCTCAAAGGTAAGCAGAGTCCTAAAGCTATTCAGCCCTAAGTTCTGGTATTTTATACATATAACACTTCAGGGCTGGTGGCAATGATACCTGGGATTATTTATGGGCTTTCATAAAAAGAAAGAGGAAAATACAGAACTGCACAGCTTCTCTTTTCCTTCCCCTTTTCCCAACCCCCCTCCCCACTGAGGAGTTTAATTTTAAATGATAAATGTGGAAATTAGAGACCGTCGAGAAAATCCAATTTGGTGAGGAGTTTTAAAAATCCCATAATAAACGCAGAGTGAAATGTATGATTTAATGCGGGGCGCCAATGGCTGCTATTATGTGCTATTAGCAAATCGGGGTTGAGAGTGAATCTTTATCACTTGGTGAGTGCGGGCGAGGCCTGCCTTTGCTTCTGCTATTGATTTGTAGCCGCTTGTCATAATGACATCGGGAAGCAATGAATGGAAGATGTGCTTTTGATAGGATTGAAGGGGTGCGAAGGGGGGAGAAAAAATTCAGCAAGTTTTCTATCTCTTCTGCCTGATTAGATTTTTTTCTTCTTTTAAGAGCTTTCACATTCCAATAAAAATGCTAAATCAGCTCTGAAGCAGAATTGTTAGGGAGTAAATAGCTAGTCACATTTAAAGGAGGGAAAGATCTGACTTTACAGCGCTGACTTTACAGCAGTAGATGAATCTAAAGAACATTTCTGGCTCCACAAAAATGATCGCGTTGGGCGCGAGGGTGGCTGAGAGCCGAGCAGGGGGATCTGCTCTGATGGCACTGCAGACAGCCAGAGCCAGATGGGTGGTGTGTGCGTGTGACGTGACTCATCAGAATACAGGCAAATTAAATCTCTGACATGTCTGCATTGAGGAAAAGGAAAATAACAATTCTTGGAATTCTAATAACGTAATGATAACAATTCTAAACAATGGTCTCTGAACCAAAGGTACCTGGAATGAAAAACCCAGATTTTGCTTCAGAGTAGCAAGGAATAAATGTCTCGTTTACATCTGGGGAAGGAAGGATGTTTGTCACTTTAATAATAGACGTTTCTCACCAGAAATCTGAAGTTTTCATTGAAGGGAGCACAATTGCCGTGCTGTTTGGACAGTGCGGGTTCTCGGGAAGCAGGAATGGGCTCGCTGTGCTGCAGCCCTGGGTCTGGAGCACGTGGTGAATGAGACAAAATCCATGTGCACTTCGGAGTGCTTCTGTGTATGAGTCGTGTATGAACCTACTTGCAAAGGCTCCATGGATTTGCATTTCTTATCAGAAGATCCTTGCCATTTTAATTTCCTGCCTCTCCATCACTCTGCCCTCCCTGGGAAGGGGGAGGTGTGTGCTTCTGAGGAACAGAACTCCGCTTTGTTTTTTTTCCATAAGTCCACGCACATCTTCTCTCATTATTACTGCTGTTATCATCATTACCCTGCTCTGCTGTGGCGAAGAGCCGTAGGTGATTAAGGGTTGTGACTCTGATCATCAGTTCCTTCCTTTCACCTCAACCAGCCTCAGCCATTCTTATTTATGGAAGCCTTCATGGGACAGCTGAATGAGCCTGGTTTACAGGGCTCACTGGCAGAGTATGAAATGGCAGATTAGAAATCAATGCAGAGAGACCAAGTGCCTACTTCATCATTCAGGAAAAAGAAATACAGTATTTCTGGTCTAAGCCTTGCGCTCATTAAAATCACATCCTTTAAAAAACCTTTTAAATTAAAACAGTGATCAGTAGGACTGAGGAAAATCGTAAGCAGAGGGAATTTTCTGAGAGAGGACAAGCTGAAGCGGTGTGCAGATGAAATACGGTGTTCACCATGCTGCCCACTGGCTGTACTGGGCTCTGTGGGTGTATGAGGTGCTTGTGTTCTGTGGAAGTCTGTTGTCTAACGGACCGCAAGAAGGTGCCGCGGGCAGCTGGAGACACCTGAATGGGGGAAGCCAAGGCAGACTGCTGGCAGATGGGGCAGGTGGTGCTGCTTAATGGAGAGGAGGGGGGAGCTGAGGCACAGAGCACAGCAGCGGGTGGAGACTGTGGCCACAGCATCTGATGGTCAGCAGCATGAAACTGTCCTGACCCGGGGCCGTGGCTGGGCTCCTCACAGTCTGCGACTGAGATGGGCACAGATGAACTAGGCCCAGCGCTGGCTCTGGGTGGACAGAGGAGCTGTGTAGGAAGGAGGCCTGGAGCTGCGTGGCGCCCAAGCATGGCCCAGCACGGCATGCAGCCTGCCCCAATAGCAGCACTGCTGGTGGCACTGCCCGGACGGGCTGACTTCAGGACACTGCAGAACGAAGCCACAGAGCTTCACTTTGGGGCTGGCAAATGCCCTCAGCAGGTGTCCAGCACCCCCAGCACAGTGGGATACGCAGCATAGGGATGCTGCTCCCTCTGACACATGGCCTGTGGTCCTGGGGAAGGGGAGATGCGGCCAGCAGAGCTCAGCACTGCTTCAGAGAGGGACCGATGGTCGCAGCATGGCTGGCACATTAGGCAGGTGGGGGAGTTCCACTGCAGACCCCAAGAAATAGGGTGATTCCTGGGAAAGCTACAGGTGTGGAGGTCATTCAACCAATGTTTGAGATCTAAGACTGCAAAGTAAACCTACAGAACGAATGCCTTTTGGAGATAATACAGAGAAAGAACAAAAAGAATCCAGCAATTATACGGATTTGGGAAAACTGTGCAGCTCTTTGAGTATGACACCCAATATACAATCTGGATGGCAAGAAGACTTCTGGAGGTGAAAAGAGGCAAAGATGAATTACATTTGTAATATATGTATTAAGTTAATGACTGGACTTGCAGAGAACTGCACTTACAGAATGAAGCCTACAGGGAAATGCTTATATCCCCTGGAGATTATTTTACAATATTTTAGCAAGATGAGAGTAGGATATGATTATGACATTTCCGATGTCTGGCTTGGGGAAAAGGTAAGGGTGGTTCCCCTGTTTCTGCTTGTACATTGTTAGGTTGTTATTTATGCTTCTAACTTTCCGTACAGCAGGAACATATCTGCTAGTGTTTTGAAATATACATTAAAGACTTGTAATCAAAGAAAGCTATTAATAATTAATTCTTCATCTTTCCTAACGGATTCTTCTTTCTTTAAGTTTGAAATGGCTATTCTTTCTGGTAGGACCCCTCAAAGCTCTTGTGAACTAGGACATTCAAACCAGTTTGTGTCTTCAGTGAGGTGGTTTCAGTCTGCTTGGAGTTACCTTGCCTCCATGTAGCGAGATTTGCAGTTTGCCATTGACTGAAGTGAAGCCGATGCCAAAAGATGTTCATCTTTTTGACAGAGCTCTCAGCAATCAAATTCACACCTGTGCAGCACAAGCTGGGATTGTCAGCAGCTGTCTGAAGTCTGGCATTACTTTTTGCCCATTGGCCATACCTGCTAGCTTTGATGAAGGTTTCACTGTAAAAATTGCTTGTAGAAAATATGTCTTGTTTCTGTTCCAGAAATGGACACTGGATTTCCAGTGTAAGCCTGTTAAGTCTTTCACCCTTACACTATCATCAAGATTTAATCCTCAAACCTTCAGATTCCAGTCCAGATTACTTCTATTTTTATTACATGAAGACATCCATTTTTTGGTATATGTAGGCCAGCTACTGAAAAAGATCACAACATTTTCCTTGTCGTTTCATGAACATGAAAAGCATAATCATGGCTTTCTTTATGTTCCTGAAGTATTGGCATATTGCAGTAACTGTTGGTCAAAGTGCAGAGGAAGCAGCTGAAAAGGCATGGAGAGTTAGGCCAGCGCATCGACCTTTCAGTTACCTTTGTTTTGTTGAGGTATAGTGGAAGACATGCTAAAAAATATCGGGGTTGCTGTTAACTGGCTGAAGTTAAAGAAGCGCCTAAATATGGAGAAATTCTCAACCAGTGAGAATCTGATCACATGCTTGCAGGTCCCATCTAGGACCAGTTGTGCTCCCAGTTATTTTTCCTGGCAAAAATCTCGTTGACACCTGAGGTGCGGCACTGCGCTCCTTGCCTCTGCTGTTGTCCTGTCCTACAGCTGTCTCGCCTCGCTGTGGGCAGAACTGGCACTCAGCCTGGGCGTGTGGGCTTGTTCCTTGTCAGCCATCCAGCATGCGCAGGGAATGAGGCTGAGAGCTGAGGAAACAGCTGAGACTTACCTGCAGGGACAGCAGTGCATGCAAACAGCTTGTCTTCATCATTTCTGAGCTTTGAGTATCTGTCTTCCCTGCTTTAATATTAATTCTGTTGGTATTTCTGTGGTTGGCTGTTTTTATTGGTGGATCTTAAGAGGAATTGCTTTCTGCATTCTACCCTGGTCTGGAAGAGAGTGGCCATCAGTGAGAGCATGTACACCAAACGTGCAGCTGTGGGGAGCACAGAGACCACGCGGCAGATCTTCATGGGGCTGCATGTTTTTAAAGTGCTCAGTGTTTTAAATACTATTTTGCAGCTCTCCCCCATTTAGTGTCCCAGCTTCCTATGGAGGTTTGTGACACACGCAGCAGACAAGGTCTTTACACCCAGCTGGGACGTTCTATGCGATCTGCTTCCTATTAGAATATGAAAGAAGTGTATCTGTTTAAAGGCACCCTTCTCTCTATCTGCACAAACTGAAATTGCAGTTTATCCTTCTGCCCTGGCTGAACCCTGAGAGATTGCACCTGAATGTCAATTCCTTCTCTACCTGCTGATTTTCAGGACACGTCCACCTACTGCGATACTAAAGCTATTATGAAAAAAGGAGCAGAAAAAGCTGCAAAGAATATGCACGTATTTTATAAAATAAAGAATTGGGAACAACAAAAAATAATTTGCCAACTAAAGATGCTGACAGTAAATATAGGAGACACGCGGGGTCAAACAGTGCCATGAATGGCCTGTGAAGTGCAGGGCTCCACCTCCAGCCATGGCAGCTGAGATGCTGCCCAGGGGGAGCCTGCAGGCACTGCAGCTGTGGGCAGCAGCTGCCCCAGTGGGGGTCACAGCCAGAAGGTTCTGGACGTTGGAAGGTGTATCTTTGGTGTTGCCTTGTACTGCTGAGTCCCCGGCACTTGTGCTCTACTGGCTAGCCACCTGTTCTTCATTCTGAGATTATGATTATGTGTTTTTTCACTAATTCGTAACTTTTCTGCCTTTCCTTCGATGTATGTATGTATGTATGTATGTATTTTTAATGCAGCATATAGTCAGGTCCTCTAAGTATTTCTAGTAAGCGATTGAGAAATGCCCCAATGTTTCTGAAGTTCCTGGTTCTTCCTTTAACCCTCCTGTGATAGTTCCAGGTCATAGAGGAAGCATATACAGAGCTGTAAGTAGGAGCCAAAAGCCTTTTGACCTTCAGTGGACGTACAAGACTTTTTGAAGGCAATGTGCTGCTTGCTTACTTACGTGGTACTGGAGGAAAATACTTTATTGCATGCTGTTAAAACCAGGCCAGACATAACTGTACTGTGTCTGCGTGTGTCTGCTTTCACCATTCGCAGATATAAACCTATGCTCAACTTCACAAGCTGCCATCTGACTGGATGTAATTAAACACTTGCTACAGGAATTCAACGCAAACTCTTGATGTACCTTATGCTGCTTTTCTGCTGCAGACAAAATACAGGGGATTACCACCTGACCTGCTCTTGTTCAGGAGCATCTGTTGACTATGAATCACAAAGGGTCGAACTCTTTAGGAATCCACCTCACCTCTTGAGAGCAAGTCATTTCAGCGTCCTTCTGCAAACAGAACTGATTATTTCTCAGGCGTGAATGAAACTGCGGGAGCCCTTTGCTAGATGGCAAGTGCTATTTTGGACCGGTCTTTCCTGGTGTTTTGTTATAATATAGCAACTTGATTTTCTGCATTTACTTATGAAAGTAAATGGAGGCTAGGAATCAATCTGGGAAAGCTTTTGGTGCTAATGCAGCATTGTTTCTAGAATGGTTACTTGTGTGATACTTCTAACAAGATGAATCAGCAGAAGCACAAAAGGCAGCATGCCAAAATGTTTCCTGTCTTCTGTTGGCTCTTATGTGCAAGTTTCATAATAGCAGTAGAGAAGGCTGATGTGACAACAGTTTTCAAATATGAAGAAGCTGCTGCCAAGGGGAAGGGAATAATCTTTTTTCTCTGT
The DNA here is from genome assembly GCF_019232065.1 of Centrocercus urophasianus. Taxonomy (NCBI): domain Eukaryota; kingdom Metazoa; phylum Chordata; class Aves; order Galliformes; family Phasianidae; genus Centrocercus; species Centrocercus urophasianus. Next base: position 17,250,328 of record NW_024884755.1, read on the forward strand.
TTATGAAGTTATGGCTTAAATTGCAGCTAGGTTAGATCAGTTGCCCTGAGCCTGGAGTTTGTAAAGCCTTGGGGATCTTTCGAAGGCTCTCTGGTCCATCTGGCTCTAAGTGTTAGCAGACAGGGGCTTTTAACCAGTCCAGAGTAATCGTTCATTTTGTGATATTTTTATACGTAGATTTTTGTTGTTATCTCCATGGACAAAGCTGAATGTATGCAGACAAGTTCCTGAGTAACCTGATCTGAGTAGGCTTGCTTTGAGGGGAAGGCTGAACTTGATGACCTCTGGAGGTCCCTTCCACCCGAAATTATCAGTGATTTTGTATTACGTGTTTTCTGAGAGCTCAGAGGTGTCATTTTGTAAGAGGGGAGAAACCAATTTTAGGCCTTCTTTGTACGATTTCCCCAGTGATGCTGGGATTGTGTGGCTCCTGGTGTGAGTCTGTGCAGTCCTACACAAGTTGCGCTGACTTCTAGTGGCTGCTTAGATCTCCATAAGCTGAGGCACGTTAACTGGGCTCATCTCTTCCTTTGTTCTGTGATGGGGCACAGTACCACAAGCCCAGCTTGACCTGGTACATAGGAATGCATATGAAAGAAATGAAGGCTGAAGACAAACCAGTGAAATGTGGGTGTCTTGAAGTTGAAAGAATTATCTGAGCCAAGAAAGGGCAGTTGAGGACCTGGAATACTTTTCTACCAGGCACAGATACAATTCCAGCTCCAAAGAAAAGGCTTGAATGTGAGTGTTGCGGGAAGATATTTGCACTGTTTTCTGGGAATTTATTCTCTGGCAGCTAGGTGAGGAAGAAGAGGAAGAGTTATTTATTACACAGCCGTCTGTAGTCCTTGACTGGAATCCCACATCTCCTGTTGCATCACCATTCCCCTTCTCTGTACCCACAAGGAAGAGGAAGCCTCTGTCAGAACCAGGAGCAGCTGAAGCATTAAGCATTTCCCCCCACCTTACTTTGGTTTATCCTTGATGTTCCTTTGCTTTGTATTTCATGAGCACTTCAATGGCAAGGTGAAACCACAGCATACCAAACTACAGCATAAGTTTGAAACAATTTTATAAGGGACTGAAGCCACTGATTAACTGAGCTACCTTTTTTCTCCTGTCGGTCCTTTATGTTCTTTTCTTTGGTTTAAAAGGGTGGAGGGGACAACGGGCTTTAACAGCAGCTTCTGAAATTGGCTTTCTTCTTTCTAGCAAGTACAGGTGATACATCTCCAGTGTCTCCTCAGAGCACGTTGATCATTTTCTATTTGGAAGCTTTCATATAATAACACTCTGTCACTGAAGACAAGCTCAGGGATGTTTATTGAGTCACCATCTGCCAGAATAGGGTCTCAGATGTTCTCCATGGTAACAGGAGCACAGAGCCTGTCCCACTGCACATGAACCCCTCTGCTCCCCCAAACCCGTTGGGGTTCTCTTTCCAAATGTGACATCTGAAGCTCTGCTCAGAGTTTCTCAAAGACCCCAGCAAGGCAAAAATGTCTCAGACGATAGGAATACAGGGAAATGATGGGTTGGAATGAACTAGGCTTAATTGTTATTTTTTCAACCAGATACAGAAAAGTTCCTCCGTGGGCAGTTATTAGCAGCCTCTCTACTGCTAAACGATCTTTCTAATGTTCTTGTTAAAATAAATATCTATTGTTTTAAAATAGATGACCTCCCATGTTTAAAGAGAAGTTCCAACCCTGTCATCTTCCCTTCCTAGCCTTTAACTTGTGATCTTTCACCTCCTTCATCCTGGTACCAGTGCTGCACACCAGCTACATCAGTGAGGTATCTGGGTGAGAACTGACATGTGGTAATGTCATGTGGGAGATGGCAGGAATGCCAGTGCTGGAGGAAGGCAGGACATCCCTCTTCCCATCCTCGGTTGTTATCCAGACAGATTAGATTAAAGCCACTGTAAAACCTCAGCCTGGCGTTTGATGAAGGGGGCAGGATGTTCAGGATGCACTGCTTTGGGATGCAGGGACTGCAGGGTGGACTCAAACTGTTCTCAGTGATCAAAGATTGCAGTGTTAAAACCAACAGGAGACATGGCAGCCATACTTCACGTTAGCAAAGGAACTCTTACTTCCGTGTGCTCTGCTGGGAGGCAGTGATTGCGCGGGACACGTGCCAAGTGCTTCAAGAGCATCCTGTAGCCATATATCTGGCAGGGCAGACAGAAGGAACGTGCTCAGCAGTAGCCTCACTCAAAGACTTCTGGAATGATGAATATTCCTTAAAGGAGTCCGTTAAAGTAAAATAAAGCCCTCTTGATGTACATAGGGAACATATATAACAAAATATATGAAGCGTCTGTGTATTTTCTGCATTTGATACCCGAATCCATGAGAATAGGGGATAAGGTACTTTCAGAGCTGTAGAATGGGAGATGATGTGTTTTGAGACAATTTGTTGTCCACTGAAATATGTTCATATTCTGAGCGATGTGTGTCAGATACTGGACAGCAAAGCACGTGTTTTCATGGAGATGTGACCCAGCTGGTCCGCTGAGCCTTTGGTAATGCACTTCATGCTACTTGAGACTGGACAGTGCTTTTAATCCCAAAGACATTTGAGAAAGCTTCGCATTTCAGAGGTTGTCTGTTCTCTAACCGTCACCCCACCTGCGACTCCACAGCCTTTGGGAGTTACATGGCCACAGCAAATCAGTGGAAGTAAGGAGCTTTCATTCAACAGTGCTTGTTTTGCAATCAACTCAAAATCCACCAAAATGCCTGGGTGGAAGGAGAAGAGTTGGGAAAGGAAAAGATCTGGAGTTATGAGTGCTGATGGGTGCCTGGAGGCAGGGGTTAAACACAGCTGGAGGAGCAAAGAAATGCAGAGGGAATATGGAATAGAAAAGTGCATCGAAGCCTGGGTCAGCAAGTTATGTGGTGCGTTTTGGTGGCACGGTGGAGTTGAGCTAGTTGGAGGTGAGCCCTGCACTGCACTTGAGCAAAAGAGGTGAGGACGGAACAGGAACAGACCTCTGTATCCTACTAACAGACTTGTCTATGGAAAGGAGGCAAGCTCCTTGATACGTGTAAGCCAAGTGTGTTCTGTGGTTTTAGAATTGTGGGTAAGAAGAGTGATAGACAGTAGCTAAGATCACTGAGGTTAAGAAAACTCTGGGGGGTAAATGGTGTCACGGTAGGCTGGTATGGAGAGGTATGAGAGCTGGATTGCGAGAAAGGAGAACGTAGAATGGAGCTTTCCTTTACCAGCTCAGGTGTTGCTGTAGTTTGAGCACACGCTTACGGATTCTTGCCGTGCTCTGTAACTGGTGAAGATGGGGAAGATAGGAAGGGCCCCACCAGCACAGGACGGTGCTGGGACAGGTGGAGCAGGCTGAGTCCTCCATCAGACTGGTGACGGTGCTCTCTGGAAGGTGCTGCGCTCGCCTGTAGGGATCCCTGAAGATAGTAGGCTCTGTGCTCTCCAGAGAGGGACTGGTTGCGAACGAGTCATCTGGAACTAATGGGTTTTGTGCCTTTGATTGGACTGTGCTTTTCTGTATACTTCCTTTGTCAGCCTAAATGTCTGCTGAGATCCAAACCGTGCTGTAGTTATTTCCACACACAAAAGCAAAGGTTGCTCTTTAAACTAAAATTTTGTCTGATGTACCAAATATACTTGAATAATTACTGGTTTTTAACAGTAAAAAGATGTAACTTATGTTTCAGAGGATTAAAATCTACAACCTTATCTAAAAACAGAAAGAACAGCTGGCAAAATGAAGTTTCTTTCAATAACGTAAACAGAATCTGTCCTCTCCAAGCCCAGTTGGTTCTCAGCCTGCATACTCCTGTGTTAATTTAATATGGTTCTTCAGTGGGACTGCATTTGAGAGCAAGGAGGCAGCAGTTACATTCTGTCTCCTTTCTCTGTATGGATTCTCCCCTCGCTGTCTCAGCACACAACACTTTGGCTTGCAGCCTTGGAGGATGATATTCAGCACAGTGATTGTCAGAGGAGTGGGATTTGTGGTGACTGAGATTCTTGAAGCAGGTCTAAATCCTGCTGGCTTGCAAAGAGAGTAAATTCTAAAGGGTCACAAATGCTGAGGCCACTTGGGAGCTTCAGCCATCTTACCAGACTTGAAACTGTGAGAACAGCTATAGGAATCAGCCTTGAAGAGACCAAAGGTGTCAGCTTGTCCTACATTAGAAATAGTTTCTTGGATTGGGCCCAGAAAAATAAAAATAATCTGAAGAGACTTTAATTACGTCTCCACTAGTAATAAAGCAGCATTTTCCCCCAGATTAATATGACTGATGTCCGTGTGCTATTGAGAAATGAGGGATGTCCTCAAATTGTATGAAGTGCACACTTTCGTCAGCTTCTTCTAAAAAAAAAATAAATAAGTGATAATAATAATGAAAAAGGGATTCCTATCTTTCCAGGCTATAAACTATTTCTTCCTTTAAAAAGCCTTTATAAATGTGAGTTGTCCGCCATCACTCAGTACAGGCAAGCTGGTGCCTGAAGTATCTGCACCTTTTATGTCTGCGAGGGAAGGAAAGAGCTTTGTGCAGAGAGGAATTTCAGTCTGAATCACAGCCTGGAGTTTTGTTGGAAATGCAAGAGTAGATGCAGAGGAAAAACTGAAGAGGGAAGTGCCTTGAACTCCCAAATTCCTGCATTTCCTATTAATAGAACAGTGTTTAAAGTAATGTGAAAAATTAAATCTCTCTGAGGCATTGAATCACTTGTGTTCCCACGAGTGCTCAGCATGTGTCTGTGTTCCACATCTCTCGTCAGCCATTGTCCCTCCTGTGCTGGTCCAGGCTTGCACTGCAGCAGGAGCCTCGGTGCCTCTTGCAGCCTCTCAGCTTTGGGGATTGATAGCTGGCCTCATGAAACATTTGTGTTCTCCATACTTTATTAGTCACTGACAGACTCATTGTTTATAACATACTTCTCAGCAGCTGTTTGCGACTCATCGCCCTGCTTGCTTTATAGTCTATAAATATTTAATTCTTTAATAAACTGCTTATGTGTAATATCAAATGAATGATGCACTTCTTTCCTCTCTTCAGCAGTGCTACTATTTGCAAAACAATCTTTTTTTCTTTCTTTTTGAATATCAATATCTTTCATAAATTCTTGAATTTCCTTTTCTAAACAGCAGTTTCTTCAGGGTGCTCGGTACAGTGACAAGCAGAGCAATGGTTCCTGTGGTATTATAACAGCTGCCCCTTTCTGAAGTCTCCGTGGGGACATTCACTTCACAGTGGTTGCAGATTTGCAATCAGGAGTAGTTTGGGACAGCAGTAGTCCTATTTCACAGCTGTGCATGTTAAAGAGCAGCAGCAGCCTGCACGGCCAGAACAGCCCTGCAGAAGCTGTGTGAGAGCATCCTTGGTAGTGTATGCAGAGCAGTGTGGGCATCTCGGAGTATCAATGCCTCTTGCTGCAAGCTGCATCACCACTGTGCTTCACACGTTGCTTATATGGTACAAGCTATGCTTTTCTCATCGGTAGTCTCCTTCCTGCTACATAATGGAGAGAATCTATAGAAAGAGTGGCTGATGAGATCCGCTGCGCTGGGGTCAGGAAGCCGTTGGTACGGGTGGATGGGGTGGAGCTCCTGCTCAGGTCACTGCGGCTCATGGCAGCAGCTCAGTGCCTTGCAGCACACAGGTGCTGGGCTGCTCTCTGAGGTCTGGCTGGCTGCCATACCAGTTGCATTTTGTCAGGATGGTAACGTGTCTCAGCAGGGCCTTCAAGAGTATTGTGTGGTCACAGACAGGATATTCGTATCTAACCCGAAGTCAGGCTGATGGTCAGACTTTCCCTTGTGCCTTGAATTTTTGCGTGTTTTCAACTGTGAGCACAGAGAGGCTGGATTTAGGATTCTTGCCTAGAGGTGGTACTGGTGTCATATTTTTAATCGGAGCTGGCAGACTTGCCTTGTGCTCAGATTCCCAGGTGGCTTTACAGAAGGGTGTGTGCGTGTGCTTTACAAACGCATCCGTGGAGATGCAGGAAGGAACTTGATTCAGAGAACTAATAGATGAGATCACAGTTACGAATCTCCAAGCGGTATTGGGCAGCAGTCCCCCTTTGCTATGGGTCGTTGCATCCTCTGCCTGTTAAGTCCTTAGATGAGAACCTTCCCCTTCTGTTCGAGGCTCTCGGTGCTCCCTTAGTGATAGAGTCTGCCTGAAGACCTGGTAGCTGTTTGTTCAGGGCTCTGCAGCCTGCTTTGAACAGATACTCATACCGTATCCTTGTCAGGTACGATTAAGAGACAGAGAAACCACCTCAGTCTGGTAGCTGGGGATCTGCTCAGCAGTGTTTCTAGATACTGGTGACATCGGTGTCTGCCTGCAGGATGGGAGGAGAGGACGGCACCTCTGAGAACACAGAGCGGCAGGGCAGGGCATGGGCGCTGCATCACTGCTGCTGTCCCTGGAGCAATGCACAGCAGCCTGCCACGAGCCAGCAGCAGCATCTGAACACCAACACGCGCTGCCACCCGCAAGGCTGTCATTGGGCTCCTCCTTTGTTACTGAAGCATGGCACTTAACACATTCTCCCTCCGATTTCTCTTTTCCTGCCCCCCTCCCATCGTGTATGTCGCTGAAATTTCTGAATGGAAGCAGGAAAGGGTGTAGGCAGCGAGCTCCTGGTCCTCAAGAGTCTCCAGGCAGCGAGCGTGCCTGGTGCCCCAGCTTAAGTATGAGTAATGATAAATAAGTAAATCACGCAGTGGGCTGTGCTATTCCCTAATGAGCCTGTTTGTCCCAAGCGCTGTGCAGAAAACACTCTTCTCCTTGGCAATAACCTTTCTGCGTATTAACATTATGCATGTATTCATGTGACTTCCTCTGCTTCACCACCACCTCCTTCAACTGATTTAAATAAAAATAATTTATGTGGACATTCCTTCAGTCAGGATTGCCCCCCCCAGAAATATATCGTTGATGCTGTGCACCCAAATGGGGTCGTTATGCTTTCGCATATCATTATAAAGAATTATAAAGAACAACAGCGACATCTGCATGTGCCACAGCGCTACAGAGATGGGCAAAAATAGAGAAAACAAACCCCGAATGAGCTCTGAGCTTGTCTGGCTCTGTCTTTCCTCGGTGCCTTAGCTACTACCATGGACGAAAGTAATTGTACAGCGTAATCACATCACGGCTCATCTGAATATTCATAACCGAGACAAAGACTTGGAAGAGAAGAAACATGGGGGAGGGAGGAGGAAAATTTAAATATAAAACAGCATTTCGTTTTGAAGCAAAGTTCCGCGTTCAGCTCGAGATCGTCTCGGTATCGATACTGTCTGTCTGTCTGCCATTCAAAACCAGCGGGCAGCAGAAGCATCGTGTGTGCAGCCCCCCTCCATTGGGAAAGAAAATAAAGCAAAACAACAAACAGCGATAGAAATGCCCCCAGCAAAAATGATATTTGAAGAGTCGCCAACGGTGGCGAACCAGCTGCTGTTTTACCACGAAAGAAACAGTCTATTGAGGGAGCTTTATAAAGACCCCAATTAATATGTTGTGCATGTATAAGATCTACAAAGAGCCCACTGTGTTCCTCCCCCCGCAACCACCACCACCTCGTCCCAATTGGTGCCAGTGGAGAAGGATCTGAGCTACCAAATAATTGATTAATCTCTTCGGCGGTGACAACACTCCTCTCCAAAATAAAGAGAGAAGGAAAACAAACACAAGAAGCAACTGCTTGCTAATTAATGTGTAAATTACCGCTGGTTCCATCCTTCTTTTCGTCTTCTAAAAGAAAAAGAAAAGCAAGAGAAAGAGAAATATAATTCCCATCTTAATGTATATGTTGTCTTCATTTCTTTTGTTTTACTCTGGTATCCTTCACTAGTATTAACCAAGAAGTGTGGTGTTTGTCGAAGCCGCAGCTGGCTCTGCCAGTCCGTTCCCCAAAGAGCTCCTATTTCCATTCCACTGGAGCTTGTATTCCTTTAAATGTCTAACGCAGCATCGTTTACCCCTTTCTAATACATCACTCTGCTGAAATTAGAAGAATCCGAGGTTATATCCAACTTCAAAGGTTTCCGAGTCACCATGATTTTAGGAAAAGCAGAAGACAGACCATGGAAAAAGTCCCTGCTTTTGAAGATAGGCATCACAGGGACCTTCCTCCCTCTGTCTCTTTCTCGCTCTCTCTCTCCCCCCAACTTTGTACCTCTCCAGCTCTGAACGTCCCGTGCTAACGCAGTTTAATGATATGCAAATGAAATATGCATAAAACCATTCTACTGTATGATGATTAAACACTGGAGACATTAACAGCCGACACTCCGCTGTTTGACTATAATAATCTTTCCCGAACATCCACTTTGATTGCGGAGTTATGGAAACCCATAGCAGTTGGCAGAGAGAGGGAAGGGAAGGAAGGAGGGATGCGGGGACGCATCACCCATCTCTGCATTTATCCCACTCCAAGAGACGTTTCCCCCCCTTTGTACTGCATTCCTACTGCTGTCTTTTGTAATCCATCCATGCGGTCGCACCAGGGCGATTAACGGGGAAAAAAAACCTCTTTTCTCTTAATGTTTCAAAGCTCATTAGCCAAACGATTATTCCTCATTAACAGCGAAAGCTCATTCATTAACAGAAAAAATATGCCCAAAAGATGCCAGCACTGTTAATCCTGAGCCCTGTAGCTGGGCTGTAAATCCCATGCTAGTATTTTCCATGCAGAGGGGAACCGCGCCAATCCACCAAAAAAAAAAACCAACAGCAAAAAGAAAACATTTTGTGTGTTTTGTAAAATCCGCAAGAGAGGCAATTAATATTCCCGCGGTGTGACTTTATTTTTTGTCTCTCCCTTTTGTTTCCAGTGCCCTTCCCTGGCTCAGCGCCCGGTGCCAACAGAACACCTTGCAGGATCCTCAGCAGCGCAGACAACACAACGTAAGTAGCCAGCTGTCCCTTGACGCCCTTTTCCAAAAGCCCTCCGGCCCCTGCGGAGTGTGTGCAGCTCTTTCCCTCGCTCACCCTCCGGAGTGCCACCTGGGTTTCACAAGTAGCACCTTCCAAATCTCTCTGTCTTCAAGTTTGTGCATGTCTGTGTGGCATCCCTCCTCCTCCTTCACTCCTATAGTGGATCTTGCAAAGGGCTTCAGATCGGCCCCATTCATCTCCCTGGTGATAGCACTGAATGTAGATAAATCTCTGACTGCCTGCTTGCTGCTGGAGTATGATTTTTATTTTGTCTTCCGTGTATACCTAGGTCAAAAAGTGGGATGTATGCTCATATTGTGTGTGTGTGTGTGTGTGTGTGTGAGAATGTCTCTCCCAAGCACACAAACGTACATCTCCTCACATGTGTGTAGGTATATTACACGCATGCACACAAATATATATCCCCGCACATGTATGTGTGCATGCAGCACACACACATCTCTGCACACACACACACACCCACACGTCTATCTGCAATTATCTGAGGCACTGTGTGTGTATGTGTATGTGTGTCCATACGCACACTGCTCTGTGTGTGTGTGTGTGTGTGTGTGTGTGTGCATACACAGGCATCTCGCTATCTACAAACATTCCCTCTCCTCCCAGCAGAGGCTGTGTGCAGCTGTGATCCTGCCCTATGAGAGCGGTATTCCTTCCTTCCCTCGGCGTGTTGTTGGGAAACCTTCGTGCTCCACTCTCGGGTCCCTCCCAAGTCGCAGGGCTGGCACCGCTCCCTCAGCTTGTCCGAATGGCGAATGGCACCGTCCGTCGCCCGCGTTGGTGCAGCCTCAGATGGCACTTCTCTCTGGATGTCGGCTGCTCCCTTTTGTTTGTTGTTGCCCGGGCTGGGTGTGGTGGGGCTTTTTTTGGAGTTAATTGTAAATGAACCTGAATGGCAAACACATCAACAGCTTGCGAAAAAAAGAGAGGAAAAAAAAAAAAAAAGAAAAAAAAAGCCCCTCACAAACGCCTTCTGCTGCGACAGATGCCCATGTTGCCCCTGGCACGGAGAACGGGCACGAGGGGGTTGCTGCCGAGCTTTTTTCTTTTGCTGTTCGTATTGTCCGCGCTGCCGTTTTCCCTTTATTTTTGAAGCCTCCAAGATGCCGGCCTCGGCATGGAGCGGCGCGGTGTCATGGCGGAGACGACGGCCTTTGTCTCGCGGGGTGTGAAAGCATCCGTTGTGCTGGCTCCACTGCGGCAGAATGACGTTCGAGGGGGAAACGTGCTGGAAGTCGGCGCGCTGTGCCCATAGCCGAGCGTGTCCGAGGCAGGGCTGGCGGCGGAGAGCCTCGTCTGTAATCCTGGCACTCGCGCCTCCGCTCGCTGCGCGCCGCTTGCTCCTGGGGGTCTGGATAATCTCCCTTAGCGTTACCGCACTGTCTGGCCCGCGCACAGGGCCCCCGTAACATATACCCGCTGCCGTTATCGCACGGAACTGTGGCGTTGCCACTGAATGGATGGCACTGTGCCAACTCTTCTGCCATCCGCCCTTGCAGCTTTTTTTTCTTCCCTCCTCCCTCCCTCTCTCCCCTCCTCCTCCTCCTCCCGTCGACTTGACGTTAATTAACACACGGGTTAATTGATTTTAAAAGCTGAAGAATTACAGTTAACTTTTCCCACAGGGTACAGCCGCCTGGCATGGCGCTGCTGCTCGTGCGGTGCAGGGGGGCAGGGATGCGCCCGCAGCAGAGCTGGGTGGCTGCAGAGGTTCTGTCTTTGGAGCGCGGCGGAGGGAAGCCGATGTGCGCCCGTCTCATCCTTCCCAAGATGTCACCATCGTGTTTTGCGACAAACAGTCCCAGTGCTCCCTCCCCTCTGCGCTCGATGCAGGCTCTGCTGGAGGGGCAGCAGGAGGGCAGCTCGGCCGCATGGCGGGGCTCCCATTTGCGTGAGCTGGAGGTGCTGGGGCGGGGAGCCTGGGGAACGCTGCCCTTTTCTACTCATGCTGTTTTCCAGGGCAGTTTTTGTTTCCTCAATTGGCTCCGATATGTCACTTGGGGGGAAGAATCTCAACCGGGGGAAAGTTAGATGGTCGTAATTACAGGCGAAATGCACCATGTGAGGGCTTTGTTTATTCACTTTCGCTCTGCCTTGCCCCGATCTCTGCCGGTGAATGACGGTGCGGTTGGGAGGAGACGCGGTGGGGCTGGGAACTCATTGCTTCCACCTTCTTGTGCTTTCATTTTATTTCATTTTGTTTTTTAAAAGCATGAAGCAAGTGAAGCGACAAGAGGAATCCATTATGCAAATCAGGTCACATTTGCATAATGTCTCATGACTGGAATATGCAAATGAGTTGTATAATTTATGAGTGCCAGTGTCTGTCTAAAAGTGTTTCCCAGAATTTATAAAAAGTGAGACGTGGGGAGGGCAGCTGGGCTAGCTGCCCTGCCAGGAGGGCTCTGCGCTTTCTTTTCAAAGTCTTCCTTAAGACCTGCAGCTGAAATGCTCCTTACTGAGAAGCCAGCCCGCCCTTCCACACCGTCCCCCTCGTTTTCTTTTCTATTTCTCCCTCTGCCAAGCCTGGACCCGCTCGCCCTGAACTTCTCCAGGAGGCGATGGACCCGCTCGCTTACCAGGACTCTAAGGCCACGCAGCTCTGAGCAGTCTGCTCCATCCCTGCATCTGTCTGGGCGCTCTGGCACTTTCCGGCAGGGAGGCTGTGCCTTTCAGGCACGGCTGCACGGGCGCAGTGTGTGCAGGGAGTGGTTGTAGGTGTTTGCTTCCCACAGTACAGTGGAACTGCTGCTCGTCCATAATGCACGGCAACCTGTGATGAGAAACCCGTCTTGACCCTGCAAAGAGCAGCGAGGTCTGCGCAGGGCTGGCAGTGCCCTGGAGAGCGACCTCGAGCTTCCTGCACTGAGCAGGCTATTTCAGCACTGAAAGGGTCCCTGGAACACGCTGGAAATGCAGGACAGGTGCCAAGACCGGTCTGGCTTATGTTCGTTCTGCATATTTGGAGATCTCAGGAGCATCAGGAGAACACAGGTAAGCTGTCGCTTCATACAGGGATGCTGCAGCTCTGAGCCATCTGCACAGGGAGAGGGTCAATAATAACACTTGCACGTGGAAAGCCCCACTGTGACTGCAGCTGCGGCAAGTCAGGGGCAGTCTCTGTGGGGACATGGTGCAGAGGGTGAGCTGTGGGGCTGGGGCAACTCCGTGGCAGGTGTCCTCAGTTGTGAATCCCAGCTCTGGGAGGCCCCTGAAACGACTTGTGGGCAAAGAAGTGTGATTTCATTTTCCTGAGAATATGCATTTCAGTCGTAAAAACAACACGTTTATCTCCCTGGTTTCAAAGTGCTTGTGCGTCTTAGTTACCATCTAAACTGATGCTTGTCTGATTTGCAATCTGTTTCAACACAAGATGTGTTTCTGTATGGTTTATATAATAGATACGTATGCCTGGAGAGTACAGGTCTTGACTCCAACAGTGTGTGTCATAATGAACTTCTCCAGTATAATGAAATGATTTCATAAACTGTGTGCTTATCTGCGACTGTGGGATTCCTGGCGCGGGGATACAAAAGGAGTCTCAGCACTAGGTACAGAGAGGGCAAAACTGGCACGTCTTCTATCCTGACATGCAAAGTGAGAGGCAGCAGCACATCTAGACTTCAAAGCCTGTTCTGCTTATGGCAGCTGCACTTTGGTTCCTTTCTCTTGCACTGAAGAAGCATTGGTTCACACTGCTGCAATTAGCTGGGCAGCTGAGACTGGCATGGAGCTTGTGCAAAGCGCTGGCTCAGGGCCATCAGGAATACCTGGAGTGTTTGTGGGGGCAGCAGGGGTAGGATGCATAGTGAGGAGAGGTGGTGATTTTTGCCAGCTGAACAGAGTGCACCTGGCAAACTCTTGTTTTCTTCCCATGCCTTCCAGTACTTATCTCTGGTTCTCCACCTGCTGCATTTGAAGGACTCCCTCTCACTGCAGCTTTCACTGAATTTCACTGGCCTTTCTTTGCAGGTTCTACTTTCTGTACCTTGATAGAGTTATGCCATCTGACACACCGATCCAAGCTGGCGGTGAAATGGCATCTATGTTGCTATTGAAATGTGTTCCTGACATGGCATCATTTAGGCAATTTGTTTTTTAGCACATAAATATGAGTGCAATGCTTCTGGAGTGTGCATCAAAGGCATCTATTCTTCATTAAGAGGAATTTATTTATACAACCTCAGCTGCATCATGATAATTAAAACCACACTTTTACTTTACAATTAATGGTTATTGTTGGCATCGGTGCAAAACTCAGCTAGTCATGGAGGAACGCGTTTCCAGTGTGAAAGATGAAGGATATGGTGAACATGTATCTCTAACCATGGGTTTCTAAATTATCTGCTCTTACATCTGCACTGAAAGTAACAGTTGGATGAGTGGTACGCAGTTCTCCACTTAACAGCCCATCTTATCATTTTCCTCTTGACTTGTATACTTAAGACTCATCATAAGGGAAGAGACTGCTATACTCGTCTTGTCTGCAGAAGGCCACGTCTAAGCAAAGCTTTAACGTTCTTTACTGCATGTTTGTTAATGGGAAGGGACTCCAGTGACAATTCTCCACCTTTCTGCACTGGACACGCTTCTCATTTTCCGCAGCTGCACTTCTTTAGTTCCATGACAACTTGAGCCAACGTAGTAACCCATGTTCTGAGTCTCCAGCTTCATCCCAGCTTTGTCCACTTTTTCACAGGAAGGATGAGGTGCAGGCAGAGGTGTGAACACTGCTTTCTGAACAGTTCCACAATGGCACCTGTCTTCCAACAGCAGGTAAGCCATCAGCATTGCTTTGCCAGCCTGGACACACCTGATGGATGTGCCTGACTTTAAGAACAGTTTGTCTGCATGGGGCTTATTGCCTAATGTTTGTAGATAGCAACAGTTGTAAGCAAAATGTGTAAAATCTTTAAATCTTTAACAAATCTCTCATTAATCCCAGCTAAGTAGATTAAAGCTGACTGTGGGCTTTAAATGGTAGCAAGCTGATCACTTCTAGGACAGAGAAAATATGTACAACAAAACATGATCAGAGAGACAGGCTGCAGCATGCAGTTCCTTTGTTCGTGGCCTAGATGAAGTGAGGATGGCAGCCAGGGCACTGGGCTTGGGTTCAAATGGAGACAAATTTTCGGTGAGATGACACTGTACAGCACGATTAAAAATATCAAAGGTGCTACAGGCAGTTACTGTCTATGCACTGCAGACAGGAAATTGAGCAGTTTTATATGAATGGCGTCATGAGAGAAACAAGGCAAGGTGCTGAAGTCTGACAGCAACATCAGGATCTTTCTCAGTGTTCAGCCTGATGGGTCCTGAACATCAGAAGGTGCTGTTTACAAACTTTGTCAGGCAATGTTCACTGGAACTGGTCTGTATGTTTAGACATAACTCTGGTTGGCAATGAAATGGTTAAATATCTTAGAGGAATAAAATTCAACTGAGTATTTGCATTATGTTTCAGTAACCGAAGGAGCAGATTGACTAGGATTACACTCTTAGCTGGAATTATTTGTGGTTTGTCTTCCTTGGAACCTGGTATTACTTTTCTAAACACGGAATCCCAAGTGCAAAGTACATAAACAGTGCTGGCTATCAGTGCCACAAGCGCTGCTGAAAGAAAGCTCCCAGGGAAGGCCAGCCTTACCTTAGTTGTGCATTCCTGCTGTAGCTTGGGGACTTGCTCTCAGCTGGTGCCCTCTCCCTTCTCACCTGCCTGCCCACTCTATTTCCTGCTCGCATCGCGCCCTGGCTCCTGCTTGCCCAGGGCCACATGCCAGCTGTCACTCTTTCGCACGTTTCGTCTGCCCTGGTGCCCTGTTTCAGTGCACTTACTTGCCTTGCCAGCTCAGTGGTTTGGTGTTGTCATTGCCTTTGACTAGTCATGGTGCTGTCCCCGGACCGACAACGACAGGGATGGTCTGTTCCAGTATCCACGTATGTGTGTTTCAAGGGCAACAGCACGATGACTGGTGCTAAAACTGACAGCAATACCTACTGAATCTGGAGTTGTTTGTCTGCATGGAAGCACTAATGGCAGTTTCTGAAGATGCAAAGTGACAATCAGGCCAATGGCAGGTTTTCTGAGTACAGAGGCACAGCGTAAATCTTAAGAAAGGACAAATGCTGCTGGACCAGCAAAGCCTGAGTGAGTCTGAGCTCCACAGCAGAACCCTTGGCAGTTCTCCCACATAACAGGCGGCGTGCTGCTCTTTCAGTCTGAGGATGCTTCCTGTACGGGGCAGGTGGTCACATCCCTGTTCTCTGCCTCACATGTGAGGTGGGCAGAACAGACCTGATACAGGTGATCCAGACCAGGCCTTCACTGTGCTGTACTTCAGCAGTAGATGGGAATATTGTGCTGAGAGTATCTGAGATCTGCTCGCCTTCCTCCCCAAATTGTCAGCTTCCTCACCCAGTAAATTGCCTAGAGGTGCAATAAGTAGGTTAATGCTTGCTTTAGGGTTAGCCTGAGGGTGAGAGTTCCCCATAGGCACAGCAGAGTTGCTTTTGTTCTGTGTGTGTGTGAGTTCATGCGCATGAAAGCCTTCAAGGTGAATCCCTACCGCTCCTGCTTCCTTGTTGTGTGCCCTTCCCTTCTCATTTCTGCCACAGCGGAGGAAACCTGCATAACCCTGTGGCTGATTAGGGAACGGTCCTCTACAAAACCAGGTCTGCTTTTTCCGTTAATTCTATCTTTACTGATATCTTCAGTCATTCTTTACAGTTTTGACTCCCTTGTTTGAGAGCAAGTAGAAAGTGCAAGGGACAACAGAGAAACAGAATAAATTTTAAAGGTGGAAATTACATCTCTGGGTCCGATTTGCACACTGCAAACATTAATATATTATAACATGGAGATACGACTATTGCTTTGACTCGTATTTCCAACATGCAGCCCATGTGTTAAATTCATTTCTTATTCTCTGGTCTCAGAATCTGGGGCACAAGCTGCAGGCAGCTGAGTGTCTCATTGAAGAGAGACAAAAAAGCCAATGGCATCTTTGGTGCTTTGAAGACCATAGCTCAGATCAAAGCAAGCTGCAGTGATCTAACTTTTGTAGGGACAGCTGCAGCCCTGGTATTGGTGCTCCAGGACACATGAGTATCTCCTTAGTGCGTGTCTTGCAGCCTGGATTCAGCTCTCTGCCAGATCAGTACGGCGAAGCAGGACTAAAGTTTTCCTCAAGATGGTAGTGTGGTGAATATTTCAAACAGGTTCAGTCAGGAGAGTCTTGTGTCTGATGATAGTAGTCTGTTCTCTGAAGATCCCAGGATGGTCTGTGACTAAAGACTCAAGTCTGTGTTCTGTTGTGTGCATAAGCCAGAGGGCAGAGAAAGGCTCTACTGCAGAACCTGGCTCTCACATACTTTCTCTGTAGCTGCTCAAGACCTGGCTCAGTCACCAAGGCCACATTCAGGTTACCACTGTACTTTTTCAACAGTAGGTTGGTTTATTTTTTACTTCAGCCTCACAAGGGCAAATGATCAAGCAAGAAGAAATGAGGTTTCAGGTTGTTTCTTAAAGAGCAACTTATTTGTTGGTCAAATACTCAATTCAGGTAAGCAGATCACAATCACAAAAAGGCAAAAGAAGTGCCAAGTCTCTGCCCCATGTGAACTGAGCTTAGTGTAGCTGTTCCTGTGCTCAGCTGCTTGATTGGTGCACGGAAGCCCAGTCCTGGATGAACCCAGGTGATGACACGGTGCGCACTGCAGCCCCCCAGCAGTGACATGGCTAAAATGGTGGTGGTGGAGCTGCAGGCGAGCTGCTCTGATAGAAGCCCAGCTGTGAGCAGCTTTGGCTGTAACAAGGTGGTTTGGGGGGTGCAGGAGCTCTGGCAGTGAGAGCCTGGGACCAGGAGGAAGCAGAGTTCTGTGCCTCTACAGGTAGGAATGTGGTACCTTTGTTTGAAGTGGCTGGAGGAATTCGTACTTTGGCAGTAGCCAACAGAAACACCTCTGTCCTGCAAGCGAGATTGAGGTGTTTCTTTCCATAGCATGCAGGTCCATGCAGATTATTGTATTAGATGGATCGTGGCCATTTGCACTCTCAGTTGCTCTTTCACTGAGAACATGCAGAAGCAATTGGTGAAATACTGATGGGTGTTTTAAATACAGGAAGTGACCAGGAAATGGGCTGAACTCAGACAAGAGAGCAGCGTGGGCAGGGCGAGGTGTCTGGCACAGCTTGGCAGGCACTCAGGCACTGCTCAGGTTTACTTGGCAGCTCTGCCTGCACACAGCCAGCCAAGCGCAGCACAGAGCTGCAGAACGAACACAGACACGTCTGTGGGATTTGCCCCCACAAAATGTGGACGTACCTACTGGAATTGTCCTAAATAAGAATATTTTAAGGCCTTGCAAAGAAGGCCGTAGGCTGCTAACTATACATTGAAGCACAAGGTGTGAATGCGTATGCTTCTCTGCCATGCATGCGAACACCCAGAAGGTGCCAATATCAGCATGTTCTGTGGGTGCAAGGAACCAAGTCACAGGCAGAGGGGCTGCTCAGACCTCCCATTCTGTAGCCAACAGACCCTTTAGAATGGAAAGATTTCTTTCCATAAGAAATCTTATGGATTTTTGCAGTGTTTTAGCTTTGATTTTCTGATTGTATTACTATAACTAAGAATTTTCTGTTTTCTCTGTGCTTTGTTCTTTGTCTTTGCTGTTGTTTCTTTTTGAAGCACCCTTCCATTTAAAACTTGAATTGTCTTTAAAATTGAAATATTTAACTGGTGAGAAATCCTATCTAAAGATTCTTATTGTCATTTAAAAGAGGCACACATTGATTAATTACCAAATTAAGCTACTCTGAACCCAAATTAAGATTTTGCTCTAGATGTTGCAACAGCTGGGTTAAATAATTTTAAACTGATTTGCAAGTGACGCTGTTTTTACTTTGGACAGGGCTTTGATTTCAGTTCTGCCTTGTCTACGTGCTTTTCCTTGCGTTCTTTTCTCATTTCTCATTCATTCTTCCATTTTTCTGTCTCCCACTCTCTGCTCTCATCCCCCAGTGTTGCGGATCCCTTTTTCTCTTCATAGCTTCTCCCTTTTTCTGCACTGTCACTGGCAACTCGCTCTTCATCTCCTGATTTCCATTTGCTGGTTGTCAGGAGCACATGCCGTCAGGTCCTCTCCCCTCTCCTCCTTCCTGCCAGACTAACTCCAGCGAAGGAAAACAAACCAAAATATGTCCATGCTGTAGTGTTGTAATGTTGTTAAGCGTTTCACAGATCAGAAGTAGACACCTGAATTCAAGCAGCTAAAATTAGAGGACACATCTAATATTTGAATTTCCGCATTCATTTTGCATTTTTAAAGTGTCGATGATAAAACTCTTTCCTCATGAATGTGCTGAGATTAGGTAATGGTCCTATTTAGGTTGTGATGAATATCATAGACATTCCCCCAAGGAAATTGCTAACAGTATTCTGTATGAGGTTTTAAAAGGGTGCAGTAAACACAAGCTCAGCCACACACTTTGTGTGAGGGAAAAAGAAATACTGACTGATTATTTCTTCTGTGTACGTTATCCACCTTATGACTGTCTGAATCCAGGGCACTGTATGATCATTAACTGGAGTCCATATTACATGCTTATACAGTAAGATCCAAATTATGCTGGCAACCTAAACTCTGTCACATCCAATTTTCTAAAAGTACTTTGTAATTGTTCTACTTTAAGGCAGTATTTTTGAATTAAGAAATCAAATCCATTCTCACACACATCTCCACACTTAGTCCAGCTAATGAAAACCGTAAGGGCTGATAGTTCTTTGAAAGCCTTCCTCAGTAGTTGATGTTAACAGAGATACCAAAGGATTATTCTGCTATTAATCTGCAGGTAATAGAAGGCCCATTTCTTAAGTACACACAGAAAAGGAGAAGAAGAAATACTGGCTATGACACAAAATGAATTGTCTTTCTCCATGCCCTTGTAACCTAGGGCATGTAGTGCAGGCTGCCAGCCACTGTGTTACAAATTTAAAAGTGCTGGAATCTCTCAGCTCTTTAGCAGGTTGCCTGATGGATTGGTGAGTAATGTACTTGAAGTGTGCATTACTAAGCCCTAGACTAATGGCTAGCTCTTGCCCATGGCTTTTGCTACAGATCATTCATCGTAGCATTCATAAGCTCTCTGCCAGTCTGTGTCTGGTCCTTGTGCTACTGCTGCTAATGCCATTCGCCTGATGAACTCTGCATGAACATCCCCTACATTTTCAGAACACGAGTAGTAAACAAAAGCACAGAGTGACATTTCTCCAGAAGTTCTCATGCTCCTTTGGAGGAGGTGGATAAGGTGATGAACATGATACTCATTCACTCAGCATTACTCAGACTGTGGCACGTGAAAAAACACATAGGGTTTTTGCACTGTTGTGCCTAGATGTACTTATCAAGACTTCACAGTCGTGTGAGCTAAATGAGGTCCCAGCTTCAGAGCAAAGAGCATCTCTTGGGCTGGCTTCTGGTCTGGCTTTGGTGGACAGAGTAGATATGTGCAGAAGTCTTATGAATAAGTTGACCTTCCTCCAGTTCCCACCACACTTTGAAAGTTTTCTTCTTTCTACTTCACCATACTGATGGGACTCCTGGTTTACTGCCCAGGAGCTGTGGCTGAGTCTAGGTGGATCCCTCCCAGCTCCTTTCACTTGGACCACAGCACAGCCATGGGAAATAGAAATCCACTCAGCCCCCAGCGTGGTCTGGTGACCCAGCCTGCTTGCACCTGTTTGTGCTATCCAGGATTCTTTCTGCTTCCTGAGTCCAGTCTGGTAGCTTTGGTGGTAAAGGCTTAGGCCTTACTATGACGTTCTGTGCTCTTTTGTTTTGTGCTTTTGCACATTATTTAAAAATAAACTTATACAATTCTTTATTAGCATATTCCTAATGAACTTATGGAAGGGATTAAGCCTTCAACCTAAAGAATTTCCTCTACAACTGTCATAGTAAACATCGCTGCTAAAAACTGCACATCAGAAACAAAATTGTGAAGGGAAAATTGTTGAATAGACAGAAAGCTACGGAACTGAAAATAGCAAACTGAGCAAGAAACAATTTAAATTTTCTGATTTATTCCACATGTAGGAATGTTGGGCATTTTGAGGGGTTAGCTGCATTGTATCAGTGTATTCGTGGTGCTCGGTATTTTATTCTTGTAAAGAATGACCTGTTTTTGCAAGGGCTCTTTTTGTTTGTGCATTTTAATACAGCTTGAGCACCTTTTCGTTGCCCCAAGCAGGAAGTGAATTCTCGTTCTTTGTAATATTCACATTAACAACAAGATCTCAGTATTTTGCACACAGAAACAGGTGGAGGATGTGAAAGGTTACAGAGAAAAACAATGATGCTGGAAAAAAAAAAAAGAGCACACCATAAAAAAAAAATTCCCAGTGAGTATTTTCAGTTTATTTGCATTATCTTTTAGGAGATGTTTCTGGTAATAAAGCATCATCAGTCTATGATTTCTCTTGACCAGTCTTTCTCAACCCCCTATAGAAAATCTTACAATTTAACTGAGAATATCTGCTTGTTTCTCATCTTCCAGTTTGAGTTTTCATTCTTTAACAAGCACAACAGCATGCTGCTCTATCTTCAAAGAGGAAATTAATTCCGTCCGCAAAAGGGTCAAGTGCTAGAAAGTGCATAGCAATGCAGTTTGCATGGCAGGATCCAGGAGATATGATGCTAATAAGATTCTAAGATGAGAACAGCAGACTGGCTCTAGGGATTCAGATGAAGGGTTCTGTAAATTTTAAAAGAAATGGTCTCCAAAAACTAATGATGTCTGCTTTCCAATTCATTAATAATGTGGAGCAGGGAGATGGGAGTGAGAAGCAGGCCATGCTTTGAAATATCAAAATCTAACGAGGAAAAAAAACAGTGAGAGCTCATCTCATTGGGGTCATAAAGCTGGGAGGAATAGGCAGGCTGCAGGGGAACACAGTGTCAGCGCCTGGAGGGAAAGAAATGTTCTGCTGTGCGTAATTTATGCACAGACTCTTTGCCAACGTTATGTAAAAGTTCCATGCTGAAAAAGATGTTGCTGTATTGACAGAGCTTTCTCCGTGTTCTTGTTTAAGGTGACTTACTAGCAGATGTCTGATGGATTTAAACAATGCCTCTGAATTGCTTTAGCATATTTACAAATGGCTCTTGGTAAACCTTCCCCTTCACCTTTTTGCATTGCATGCACGAAACTGAGTAACAAGAACCTGAACCTTGTTTGTAGTTAATAGTGGAAGAAAACCCCTCAGGCAAAGCCTAATGAACCAAGAGCAATTCTGAGCTTTCCTCCACAGTATCTGGAGAGACTGTGCCTTTCCAAGGGCTGCCTGGACACATCGTGTGACCTTGCTGCTTTACATCATTAAAATTTCCCATTACTGGCACAGTGTTTGTATGGAGGTGCTATTGTGCAGATATTATGCTGGAGTCTCTCCCTTATGCATGCAGAGTCTGCAGCTAATAGAAAATGTCTGTGCTTGAACAGCTCTGAGAGTGGGAAGGTGTGTGGGAGGAGGATTTGCTCTGACTTTTATTTTGACAAGGCCGTTATGACTTGCAGAGTGAGGTTAAGGTTTTCCTCCGATCTTCTCATTTTGTCGGTGCGATATTTTCTCATCTCACCTCTAAACCACCCCCCCCTGCCGTCGGCGCTCTGGGAGTGGGCTGGGACTCACGGCCTCGCCGCCATCTCCCGCTCCTTCAGCCACATGCGCTGGAGCAGCTGCGCAGCGCTGGGCCTTACTGGCCCTTCCCAGGAGTGGGGTGGGCATTTGGGCACAGGATGCTGCCTGCAGCCTGCAGAGCTGCTGCTGCCCACAGCTGCTCCCTCACGATGCAGGGCTGCCGGGGGCGCTGCCGCAGCAGGACCCAGCTCCTCATCCTGGGCACTCAGCTTGGCCCGGGGGTCTGATAAAGTGTTGGTAAGACTGGCATCTTTTGTTGCTGCAATGTGTTTCCTTGAAGCTTTTTTTCCTGTGATCTGTCTTCATGTTCTCCGGGTCCCCTCTGTTTCCTTTCACTCGAGTCATGTTATCTCAGCAGCAAGTCGTTCTCCAGACAAGTGATTTCTCTCAGGTGCACAAGCAGGACTCAGAGCAGCATTTAATAAGTGGCAGTTTGTGCTGGGGTGCTGTCTGCTCAGAAGCACTGTCATCATGAGGGCTGAGCTGCAGGGCCAGCGGCACGACCAAGCGCTGGGCTCTGTGGGCAGTGTCTGAGAGCAGCTCTAGTGCCTGGCCCGAGACTGAGCCGAGCTTTGTTCTCTTGCTAAAGCAACAGCCATGGAAATGGAGAAGTGGGGTCTGAAACCGTGTTTGTGGTCAGCAACACTTTGCACCTTTTCATCCAGGTACCCTGAAGTCTTCAGTGTGGACAGGTACGCCCCAGTTGTCCCTAGAGCGAGCCATCAATACACTGTCGCTAATTTCAAAAGCCATGGATCCCACCTTCATTTTTTTCCTGCATACTCACGGTCTCCAGTGAGCGTAAATCAGCCTTCACAGGCCTCTCCAGGAACTGTGTGGATGATACAGCCATGTGTATCAAATCTTCCCCTTCCCTCATGTTTGTGTCTCAAATGCTTCCTTGGAGAAGAGATGGGAATTTGTTTCCTCAGGAAATCTCAAGATAGACTGATAACAATTTTCTTGAAGGTTTTCCAGTGATGTTTCTGCTTGTTATTCATTCTTTCAGCACAGGGTTACAGAACAACTTGCCTGCAGTCACAGCCACTCAGTGCAGCAGACGAGTTCACAGCTGCTTCCGTGGAGACACAGTTGTATAATCAGGATTGTCTTATGGCACTGGTAATGATATGAAAAGCAGCTGGTTTATGGAGATCTTTTATGGAGATCTTTTTCACTGGTGTTCTTAACCAAGACACTTAGCAAAATGAGTGGATTTTAGTCAATCTTTTTGTTTTCCAGCAGAAATCATGCTGGCTTAGAGCTCAATAGTGACATGGCCATAGCTGCCAGGACAATAGCAGTACTTTTCCTCAGGTCTTTGCTTGAAGTGAAAGGGAAATGATACAGCATTTCAGTGCAAAACATATAGACTTCATAAACCCAAATTTCCTAAGTTCTTTGCCAAAGCTAGACTGACTGATGTGTGATAGGCATCTCAGCCTACTAAAATCATGCATTCCTTTCTGATTTGCATCAGTTTCCTGTTGACTGCTTTTTCCAAACCTTTATCTAAAAGATGAAATAAATACTAGTTTGTTGTTGTTTTTGTTGTTGGAGGAGAAGAAAAAAAGGCCAAGAAGTTTTCTGTCTTCAAAATCTAAAGCTTCTGTTTCAAACTGAGAGCTTACTGCTGGACACATTTCCTAGCCTTCCTGAGTAACAAACACCAAGCTGCAAGATCCTGAAGACCTGCAGAATGAGACATCTAAATTTCTGCAAATCTTTGAGCAAGACAAATTCTATAATTGCATCATCCAGGTTTGAAACAGCCCAGGGCATCCTTTTGAAATGCAGAAGGAAGCCCTAGAAGCTAGTGAGCTCTCTACTATTCTGTGTTTTGCACTCAAACTTGCTGTCCAGGTACGAAGCCCAGCTCTTTGTCCATCCCTGTGCTATAGTTTCCACTGCAGCACGCTAGCTTTGCTTTTGCATTATTGGTTAAGTTTGCATGCATTTCTTGAGCTTGCAGCAGACAGTGTAGACAAAGATATTGCAAATATTACCTGTGATGTAACTGTCCCATAGCAAGCTCCTTATAGAGAGCTGCAATTGTATTTCTTATCTTGCAGCTCCTCTTTCCAGTCTGAAAGCTCTCATGGAAGAATAACCCTCAGCAGTCCTCAGCAAAACTGTTCTGAGCATTTTTAAATGGCTATTGGGTGACAGAAAAGCATGGCCAGAAGAGGCACATGAGAACCTGTTAGCTGTCGATCCTGCTGTCCTCAGGTATGCCATTCCTGACAGGTGCGGTCATAGTGAGGGCATCCAAGGATGGAGGCCTCACAGATCTGCAGCCTGAGACGATGAATTCTAGTTCTAACTATCCTTTCCACTAAAAAGTTTTTCTTAACCTCCTACCTAATGTAATTTAAGACCATAGCTATTTGTGCTTGCAGCCTGTAGAAAGCCAGGAGAGTATGTTAGTTGTTACCTGTCTCCTTGTTGTTTTCAGGTACTTAGAAATTGTTTAGTTACTGGTTTTCCAAAAGTTGGAACTTAGCTGGCTGATCTATAATTTTCTGACTTGTTTTCCTCTACTTCTTTATCATAGCCAGACACTGTTTGCTGTTTGTCAGTCTTCCAATAGCTCATGAGGTCTTAAATGCATTGAAACTGCTTTAGGCAATTCTTTACATACTCTATACTGGGACTCCTTAGATCCAGATACTTTGAAAGTATCAAACTGTATTCTGCTCCTGTTTGAGTCTGAAATCCTGCATCTCTGTACTTGGTAGCAACTATGATAGCCCTCTGCATGCTGTTAACCTTAAAAGATCAACAGGAACAAAACGCTATGAAGGACCTGTCTTCTTGGCATCACATTTCAATAGCTGTCCCCTTCTGTTGAGGGGAAAGCCAACACTTTTCTTAGTCTTTCCGGTGAACACATCCACGCTACTTTTCATTTCCTCTGTTGGTTGAACCTCATGTTGTGTCTTCCTACATGACACGACTTTGTGTAGGAAGTCATGCTTCAGAGTCCCCAACGCGTGGACTGACTGCACACTGCCACAGCCCCTCTGCCATGGGGGAGAGGCACAGGTCTCCACAGAGGCCAAACAGCAGTGACATCTTGACTGGCCGAGTGACCCAGGCCCATCTGGGGGTGCAGATGCCGCAGCGACAAGCTCTGCTGCAGATCTGAGATAGGCTGTGGCTTCCAAAGCAGGACTCTGTTCTTACGACAGATACCCAAAGGCAGATTTTCTTTTAATTAAATATGAAAATCTATAATGCAGTCAGCATGGTGCCTCTTGTTTATTTTTATACCCCATTTATTTGCTTTTGTTCTCAACATATGCTTTCATCATGAGGGAGACTTTTATACTGACCATCTGTGCATTATGAATGAATTTCAGTTAAAACTGGAGGATGTGGGGAGCAGGACAGAGGTCGGTTGTGTTTTTTAATATCTGCATGCAAATGGGTGTCATCCACAGATGTGGAATGAACAGAGTCTAAACTTTTTTTTCAAATAACACTGAAATTGCAAAGTTGACACTTTTTAACTGTTGTCTTTAGGTTTCAGGATTAACAGGCTTTTGAGATTAGTGAAGCATTTCATCCTTGTTTAGTTATCATTGCATTTTCTGTTTTTACACACAGAAAATATTTATTGTTCAGTAATATTCTGCCTATATCTCAGTTTTTCTCTCTGCAGCCAAAGGGCAAAAAACATCTAATTTTCCCAGCACTGAAGGTGATGGCATTTGTGCGTGTGACTGTAACTGCAGTTCTGCATTCAGTCTATGTCCAAGTCTCAGGGAATGGATTAGGTATCACCAGGCAGAGCTTTGTGGATGTCAAGGAAACAAGAAAGGAACTTGTCAAAGCGTGGCTGTCACAGTTACCCAGATCTGCCCTTGACTGAAGGGCTGTTACTCTCTCTGGTCTTTGCTTTGCACTGCCTGACCTCTTGGCATGGTTTGAAACGACAAAGCATCCTGTGTGCACTTTACTGCCGAGTGTGTCAGAAGCAAGCCCTAAAGTGTCCACTGATAGCACACAGTGGTAGAACTCAGTGCCTCTGCACCCTTTCAAGGAAACTGCTATCCACCAGCTCTCTGCTATGGGGCAGACTTAGGGGCACCTGGAAACCAAGCAGAGCAGCGCCAGCAGTGTGGGCAGCTGCAGTGTTTGGTCCTGCGGTGGCCAGAGCTCTGCAGGGGCTGCTGCTTGCCAGAACCGCTGCAGGAATCTCTCTGTGTGTAGTGACAAGCTTGTAATGCCTCTGCATTTCTCAGCTTTTACTCCTCCTTCCTCTTTGCCTTGTTATTTTTCCTTTTGACCACTTTTCTATGCTCTTAGGTCAAGGGTTTGCCCTTTGGAAAGAAAAAGCTTAGCTGAAAATTAAGAGGTTTAATCAAAGCTTCTCCAGACAGCATGAACAATCAGCAAACATCGAACTGGAGAAAATGAAAGGCCATTCAGATGGGAATGGAAGGGGCCCACAGAACTCCCTTAACAAAGGATCTGGTGCCATTTCCACCATCCCACGTGCCACACTCATTACTGCAGAGGTTGAGGGTGAAGCCTGAGAGGTGGACAGCAGTGGGGCAACAGCAGAAGCAAGCAGCAGTTGCTTTTCAATACCAGCACAGTTTGTGACATGTCCAGAGGTTGCAGGAGCTCATGGAAGGCTGGGGCAGATGTGTTCTGTTTACTGCAGAGACGGTATAGTTCTTTTGCAAGAACTGTACTAAATTCCTCCATAACAAAGAGTGTGTGTACTTCCTGTCCTTTCACATGCCATTTGGCTGCATGGCATCATTTGCCCCGCTCAAAGCACATCAATGCTTGGCATAAAGGTACAACCAATAGCAAGAGAGTTCTCCTCCATTTTAAAGAAGCATGTTTTCTGTCTCATCAGGCAGATACCAGAGCTATTATCTGCTAAGCCTAGATGACCTCCTTGCCCTTCGGCCGCTGCCACAGCACTCCCTTGCCTGTGACTGCAGAGGTACAACCAGGATTTGCTGCTCCACGCTTTGGGTGGTGCCTTCTACAGAAATGTGTGCTACCTGCCTGCGGCCCCCAGACACAGTGGGCACAGGTTTATTTTGGATGTCTGTGTGCAGCGTTGAGGCAGCCAGTAGTAGCCTGTGCTTAACTTGGAGTGTCAGTTGTCTACATGCAGAAGACCCCAGAGGCCGTTTCAAGATCCTGTGCTCAGCAAAATGCACTGTCAGCAGTGCCCTGCACACATGGCTGTGAGCAGGATAGAACAGGCACAGGCAGGGATCTTCTGGACTCAAGCTGCTTTTTTGGAAACTGTTCATCTCTGCCCCATTTGTTACTGTGCTTTTCCCGGTAGGGCAGTGCTCTTGGTGCACACTGGTTTTTGCTTGGACGAGGAAGGATTGTGGGTGCTGAGTTCCTGTCATACAGTTCCTCTGCTGGTGCTGGTGTTTTGCAGCAGTAAGAGCTGTAAGGCAGAGACAATGAGCTCAAGCATTCTGTCTGAGGAGAGTTTGGGTGGGGGGAGTGGGAAAAAGGCTGTTAGATCTATTGCGGGCAATTTAGATTCAGAGACATTTCATCTGCAGTTCCCTCAAGTGTTGAATTGAATAAAACCAGCAACAGCAGTGGAAGAGGAGGTGGGGGAAGGGCTCTGAGCACTCCCAGCTAAACAAAAAGAGACAGCTCGTAAAAAAAAAAACAAAAAAAAAACAAAAACAGAATTGCATCCTTGGGCTGAAAACACAGGTCCACAAGGAAGGAAGGAAGGGAGGAAGACACGTGGCAGAACCCACTGGGCAGACAGGGAAGGCCCTGGGCTGGCACTGCGGGCAGCTCCCACTGATCCTGAGCAGCTCGAGGGGTTTACTCCTGGATTTGGGGATTTTCTGAGAGCGTCTGGAAGCTCCAGCCATGGAATCGAGCAGGAAGAAGAGGGTTCATTTGTTGTTCAAAAGGTAAATAAAATCTAATTCACCTTGTAGTGCTGCAGGAGAAAATTGTGAAAGTGAAAACCTGAAAAGGATTAAAATTCAAAAGACAAAGTAACATAGCACTTACACTGATGTTTTAGGAGCTACTGAGAGTTCCCAAATGATGCCATTGGATGACTGCTCTGCCCTCAGCATTAGGTATTCCAGTTCATTGCCTTTGCAAAGGGAGCTGTGGCTGGCTTTCATTTCTGGGCATGCATTGCAGCATTTGTTTCTCTGGGTCTGCCTGTCCTTCCCCAGGCTCAGTTGAGGGCTATTTCACACAGCCACTGAACCCAGTGAGGCTGGGAGCAGTGTGCATATATTTGGAAGAATAAAAATACAGCAAAAAATCAGCTGCTGGGGGGTCTGCCTTGTGAGAGTATGGTTACGCTGCTTTAATGGTGCTGATTCCAATTTCTTAATTCACAAGGAAGCAGCAGTGTCTCCGGGCTGCTCTGTAAACTTGCCTCTCAATATCAGTGGCATTGAACTGTGATGCTCTGCTGGCAGCACAGCCCACTGCTGGCTGCACCCCTCTTTGCTGCAGCTTTCCAGATGTCTCCCAGCTGCAGGGATGCGTGCCCCTCAGGCAGAGATGTGGTTTTGCTGCCAGACACAGCCCTTGCACCAGCTGCATGCCTCCAGCTGCCCAGCTGGGAGGGAAGGGCTGCTCCACAGCAGGGGAGGACCAGCCGTGCTTCTCCGCACTGCCCAGGCTTTGTTTCAGTTTGTGCTCCTTCTCAGCAAGGTCTCTTTGGTGGTTTTTTTCCCTGCTCAGGCATCCTGCTCCACCCAGACAGCCTGCTAGGCTCTGCAGGTACAAGCCAGGCACTCCAAAGCAGCCAGCTCTGGCTGTCACTCCCATCCTCCAGTAAGCGTCATGTTAGCTATATGGGGAGCAAGACTTCTGTGAGGGTGCTGCCTTTTTGTTTCATCAGGTGCTGCAGTGATTTAATCCAATATACAGAAAACCTCCATCTGGCCAGGCCAGCACGGCGGTTTTATAAATGCTTACACAGCAGCAGCACAGCTGTCAGTACCTATTCAGGCATAAGGCAGAGTTTTAACATGTGTTTACTAGTATGTTCTTACTAACATGTCCTAAGCTCTCGTGTTACCAGCTGTGGACATGGCATGTGAGCGAGATGACAGTCCTGAATGGCCTCGTGCTCGTGAGCCACAACTCGCTGCAGGTCAGCGCGATGCAGCCTTTGTTAGCTTCACCTCACCCACTGCGAGCCTCTGCTGCGTGGGGTGCACGAATACCTGCCTGGGAGTCCCACAGGAATACAGCACGATGTCAGGAACTGGTCTGTGGCAATAACGGGAGGTAGCAATAGGTCTGCTGGTGCTGGGGCAGCTGCGCACACTGCTCAGTGGTGGACCAGCATACAGATGGGTGCTGGTATGCAGCAGCGGGGAGGGCACATGGAAGGAGACAGCCAGCTGACCCCGCTCTCCACACTGCAAAAGCCCTTTAGATGAATGCAGAGGAGATCAGCCCCCAGAGCTGACATCTGACCAGCACTGACACCTGAGGTACACCCGGATTGCTTGGGCTGGCTCCCAAAACCATGTTGGCTGTGAGTTGGTCGAGCGCTGTGCCATACATTAAAATGTCCTCTGGCTTTGCTGCTGTTCATGCAGAAGTGCATGCAAAAAACAAAAGTGAGAACAGAATGAGGGGTCAAGGACTCCTCAGGTCAGGCCCCAATACCTGTTGTTTGGGTCATCCTATCCATAATACAGGGGACTTGATGCTGGTCAGTGTCCCAAGGCTTTGGGAGCCTGATTAGCTACCGTTTGTAAAAGGCTGAAGAAGTCTTACCGTGAATCTATGACCATAGAGCAGAGAAAATGGGAGGCTGGCTTATGGGCATGTATTATGCTGCTCTGACTTTCTTTTGGTGTTATCGATCGAGCATCTTGCTAAGATACAGCCTTGCCTGCTGTAGTGGTTTAATTCATTTTTAAGCATCATTATTTTTCATGTTGTGGTCTCCCCTTGCTTGGGGTGCCTCTCATCGCCCATCCCCAAAAACGTCCATTCCTGTCTGTGTTTCAAGGCACGCGCTGCTCCCACATGTGTGTGTGTGCACACCAGGGAGATGGAGAGGCAGCTTCAGCTACGCTAAGCAATTAAACTCCGGTAGCTCAGGGATGAGCAGGAGGCCGTGATTTTCTTTTCCTTTGCAGTAATTGCCTCTGCAATCAGCTTTGATCACCCGAGAGCAGGGGAGATGAGTGCTGCAAGTTGACATCAGTGGTTTTAATATATCCATTTACATATACAGGAGCAGTGCAGCATACAGCTTTCCATAGTGTCTCTGACCTGAAACCATCGCTGCTCCATAGACACCTCATTTAATTTAATACTTCACCGCCACTGCGGAAGCCACAGGACGGGGATGGGAGGGGGGATAATCAAGCCCTCACTCTCTTGCTCTCTGTGAATGTCTGTAGAAATGACATGAAAGTAATTGCTTTTGAAAAGCAAAGCAGAAATGGCACAACTGATTCCACTTAAATGAGAGGAGAAGGAGTGGGGGCGGGAGACGTTCTCCCTACCCATGCCACCTCCTGCCTGCTGCAAGCACAGCCCTCTGTGGGTCTGTGTGGGGCCGAAGGAAGGGTGAGCTTGGCTCCAAGGGGTGTGGGTGAGGGAGTTGAGCTCCAACAGGCAGCATTGCTTTGAGCTGGATGCATCCCTTCAGTTACCTCAGACCCATAGGCGGATGCTGCTTCATGTAGCTGTGTGACATCTGTTGTTGCAGTCATTTCTGCTCCTTGAAGGCTGACAGAGAGCCTCATGACATTGAGCATCCAGGAATTATTCTGCCTCCTGAACACGCTCACCTGCCTTGCAGCTGGCAGGGGCTGTTTCTCCTGCATGCTATGCTGTACGTTAAAATGTCCCCTGGCTTTGCTGGTGCTCATGCAGAAGTGCATGCAAAAAACAAAAGTGAGAACAGAATGAGGAGTCAAGGACTCCTCAGGTCAGGCCCCAGTACTTGTCAGCTCCTCTCTGTCTCCAGCCCATCTAACATTGGCTGTGTGGGTAAAGCTTTAGGACTGTGAGCAGCTATGGAAAGCATCCCATGTTCAATACAAAGGTGTCCTTTACTGTTGCAGAGTACAGGCACAGAAACACATGTGCACACACTTAAATCCACTCAGAATTTAAATGCTTCCTTTGTTTTGTTGGTGCGCATCGTGCTGGACAGCTGTAACCTTTCTCACTGTGGGGCTGAGTGGTTTACACGCATACAAAGTATGGCTTGGAGGAATGCGGGCGACTGTGCTGATAACAGTCTCCAATATGACTTTAATGTAGACATTAAAATCATTTAATGTTAATTACATGCAAACTGATTATTAATGTATTTACTGAATGCTGACAGCTACGTGACAGTCTTCAATAAATATATTTTACTGATCAGTTAGCATTTAATTAATATTGAAATTCTTTCTAGGTTTAGTGAACAATAATTAGGGCCCTCAGTGGCTGTGTCTGTTGTGGGGTACCCTCGGTGCTGGCAGAGCCCCCCTTGCCCGGCAGCAATGAGGGCACAGGCAGCAGGGCCAGCAGAAGGCACGGAGAGCTGAGGCAGCGCGGCTCAGTGCAGTACAATGGGCCCGCAGAGCTCGGGGTGCTCCTCCTGCCCAGGCTGCTTGCAGACCAGGCTTGGCAAGAAGATGTGGTGCTGTGCCTCACACATTACCTCATCCTCATGATCCTGTAGATGCAGTGTCTTTTTCCCCAGAAAGCTCAGCTGCTTCCTGCAGCCCATGAGAAGTGAAAGCAGCGTGCTTTTCACCTGCAGCAACAGCTCTGCAGCATGTTGGGGCCCTTTTTCATGGCCAGGCATGGTATAGCCTCCACCAGCAGCACCAAGCAAACTAGTTCTCAGGCCACGTGGGCACTGTTTTCTCTTGCCTCCCTGCTGTGAGCAGGGCAGGAGCCATGCGGTGCCCTTGCTGTGCTCCGTGCACCACCATGTGTGGAGAGGAGCAGTGCCTCGGAGGCAGTGGTCAGTGTCGGGGGAGCTGCTCTGCCACAGGGCCACAGCAGCACCTCCAGCTTTGGAGGATCAATATCTGCATCTTGTCATGCTAATTGCATTTTGCTTGACACTCCTGATTCTTTCCCTCTCCCTCCTGGTGTGAACTCTCTGCAGCTAGAATGCCGAGAATTGGGAATGCCAAGAAATGAGAACACCAAGCCCTCCGAGCCCACTGCTATTGCAGCAGGACAGGAGGGCCAGGCCAGCCACAGGCACTGCACTCCCTTCTTCTTTGATCACACAGGAAATGCCTGGAGGGGCCTTCATCACAGGGCAGAGCCTGGAGTCGAAGCACAGGGCTGGACCAGGCACTGGTTATTAAGCCATCAGTTATAACTTTGGGTGTGCTCAGTTGCTCTGTGCCTTCCTGGCCCGGAGCACCGGACACAACCTCCATGTCCAAGGAGGAGGCACCCTGTGTAGCAGTCTCCCAGCCTTCCTGGGGCATATCCCTGCTGCCACAGGCGTGCACCCGGATCATAACTACCTATTGGCTTCCTGTCCCCAGAACATCAGGTTTTTGCAGCTGGTGTGCGGGGGGGTGTCTCCTCCCGACAATCCCCACCCCCAGCAGCATCAGGCCTGTGCTGTTCAGGGTTTTGTTAAGCCGTTTAGTATTAATTGATTTTTTTTTCCATTTTTTCTTTCTTTCCCTGGGCGGGTCAATAGCTGGATGCTCAAGAGCAGAGGATCTATCAACTGCAGACCAAGCAGAGGCAGAGGCAGAGGCAGGCAGAACCGGAGCAGTAATGCAGCCAGATCCAGCAGCTCAGCCAGGAGCTGGAGGCCACCACCAGCTGCAGGAGGAAGCTTGGATGCAGGTAGGAGAAGATGCCAGCATGGTCTGGCTCGGCAGGCCAGTATTGGAACTCTATTTAATACATTCACAGCAGTGGTAATAATCTGCTGCTCCTGTCTAAATGACAGCATAACAAAGGGCTAAAGATGCAAAAGTGGAGTCTGTCAACTCACAGTGAGGAGGGAAAGTCCCGGGAACTGGGGAGACGGCTGCAGCTCTGCTGTCTGTGAATAGGTGCTTGGGCTGCACTTGACTGAAGATGTGACGGCTGTAATGCACGGATGTCCTGCATGCTAATCCTGCTGCTCACCTCCTGAGAGAGAAGGGGAGAGGGCAGCTGGTAGGAAGCTGGAGGAAGACCACACCTCGCAGGACATGCTGCCCAGCTATGTAACAGTGATGTGTGTGAGCCAGGACAGAGGCTTGGGTAGCTGAAATCCTGAGTTTGCTGCAGGACGAGCAGACATTTGCAATGGGAGCTGCTCTGCAGACCTGAGAGAAGGCCTGCAGGGCAGTGTTTGTGTCTGTCATCTCTGTGCCATTGTCTGCTTGGTCCCCTGCCCTCATACAGCTCCTCTCCTCCAACCCCTGTATTTCAGAGCT
Source organism: Centrocercus urophasianus (assembly GCF_019232065.1). Lineage (NCBI taxonomy): Eukaryota > Metazoa > Chordata > Aves > Galliformes > Phasianidae > Centrocercus > Centrocercus urophasianus. The sequence goes on from NW_024884755.1 coordinate 17,283,400, forward strand.
GCCAGGAGTCACACTGCTCAGACTGCACATTCCTTCTGCATGCAAATCTGGCTTGGGAGAGCATGCTACTCACATGTCGGCTCAGCCGTGTGTTTGTCTGCCTGATGTCCATTCAGGCACCTTTAGTCGTTAATGGATTTTGACCGCAGTCTGTGATCAGATCCAGATGGCAAACAGATTCTGGGACATGAAGAGAGTGGATCCTAAAAATCTGTGCAGGATTACTTGCTTAGTCTGCATTGTTCCTCCACAACACCTGCTTCTAATCTCTTTCAGCACCCCTTAAACCAGAAGAATTATGTCTATTTTTAAAACTTGATAGCACAATATTCTCGGTGTACTGGAAGACTAAATCAGCCACGTGCTACTGGTGCTGGAGTATCAGGTCTGTGTGCTGGGCAGTGGAATGCTCCGCACAGCTGGCTTGTCCAGAGGGAGAGCAGCATTGTAGAATCTGAGTGGTACTTTTCTCCTTGTTACTCAAAGTGGACATGGCTTGTTTCACTTGATTTGGTGATAGTGAGGTACGTTCACTTCATGGGAAGGAACGTAGCTAGATATTGTTCCTTTTACTGCCATGTCATCCTTTGTTCTCACTGTGTGTGTGAAGAGACAGCACAGCGTGTGGGCAGAACTGCATGTTGCAAGCCTGTTTTCAGATTGTCCGCTGGAGAAGGCTGCTGCTGGCAGTTTGCATGCTTTTGTCTGCTTGTGTGCATGAATGGTGAAGGATGAATGAATCTGTGAGTGTGTCATTGTGTGCCTACATTTTTTCTCCATATGTATACGGGTATCCATACACTGATTTGTGCAGTGAGAGCACAGCAGGGAGGAATCATGCTTCTGTTTCTTCTTACAGTTACTCTGTCTTACTCCCTTCCCATCCTATCCCTTCCATGCGTTGATGCTGATGTCAGGTGAGTCTAACTGCTTGCTTTTGGTGTGAAAGTGACAGATGCAACAACACAGTTCTAACCTTTCTCCTACAAAATTCCTAATCAAAGCACATCCAGCTCTGTTACATAAAAGTCTAACATTCTTCTGGGTCAGAACAGTGCTCTGCAGTGCTCTGTGACAGCAGCTTATGCCCATGCCTTGGAAAGAGGAAAAAAAGGAGAAGCTGTACTGTTGCCCAAAGATGCTCTCCTATCTCCGTGGTTACAGGGATTCCTGATTCCAAGCTGGAATCTTTGTGTTTAACAGCCCTGGAGGAATTCTCATCAATAATTTGTCGAACTATTTTTGTAACCCAGACATTATGTGGCTTCTGCAGTGTTTCACAGCAGCAAGTTCCACTGTTTAGCCATACATGGGATGCAGAGTCATTTCTTTTTGTTTACTGTTATTTTATTGAAAGACTGTGACCAATCATTCTTTAATCACCTTTTATGTGACACCTGCAATTTTATGCTTTCTTTCCATTGTCCTCCTTCTGCACAGAAGGGCTCCAGTCTTTTTTGTCTTTTTTTTTTTTTTTTTTTTAATTAGGGAAACAATCCCATCATTAAATCATCGCTGTCAGCCTTTACCATACTTTCATTTGTCCTGTTGCTTTCAGTTGTATTATTTATGCAGTTTCAGGGAGTGCTAGATTTTGACTAGAAACAGGGCAGTCCTTCCCACCACACCAGCTTACATCTTGCTCTGCCTCTATCCAGTTCTGCTTAAAGCTCTTGTCCCATCTCTGTCTCCATCTGGCTGTGCAGGAAGCACTGCCAAACCCAGCCCCAACCTGCTGTGCCAGGAGCTGTCTTAAGCACTTTCTGATTCTCCCGAAGATTTCCATCAATCCACCCATCTCCATCCCCATATGTTGCAAGCTTCTCTCCAGCCTCTGACCCCATCCAGCTGATGGACACTCCAGTTCCTATAGCTGCCTGGGGAGCTCTTCATCCCATCTTATCCCAGTATCACATCCAATCCCCATCCTTGTCTGGCTATGCTAGGCATCTGAAACATCTCCAGACTCACCTGGCTGTGCATGATCTCTTCTCCCATCTCCAGTAGTGCCAATTTTTCCCACGTTTCTCCATTTCCCTCACAACTTGTACCAAGAGCCAGTAGCCCTCTCCAGGAGAACTTTTCTAACTGCACATTCCTGATGATCCAAGATAGCTTTGGCCCACCAGCATGCTTCTGCTCGTGTGTAAATCCATTTCCTGTCCTCACTAATTGTATTTCTCAGAACTCACTCCTCAGGATGTGCCTGGCCTGCCCTTCTGCATGTGCTGGTTTGAGCCAAACACGGCTGCTGATTGATCTGTTCACATGGGGGACTTTGTGCTCCAGGGCTGGCAGTCCCAGGATGCCTGTAGCAGGGCAAACATATCAGGAGTCTGCAACCTGTAATTCAGCACTAGGAACGTGAATTATAGCCCTGCTCTTTAAGGAAAGGCTGGCAGTGCAGCTCTGCCTGTCAGCTGAGACACCCACCTGGTCATGAGCTCTCCTGGTGAATGAATCAGGATTTGGCATGTCATTGTTTAAAACAGCCCCCATGCTAATGTCTTTTTGAAGTGAAACTGAGAGGGCTGTTAACCTCAGTTAGCCAGTTGTCCTCACCGTGACCTGGATAAATCATCATAGCAGAGCTCCAAAGAACATGGCTCTCATTGCTCTGGAAAATGGAGCTGCAGGGAAAGGACTGTGATTTCAGTTTATAGGTGCAAGGAAGGGTTCCCTGCCTTCCTTCCCAGGATTGTACAGCAAAAGACTGGCGTATTGCCATATGTAGCAGAAATGCTAAGCCATGGCTTGAAGCAGTGATTGAGCACCTGGTGGGGAGCAGGGCAGCCCAGGGGAGCTCAGGTGCATGCAATGTACCTGATTGAAGGAAGGGCTGGAGCCAGCCTCCACCCCTTCCCAGACCTCATTTAAGGGCTGGCAGTGAGGGTGTCTTTACTGAAGGTTCCTGTCTATCTGAGGCCTTCCACGGGTAAGCAGCTTTTTCTTCCTTTGTGTGTCCATGGCTGCTATGTGTGGGCTTTCCCTCATTTGTTGCAGTCTAGGATTTTGCTACCCTGGTGTTGCTGCTGTGCTTTCCATTGCATTAGAGCATGCCAAGAGCCCTGCTGGTGCTCCAGGCTGGGCATCAGGTCTTAGAGAGGTCAGTTCCCTTCCCTGAGAGCCATTAAAGGAGTTATGGATTGTACTGTGGCTTGTAGAGAGGCAATTTGCTGTACCTGGGAGTGGGTGAGTTTCCAAGAAGCTACTGGGATGTCTCATCATCTAGCCCCAGCTTGTGACCATGTGGGTGCTGGTGCAGCACCAGGCTTCCAGGTACATTCTTTTTAGTTGAAGGCTGGGCTTTCTCCAGAGCAGTCTCTACCTCTGAGCTGTCCTTCTTTGTGGTGGAGAAGGATACAGAAAGGACAGTTTCTCCAAGAGGAGACAGTGCTGTTCTGGGCCATCACATGCTCTGGGGTAGTTTTGTGCAGCAGGAGCACCACATCACATGCTGCTCTCAGAAGAACACCCTGCTTTCATGTGTCACACTGACTGCTTAAACTGTGGTCCAAGTTTCTCCTTGCCAAAGCAATGCCAGGTTCTTGTGAAGGGTTAAGAAGATCTGCTACAGTGTCTGTCTAGGCCAATGTGTCTTTATCAGAGCCAACATCAGCAGCTGTAGAGAAAGGTGCAGGAAATTTACAGCAGGTGGTTCAGAGCAGCTCGCTCCAAAGGCTGATTTGGAGATTGGCTCATTCTCAGCACAAGGCATTTCTCTCTGCAAAGAGCTGTTTTGACTCTGGGAGCTGTTATCTGTGCAGAGGCCTCATTACTTTATCTCATAGGGCACTCATAGCTGCTGTTTCATTGTGTGGCGGTGAGTTCCACCAGACAGGTTTTCTCTTGTTTCTAATCTGGCTGAATTTTCTTTTTCTCTCCAGCGTGACTGTGAAAAATCACAGCACCAGCTGCACATAAGAAACTCCTGGAAAGAAGAACAAAGCCAACTGTTCTCCATGTCCACGAAGGCATGCCCAAGAACTAATGGGTGTATCCTACATCGAGAAAGATTCAGGTTAGGAACAGCTTCTAATGGAGAGGAGAACAAAGCAGGCAAACAGACTGCCAGGGGCCCAAGGATTCTGCATCACAGGGGATCTTCAAGGACAGACAAACAGAAGAAAAGGCACATATAGATTCCCTTGTCATAGAACTGCAAGATGGGCCATCAAGCTCTTGAGATTCATGCCAGCCTTGCTCATTTTCTAAACCCAGCTTTGTTCATACCCTGATACTCATCCGTCTTCTTCAAAGCCCCACCATAGTCTCCTTTAGCACTTATGTGCTATCAACATATCACTTGCCAGGGTGATTGTTCTTTCTAGCAAAGTGACTGCGCTTGAGTCTTGGATGGATGCTTGCTTTCTACTGTGGTTCACCTGACCTCCATGAGACTCAATGCCTGCTTTGTGTTGTAAATGGTGTCCCATCTTGAGATGCATTGGCCATGTTCCTGTGCTGGATAGTAACATTGATCTGTGGGAGTATTTTTCCCTCAAACTTGGAACCTCATTCTTATGCTTCTGCAGGCTTGTTCATAGGAGACTGGCTGAGGAGCACGCTCACTGCTGTTTTCCCAGGTAAATTCAGCCTTGCTTGTCTTCCTCACTACTGGTGTTCCTTCAGCTCTCTCCTCAGGGTACAGGGTTCTCTTTGTACTGATGCTATGGGTTGGAGGAATGCACAGAGTCTGTCCTCTTCTGGCTCTCTGGAAGGACAAACAGGGCTGCCTGATTCCTTGTCCAGAAGCCTTAGCACTCACCTACGTATACTGGGTTGATGACTTGGTGCTCCTTCCTGTGTTCCAAAACATGCCGCTGCCTGGGATGGTCCAAGGTAGATGTATGTTTCATAGAGTGAGCAGGGGCCTCAGTGCAGTGGGCTTGAGACTTGGTGCCAGGGCCTTAACTGAACTAAGCAAGGATCAGGCAATTGTGCTGCTCAACAAAACTGCACAGCTGACAGTCTCTGAGCTGCTCGTTAGCAATACATCTAGCTATCTGTGACACTTTAGCTGGGGCTGGTGGGTGCCTTGTTCCTTGAGTCGCTCTCAGGAACTTGCATGTGGAAAGAAAGCTGGATTTTCTCCTTTTTACTACCTCCTTATCTGGCCATAGGTTACCCAGTAGTCAGAATGCATGCCTTAACACATGCTGAAGAGAGCAAGCGGAGCCTGGAGGATGTTGATGGATGACAAAATCTCTGATACATACATCTGTAAGACATGTGCTGCTGTGCCTCGGGCTTTGGTCTGAGCATTGCAGTTCCACCCTTGGTAATAAACATATGAGTAGATGAAGCAGAGATGGGAGTATAGATTTGCTATCAGAAACTTTGGATTTAATTTCCATTCTTAGCTGTGTGCAGTTTCCTATACGTGCTGTTTTGCAAATGAGTTGCACAATAGCTATCAAAGACCACCTAGAAACAAGGTCATCTTGATGCCACTTAGTTCTGCTGCGCAGGGGTGAATCCAGGCCAGGTGAAGGTGTGGGTCGGACCCGTGGAAAGGTCTCATCTATGCTCCCTGATGGCTGTATGAACCTACTGCTCTTTGCCTGCTTGGTGTTTGAGTGCAGTCGTGGTGCTGGGGAAGTAGAATTGCCTGGCTATCAACAGTTGACCTACCTGGCCTCAGTAATCAAAAGTGGCGCAGTTTTCTCAGATGCAGCTCACTCACGGTGCCCTACACCGGTCTGTGGGGCAGCAGCCACTTGGATCATAGGTCCTCAGGAGGAGGGAGGAATTGGTGCATGCATACCATACACCAGGACACAAAGCAGCTCCCACACGGACACCCTGGCACTGCCAGTAGCTTCTATGGGGCTGGAAACACAGTCACAACAGCCAGTGGGATCTGAAAGTGACATGGCAAGATGAAATGTATAATGTGTGCAGACACTGAGGAGGAACCCCACCGGGCACCTGGGCCTGAGGGCCGGCTCCACAACACAGATGCTAGAGGGAATAAAGGAAATGACAGAGGATCAACTGGTCTGCAAGGCTGGTTTCTCTCCAGGAGAAGTCTTTGGGGCTGTGGAGAAATGGGCAGCCCCCAGGCTATGAGGTTAATACAGAGCCACGGCTGTTTGTATAGCTGCAGAGCCTTTAAGAGAGACTTGGGGAAACTAGCTTGGATTCCAATGAATATTTACAATTACACTGCTCCAAAGTGGAATCCAATCACATCACTGCAGCATGCAGTCTTTGTGTATTAAAAGAAAATGAGAGGAAAGCAGGAACGATGGAGTCGCAGAGCTGCCTTTGGAGAGACATCCTGCTTGTGACAGAACTAAAATGCTTTATTTCTGATACAAGCAATTCATTCTTTGGGCCTTTTGCTTGATATTAAAGTTCCTTGTTTGTTTGTTTGTTTTTTTTAAGTGAGAGTTTTCAGTAGACGATCTTCAAATCAGAGGGAAAGAAATAGGAAGTGTTATAGTCCATAATTCTGATGTTGCACTAACAAACTGGAAATAAGGGAGCATTTCCAAGCTAGAGTGGAGATGCTCCCCCCACTTTCCACTTGCTGAGTCTGAGGTTACCACGTGCAAGAGGCCTGGACAGAGCTGCCCTTGTTAAAATCATGCTCCTAATATGACATTTGAATGATCACCAGGCTCTGCCATTAAACAAGACAATCTAACAGAGGAAGAAGCAGAAAATGCTGGATAAATGTTCATTGAAGCTCAGTATTGGCCTTTTTTTTTCAGCACAAGATAGAAAAATGTGTCAGGGTATCACTGCACGCAAGGAAGATGGAGGATTTGTGAGTGTAAGACCCCTGCAGAGAACTGTATGCAGCAGAGTAGGAAGTGTGTGGCCAAGCAGAGGTACTGCTCTAGTTGACAAAAGGGACAGCACCAAAAGCTTACCCCATTGTACTCCCAGCTGATCAGCTCTTCTGCATGGTGCCAGGGCAAATCAGCTTGGGCTCTCCTATGCCTTGTGTTGGCAGATGGGTAAGCTTAAGAAAGAGCTGTACTGATGGAAGGGATACTCATCTGGATGCCTTAAGACCTATGGTGCAACCATCCTTTCATACACTGCGAGGTTTCCCACAACTCTGACACGAGGCAAGCAGTTGTGGAAGACAAGTAGGAGATGAGACAAAAGCACAGGTCAGGATGAGGATGGAAATTATTCTTTTTATTCAGACATTGCATGGCATGCATCAGGCATGTTGCCAGAACACGGCCGCAGCACCAAACAGACTGTGAATAACTCCTGGCTTGTTGCGGTCTTGGAGTACAAAAAAACCACTGCTTTTCTTTAATTACAAGTATTTAAGGTATATCCTTCCATTCTGTCATGCAGATGTTCTGAAGCACCACGGCAGCATCAGAGAAGGTGCTGTGTGAGAAGGCACGTAATGACTGAAGCTGCAAGGATGTGCGCTTAGATTTACCCAGGGCGCACTTACAAGCACACCTGACCTGGAACAGTGACATCTGAAGGCCTAGCCTGCTCCCTCCCCATGGTCCCAGCAGGTGGCATGTCTCCGCACCTGAGCAGAAGACAGCATGGTGCTGTTTTCAGACTGTGCTAATCCCATCGTGTGTTTTGAAGATGATGTGTTTCCTATTGCCTTTCACCTTGTGACTGCACAGATCCCTTCTGCTGGATGGCAATCTTAGAGGATGCTGATGGGAAATCCCAGGAAGCTGCTCTCTGATCTAAGTCATGCTGCTGGCAGAGGGAAGTCTCTGACACATGCAGGCATGGCACAGGGTGGTCCCTGCTGCCTGGCACATACTGCAGTTGATAGCCCTCAGCAGGAACTTGCATTCAATATTATACTGTCTAAGAGGCTTAAAATTGACTGTGAAGCTTCAGTACAACTACAAAAAAATCTTGTTTTCAGTTTCTCCTATGGTGGATTGCTCCAGAATGAGACAGAGCAATTTGGTAATTCATTCTTGGAGTATGCATATCTGCACTGGAGTATTTGGAATCAGATTAAGGAATATGAAAAGCAGTCATTCACTTGAACTTCCCTTGTGGGAATGGTAGCTGCCCAGACACATTCCCCATGAAGATGGGAAACGTGACAGAAATCAGAGTGCTGCAGAAAAAAAACAGAGCAGTTTCTAGTGTCATAACAGGACTTGACAAATGATGCTGTCAGAATAGGACTGGGCCTAAGAGTCCATTGAAGCCACCAGCCCAGGAGTAGGAATGGCTATGGAGAGCCACTGCAGCTTTCCCATTGCTGTATGTTTCTTTACACTTCAGCCTTCCTCGCCTTTGCTTAAGCCTTGTGCCTTGCTCTGAGCTGCTCCAATGGGCAGAACTCAGGAGCGTGCTGGCTCAGATGGCCCTCGCTCAGTGCAGCGCGTGCTGCACAACCCCCTTAGCTGTGCAGAACATGGTGCCTCTGGTCCCCGCCTTCTCTCCAGGGAACCATGCAGTCCAGCATGGTTTCTCCTGCTTTATGTCCGCCCGGCACACTGTTGTCGCTGCAGACAGTTCAGCCACTGCTGATTGTGCCCTCTGAAAAAGGACTAGCACTATGGCTGAACTGAATCCTGATGTGGCGGTGCAGAGGGGTCGCTTGGAAGCAGAGAGCAAACTGATACAGAGACAGTGCAGGATGTGTCAGGATCAGTCCTTGCACATGATCCTGGAGTACTGAAGAAAAGTATGAACAAGTGTTTGCAATTAGCTGCAAGCATGCATTGCTCCCCACCTCATCCCCGACAGTGGCCAAGAGCTATCATCTCGGATGGTGTTAGAAGACACAGCTACTGCACACTGCCCACAACGCTGCGACGTGCAGCTCAGAGGCCTCAGAAGCAAAAACAGGGTCTTCTATCTAAGTACTGCAGGTGGATTTTTTTCTCCCATGATGATACTTAACCTCTTTTTGAATGCACGTAAACCTCGATGACCCACCGCATCCTCTCCTAAGCAGTTTGACACAGCATAGGGCATATTTATTAAAAAAAAAAATGCTTTTTGTTTTGTAGTCACTACCCGCTTATTTATGGAGGCACTGATGGTTCTTATATCAAAGGGACAATGAGAAATCACACTGCAGTCAAACTCTGTATGCCAAACTTGATTTTATAATCCTGTCACACTTCAACCATCTCTTCTCTGGGCTAAAGAGACTTTCTACTTTTCCTCATATGGAAGATATTCTTTGTATTTGATCTGCCTTGTTACTCTTCTCTGAAACCCTTCCAACTCTGTTTTTCTTGAGAGAGGCCAACCAGAGTTCCATATGGTAATCACAATGCAGTCTCCACTATGGCTCTGTTCAGTGGCATGTATCTGATCTGCTCTCCGTTATTTTCCTAATTTTTAACAGTCAGTTTGCCTTTTGGAATGCTCCTGGACACTGAGAAAATATTTCCATAGAACTGTCCCTGTCAGTCTCTATCTGGTTTTATTTCCTTTCTCCCCAATCACTTCGTCCTGAAGAGGGAACAGCTACAGTACCTGGAGCTGCAAGCAAAACCTCACAAGAAAGAAAGTGCAAATGTCCCAGAACTTTTGCAGGGTTAAGACCACCTGGCAGCATCGCATGTCTTCAAAATCAAGGACAACTACTAAATATCTGAAAAACAAGGCATTATGAATTAAGATCAGCCTCACAATGCTGCAGCCCCATCCCCTGCCAGGCATATCTGCTCTCTGGTACCCACTGTACCCTGGAGGCCACACAGCACTGCAGGGGAGCACAGGAGCCTTCTCTTTGCTGAAGCAAAGCTCAGGTGCAGGTCAGGCAGGGGAGCTGCCCACATCAGTCCTGCATTTGGGCAGTGAGCCTCCTAAAACAGCTCCACCTGCATCTCCTGTAGTCACCCTTTGTCATGGTTCTATGTTGTTTGTTTGTTTTTATTTTGGGTTTCAGTATTCCACATCAAAACATCATGTAGTGTACGGGGTATTATGTTTTGATGCGGAATACTGAAACCCAAAATAAAAACAAACAAACAAACAACATAGAACCATGACACCCTTACTGCAGGGATTCCTTCTGAGATGCAGCTTCCCTTCCTCTGGGAGATACCAGTGCTGCTTTTATACAGGCCACAGGGCCACTCACAGCTCCATGTGGCACAGAGGCTGCTCCGTGTACTTCAGATGACCACAGTGCTGAGAGGCTGATTCATCCCTGCAGACCTCAGCCTGGTGGCTCTTACCCACCTTTTACCATTCAGCACAAGCACACCCAACAGTGAATGCAGATGAACGCTGCAGTTAAGTCACTGTTGGTGAACACAATCATGACATGTTCTTGCAGTCCTTCCTTTGTGCCACTTTATGGGTAACAGGTTCTAGGTCTTCAGGAGCAGGGAGCAGATTATTTTCATCGCCAATCTGGGGTCTTACCCAATTATCAGTGCCCATAATTCGGATCCTAAGCAGGGATGCCCACATTGTCTGTAGTGTCCTCAGGGCAGCCTTAAGAATACCATTACAGCACTCAGTAAGGCCTGCCCCTGTCAGATTATACGGCAGGTAGAATCTCCAATCAGTGTTGTTTCCCTTTGCCCAGCACTGTACCATTGTGCTCGTGCAACAAGTGCCTTGATCGCTCTCGATGACTTGAGGTGTTCCATAGGCAGCCATCAATTTGGTAAGTTTGGCCTTGATGGTATATGCCTGGCTCACTCTCAGCACTGGGTAGGATTGCACTAGCCCACTTCAGGTGTCAGTGAAGTCAGAGCATATCTCACTCCCTCAAACTGAGGGAAGGGCCCAGTGTAAGGGGACTGCGTCCTCTAGCAAGATGGGCTGTTATTTCAGGCAACGGTCTTGGTCTCCTCCTGGAGCAAGCACTGCATTCTCAGCATACCTGGATGATGTCAGGTAGCTGTACGGGCAGGGCAGTCCCCATGCTTTAGCAGCTGCCCACATTGCCTTTTGTCCTGCATGCTGCAGCTTCTGATGAAACCCACAGGCGGCATTTCCAGGTGGTGAATTCTCAATCCATCGGACTCGGGCCGCTGTGTCAGCTTCATAATTTCCCATGACCAAACTACAGAGTCAGACATTAACATGAGATCATCAATCTAATGGTACAGTTTGATGTTATTAGGATTATTGCACTCTGCTAGGTCACGTGCCACTAAGTTATGACAGTAGGATGGTGAACGCACATACCCTTACAGCCGGACCTGAAAGGTCCACTGCCTGCTTCCTCACATAAATGCAAACTTGTGATTCTTCCTGAATGGGACCACTGAAGAATGCATTTACCAAGTCTAGGACAGAACGGTAGATTTCTATCTCCCTACTCATTGTGTCCATCAGGAAGGCAATATTGAGTATAGCATACAAATGGGTGGTGTGATCTTATTTAATTCTCTGTAATTCACTATCATTCCCCATGTGCCATCTGACTTCCATACTGGCCACACAGGGAAATTATACAGGCTACGTGCAGATCTTGTGATTCCTACTTTTCCTAGTTCCTGCACTGTTCTAGAGATTTCCCCTTGGTTCCCTGGAAGTCTATACTGGTTTAGTAACCCAGCACAGAGCAAGCAAATAGGCTCATGTTTTGCACAGCCTTTTAATACCACCTGCAGTGCCAGGATACTAACACATCTCTCTTTCTGAGTTCTCCTACAGTCATCTGGAGAGTCAGACCCTAAAGGATGTCTATGCCCAGTACTCCAGGACTGGGGCAACAGACACCTTATACTCCCAGGCTGGGGGGACACCCAACCTCAACCATATCTGGGTTAGAAGGATGGTACTTGAGGCCGTGTCCAGTTTTGGGCCCCTCACTGCAAGAAAGATAGAGGCCCTGGAACGTGTTCAAAGGAGGGCAACAAAGCTGGTGAGGGGTCTGGAACACAGGCCATATGAGGAGAGGCTGAAGGAGCTGGGAATGTTCAGCCTGGAGAAGAGGAGGCTCAGGGGAGACCTCATTGCTCTCTATAACTTCCTGAAGGGAGGTTGTAGTGAGCTGGGGGTCGGCCTCTTCTCTCGTGTCATTAGTGATAGGACCAGAGGGAATGGCTTCAAGCTACGGCAGGGGAGATTCAGGCTGGACATGACGAAGTATTACTGTTCAGAAAGGGTGGTCAGGCACTGGAATGGATGCCCAGAGAGGTGGTGGAGTCACCGACCCTGGGGGTGTTCAAGGAAAGGCTGGATGTTGTGTTGAGGGACATGGTTTAGTGGGAGCTATTGGGAATAGGTGAACGGTTGGACTGGATGATCTTTTCCAACCTTGGTGATTCTGTGATTCTATGGTCTGTCACCCAAACCCACCAATCACCACCCTGTCTCCCCGGAATGTGGTTGGATCACCACAAATAATTGATGTTTCTGCACCCCTCTCAACTACTGCCATAACTCACTGTATATTCTTTCAGGACCAAAAAAACAGTCTAACACAGGGCCCCGGGTCCTGTCTGGAGACCCTTACTACAGAGGGGCCAGCATCCCCTGCCACACAAGTAGCTGAGCAGTTACCAGTTATAACAGAACCATTGTCTCTTATAGGTCTCCATTCTTTAATAACCCAAGCAGTGCTGAGCCAGGAGAAACCAGGGAACCCCAGGGTTTTCCCCAGAAGTTCCTCTTTCAGTGTACTCAGGGTCTCAGTGACTATCCAATACATAATTCTTTTTTAAGGTAACCCACTGTGAATAAGCACCTGCCTGGGCCAGCAAGTGCAATGCTATAATACAATGGAAAGTACAACATTAATAGCAGAATAGCACAGTCTTATGCTACAGCAAACAAGAACAAGCCCAAACACAGCAACCACAGACAGCTTACCTTTGAAAAGCCAGCAGTAGCCAGAAATCAGCAGAGAAATAACCTTACTCCCACTGCCAACCCTTAAATGAGGTCTGGGCAAGGGAGGATCCTGGCCCCACCTCTTCCATCACTCAGGTACATTGCATGCACCTGAGCTCCCCTGGGCTGGCTCTGCCTTCCCACCAGGTGCTCAATCACAGGCTGTGACTCAGCATTTCTGCTATAGGGTCAGAGTGAAACTTAACCTTACAGAAAAGAAAGGCATGAGGGTCCCTCTCCGGCTCTTTTTACAGTCCTGTACCTGCCTCCCCCTTTCATGTTTGAGCTCTCCCTCTGGTCCCCGTCACAGGAGTCTTTTCATTTATGCAGTCCCCCTCAACCCCTGTTCCTCTTTTGTTTTGTTGCTGCTGATGCAGGAGGAAATCCCCAAAGTTGACACTGAAGTAGCTGTCCAGGAGCATCATTCCTCTCTCTGTGGGCTACAGCTGCAGGAAGCATCACATTCTGTGACCAGACCTAAGCAGTGCTGCTTTTTCTTTACTCCTTTCCCTTCCTACAGTATTTCTGCTTTCTGCTTATTTCCAGCACGCGGATCTTACAGAAACACATGGCAGCTCCTGTGCGGCTATCTATGTTCTCTGCCTACAGGCAGACGGAAGCACAGTGCAGTAACAGCGGTGGGGGTGGTCGCTGTGATGGCATACAGCTGTGAGAGGCACTGCTGGGACACGGGCACTGCCAAGGAGCTCTGGGCTGGGCTGCCGAGCACCTCCAGTTGTGCAGGGCTGGGGCTGACCAGGACCTGCTCTCACACTCCTATGCCTCTCAGTGCTTCTGCCTGCTCCCACAGTGGTGCTGGCTGCCAGCAGGTGCTGGGCACACTGCAGGCCAGCCTCCCACCTATTTCTGCCACTGATGCTGTTTCCTCCTGCTCAGTTTTCTCTCCCTGCTCTGGAGGGGCTCTTTCTCCAGAGTTGCAGTGTTTTTTTCCTATTTTTCAAGTAGCTGGCTGAGTCTCTGGAAAGAATAATGAGATCATTTTCATTGCAGAATGCAAATCCATGCAAGCCTTCCCCGTTTGTTATTTCTCCCCTGCAGACTCTGGCCACGCTGCTGATAATTTGTATTTGTTGATATTCCTCAGCAGCCGAACACACAGTGTGCTCCAGACGGTACCCAGATGTGATTGGAGCCAATACCCTCTTCTGCTAACAGAGAATTGCAAATTATCACTACAGCGGCAGAGGAATAACCTTTACAGTTCATTAAGATTCCAGAGACTCTGCTCTCTTTTCCCTTCCGAACCCAACGGGCACTGCGGGTGGAACGGGATTCCCTTCCCATCCACCCGTCGGCTTCGGCCCGGGATGTGATGTGACATCTCCGCGCGACCGCCGCTCCCGCCCGGGCCGTGTGCCTGTGAGGGGGCCGGGGCCCCACCAGGCGCCCCGTGGATCCGAAGGACGGAGTCCGGCTCGGAGCAGCATACGGTCGGGGAACGTTGACGGAATCTGCGCCGTCGCGCTCTACCGCAGCGTGCAGCCCCGCCGCGAGCCCGGACCTCTGAGCCGCGCCGCGCTCCCGCCGGGCATTTTCCGTGACCGAGGCAGCGCCCCGTCTCCGCGAGCGGCGAATCGAGACGGCAACTCCCGCCGGGCCCAGGAGGGGGCGCTGCGGCGCGGGCGGAGCGCGGGGCGGGGCTGCCGGAGGGCTCCGGAGAACAAAGGTTCCGCGCTCCTCTCCGCAGCGCCGCGCCCCGGCGGGAGGAGCCGCCGCCGACACCGCGGCCAACGCGGGGAGCGCGGGGCGAGGGCGACCCCTGCCGGGCGCTGCCGAACAGACAGACAGACACGAGCGGGGGGATCTGACCGCGCCCCGTCGGCTCCTTTCGGTTGCCCTTAAGCCCTCCAGCCTCCTGGTCCTGTTTGGCATTCGCCTCTCACCCAGACCTCTCCTGGCCTCTGGCCTCCCACGCGTTCATCCTCCCTCCTTTTCCTGACTTCCAGCCTCTTGCCACCTGCTCGCCCTTTTACGGTGTCTGCGCTTCTGTGGACTTCCACCCATTTTGGCCTCCACTTTTTAGTTTGGCCCCACCCTTTTTCACCAGCTTGAAAGTGGAGACCGAAAAAGGATGGGAAGGTGTAAAACAGGTGGAAAGGCAGTCAATGAAGTGGAGCCAAAAAAATGGGACGGAGGATGAGAAAAAGTGGGAGTCCTTCCCTCCCTTTTCCCCTTCCTTTCTCCTTTCCCCTTCTCGTAAGCCTTCCTCTTCCCCTTCACATTTCCCTTTTTCTCTCCATCCCCTTCCAGGCTGAGGCTTTGCCATCTGAGCACACCCAAAGGCGTTGCTGCTGTGTTTGTTTCCGGGGGAAGCGTGAAGCCCTGTGGGGACGAAGCCTGGTTAAGCTGAAAAAAATGCAGCAGTTTTTCCTGCGGTCAGAGTTATTTTTAACACCAGTAAGTTCTTACATGCGAGTATTTTTCCACTCATTCCATAACTCAGAAATAGTTGAAAGGAGGTTAATCAAACATTTGAATTAAGTGCATCTTCAGGCAAAGGCTCAGCATGGAAAATTTTAGCTGCAAAACAGACGTTCTGGAGAGAACGGAGCCAGCAGAGCCAGCAGCAGCACTGGGATGGGCTGGGAAAGGCACCGTGTACCAATGATCAGGGGTGGGAAGGCAGCAGCTGGGAAAGGTGCTTCCAGCAGTGTGCGTGTGCTGCACTGGTGCCAGTAAGTTGGGTACCCAACCAGACAGGGTTCTCAGGACATTACATTATTAGCATAGGCAATAAATACTGAAATTGAACTGAAATCACAAGTAGCGATGGCTCAGAGGCAGCATTCCCTCCATGCTGGGGCAGGTGCAGCAAGGAAGGAGCTGCCACAGAAAGGCAGTTAAAGTGCAGGGGACTTCTAAGCTCTGAAATGTCCTGCATACATGGACAGACATCCTTCTAAAGCACTGCCTGGAGCTGCAGGGTGCGCAGGGAGCTGGACCTGCACCTCAGGACACGGGCGCTGTGCCTGGCTGAACAAAGGGGACCAGACAACAAAGGATGTAATGATTTAATGCTCTCTGTATCCAGAGATTTTTCCTGATTTTCAGAGTGCAGCAAAAACAGGGACACTGTTCTAAACATCGCTCTCTCAGGATGGCTGTGAGGAACCACCTTCAGCCCCACACCGTCCAGCAGTGCTGTGGGACCCGCAGGTCCAGGCTTTGGGGACGGCTGTGTGCACAGAGTGCCGCGTTGGTTCCGGCTGTGCAGTGCAGCAGCTCCAGAGCAGGCTGTGCATGCTGGCACAGAGGAGCAGTGGGTGCTGCTCTCCAGGCTGTGGCTACACACAGCAGTGTGTGCACACTGAAGCACCGCAGTGCCACTCCTGGGATGCTGTGCTGCGCTCCTTCCTCCTTCTGCACCTCTGCCTGCCTGCTATGAACGGAGTCTTGGCTTTGTTTTACCGATTTCTATTTAGTATCCTAAAATATTCACTCCGAGTTCCGCTTGACAGACGTCCCTAATCTAATCTCCACGTCTGCTTTCTAATTTTCGCAGTCAGGATAAAACAAATCGGCCGCCGTTAATTGCCTGCGCTGCAGCCGGGAGCTTTGGGCCGTGATTTACGAGCTCGGAGCAGGCGCTCTGCAACGCATTTTTCTTAATTTATTTTTAATGAGTCTCTCAATTAATTTTCTTGGAAACATCTTAATGATGTTGGAGGCGAGTGTTAATGAGGTTTGCACCAGTGCCTCATTTTGCATATCTTAAAGTACTGAATGGCATCACGAACATACACTTGGTCCTAAAAAAGAAGAAGGAATAGGACAGGGTGGAGACACCTTTCTCAGCTCCTACCTTGTTCAGGCTTTGGGGCCATGTGGGGCTGCCAGCAGTGAGCCCACCGAGACGGGTAACCCTGCAGAGATGGTGAACCCGACAGCAAGGGCAAGCAGAAGGGCAGTGCCACACGTGGCCCTGTGGCTCATCTCATCTCAACAAACGGAACCAGGGCCTGGGCTCAGCATCTGGGCTCACTGCAGTGTTCCTGTGGTTCCCCCAGAACATGGGCACTGCATTCCCTGCTGTGCCCATCAGTGGCGCAGGCTGGGCTGCACGGCACCCTGGTAATTGTCGTGTGTGTGTGGCTGGAGGCAGCAGCTGGATCGCCTTTGTTTCCTCACAGCATGTCAGTCTTCATTACACCAGAGAGGAATGAAAATGGATTCACTTTTGTCCCAGCCAGAATGTGGCAGCTGTTTAATTTCAATTAACGTGGCACTGAAAAGAATAACATTGCGGCAGTAATTAAAGAGAGACGGCTCCAACCCCAGTGCTGCTCGGCATGTGGTGCCGGCTCACCCAACGGAGCAACTGCTTCAACCCCACGTTCTCCCAGCAGCAGGCAGGGAGGGCAAGCAGCCTGGCACAGTTTGGCATGGCTCGGCACAGTACGGTGCTGCTGGGAAATGCTGTTCTCTTGCACTGGCAGAAACTAAGGCTAAATTCAGCACAGCAGTTCTGCACAGCAGTGCCAATTCCTAGCTAAAACAGCACTCATGGAACTGCGGAGTGTGGTGAGGGCATGGCAGATGGAGCTGGGAGCTCATCTGTATCACGTCAGCTCCTCCAGGCCTTCCCACACCCATGGCTACAACACCTACCCCTGAGCCTCCAAGTAGTGTTAGGGCTGCGCTCAGCACCCTTGGACCTCATTTTCTCCAGCAGCTGTGCCAGACCCCCGTGCTGTGGGCATTGTGCTGCCGGGGCTGCCAGGGCCAAGCTGTTTGGGTACCACAGCTTGTGTAGCAGAGGGATCAGTGCTGTGTTTTTTCCCACTATTGATCTGGTGCTTTAAAAGGGGAAAAAAATCTTCCTGGCTGTCTAAACACTATTGATCCATGCTGGGAAGCCGCGCAGACAGGGAAGGGCGTGGAGAAATTGAAATTTAATTTCCGACAACTTGTTCCTGTTACTTTTACCTTTTTGGACAGAAGCACGGAGCAGCAGCCGCCGTCGATGCAGTCAATCCCTCCTCTGGCAGCACTGTGCAGCTCTGTGAGCCCCGCCGGGATGCAGCCATCCCAGGGTACAGCACCTATGGCACCAAGCACAGCTCCACTCTGCACCTCAGCAGCGTGGCTGGAGTGCGGCACGAGGATGGCACAGAGACGTGAGGGTGTGAATACTTGAGATTGGTACAAGGCTGCCAGAAGATTCAGCCCCTGCCAGCACTGGGCACAGTGATGGTTTGCTGTGCAACAACCTGGGCCAGGCACAGTGTCACCGGGTTCTGGTTCTAGGCATTGTCCTCAGAACAAGACCAGGGCTGGGCTGTAGTGGGAAGAGTGCCATGCCATGCCTGGGATGCAGCATGGGCAAGGGGAAGGAGAGTGATGCGGGGAGGTGAGAGCTGCAGGCACCGCTGGGGCCCTGCACCCTGGAGAGGAGGGACTGATCCTGCTGGGGTTGGGTGAGCCCCGTGTGCCTTCCCTTCACAGGCAGCAGGTGCTCCTGGAAGCTGCAGCACCAATGGTGTGAGCAGGCCTGGGTGATGTCCCTGGCTGCCCCCTTCCACGGGACCCAGGGCTGTCTGTGTTGTCTTATTCCATGCTCTGGTCTCTGCAGCAGAGAGAATGGGACCAGAATATGGCACATGCAGGGAGGTTCCTGAAGTGAGATGCCAGTCTAAGGAGACCCAGGGAGTACTGCGAGGGGCAGAGGTGACCATGGCAGAACAGAGCAGCCACATCCAGCAGCAGCAGCAAGAGATGGAGTCCTCTCAGTCCCAGGTAAGCAGTGTCAGGCAGTGGGTGTGCATTTGCAGGTTGGTGGGCAGGCAGTGGGGAGGCCCTGGCAGCCATCACCTGTGCCAACAGAGAGCCCACCCCTGGGGCTTGGGAACAGTGCGAGGGCTTGGGGAGGAGCATCCGGCTCTGCAGCAGCTGCACTGGTGCAACTGCCACCATTTTTCACAGTTGCCACAGGTTACACCAGCATGCTGCAGAGCTGGGCAGCAATAGTGCCTGAGACTTCTAGGAGATGGTTGAACACACACTTGGGGAGAGGTCTGCACCCAGCAGTCTGGTGCTGCTTGCTGACCAAAACCTGGCCCCGCTGCACGTCTGTCCAGCCCCCAGTGTCTGTCAGGGACTACAGAGTGGGCTGACGCTGGATACCACTCACAGACATGAGACAGACAAGCTGCTGCTCACGCTGTGTCCTAGGGCCAGAGAGAAGCAGTAGTGCTAGAGCCACAGTATGGAGGGGCACAGACACACCAGGACTCACAGCAGCAGGACACACGAGCCTTCCTACAGATGCTGCAGGTGGACTTGGACATCTGCAGGGACCTGAACAACATACGGCTGGCCCAGCTGCATCTGCAGCAGCATGTGGTGGAGCAGAAGCACCAGGACTTGATCTCTCAGAAGCATCATTACCGGGCAATAATGGAGCAGGTACCGCTGCCCAGTCCAGCAAAGGCCACAGGCTGGGCTGTGTAAATTCCCCACCCTCAGCCACGGGTCCCCTGCAGCCATCTCAGACCTAGTGAGGCACCACTGCTGCCCAACAGCACTGCAGAGGGCAGTGACCAGCCCACAGAGCACAGGGCACATTCTAGCTGCCATGCGCAGGGTGAGAACGCAGCACCACACTCCCACTCCAAGCAGGCACAATTGTAGTGGGCCTGTCTGCTCAACAGAGCAGAGCTGGGTGATTGCAGCCCCTATGTGGCACCTGCAGCCTGGGATCCATGGAGCTGGGCTCGCAGCTCTCCTCTGCACCCCAACATGGGTTAGGGGCTGCTGCACAGGGCTGCGGGGAGACAGGAGATACTGCCACCATGGGAAGGGCACTGTGGCAGGGACCAGGGGCCAGGAGCTGCAGCCCCATGGGGCTGGCCGTGTCCCTTTACCAAAAACCCGTTCTAAAGTCCACTACCATCAGGCTGTCCCAGCTTAGCTTTCTCCATCTCGAGTCCCAGCCCCTTCATGGGCAGAGCATGGCGCAGTGCACTCTGCTGGGGGCCCACAAACAGCTCTGCACCTCTCCACAGGACCAGAAGGACACAGCTCAGATAGAGGCCACTTCTGCAGATTCCTGTAGTAGTTCCAGTGCAAGTGATGATCTCCTGGAGAAGTACACAGAGCAACTCGAGCAGGTCTGTGCCTCGGGCACAGTGCCAGCGTGCGGACTGCCAGGAGCTGGCAGGCAATGCCCCAACACCGTGCTGCTCCCACAGGTGGCCATGCAAGCAGGCACAGAGCACTGCAGACAGAGGTGGGAAGCCCAGGAGCATCAGTGCTGGGCACGGGACACAACATCAACAGGGCACAGTACTGCTAAGGAAGGTAGGAGGGCATGGAGAGAGACATCTATGCTAATGAGGCCACGACAAGTGAAGCCTGCAGCCTGCTGCTCTGGCAGCTTCAGCATGGAGCCCAGGGCTGCCATGCTCATATACTATAGCAGCACTCTGCATATCCTGGTGCAATGTAGGGGAAAGGGTAAGAAGGATCTATGTGCATTTGAGGCATCACTGGTTGCACTTACAAGGCAGTGTTACCCCAGGCAGTTCTGGAGTGGTGAGCAGGTAGCACATGGCCCATGGCACACAGGGCCCTGAGCACTGCAGGAAGCAGCCCAGGAGTTCTGAGGATATTCAGTGTCCCTGATCTGCGCTGCTGGGTTGAGTCCTGCTCCTCTTCTCTCAGAAGCTCAGGGCAGAAGGAGGCAGTGCCAGCGAGCAGCCCTGTCTCAAGCAGCCCAGGTCCCAGCACAGTCACTGGCAGCCCAAAGCCACCTACAGCACGAGGAGGAACAGCTGCAGGCGAGTGCAGGGAGCACCATGCAGTGCACAGAGGAACAGCCATGCTCTTGTGCAAGGGGTAGCATGCAGCACACAGCTGACAGCAGCATAGTGGAGCTGCGAGCGCCGCAGGAGGTAGCAGAAAGCAGGTATGTGGGCGCTGATCCCATGCCCCAGCACAGGCAGAGCCCTGCCCTGCGTCCTCGCTGTAGAGGGAGGGGACCCAGGGCTGCTCCAGTTGTGGCCGTGCTTGCAGGGAGATGGCAGTGTGGCTCCAGATGGAGCTGAGCCGGTGGCAGCAGAAGCAGCAGGTGACTCTGGAGCAGTCACTGCAACACATGCATGCTGCTGCCCATGCCAAACAGGAACTACAGAAGAGCCAAGAACAACTCCAAGCCCTGAAGAAGCAGGTAGGGCAGCAAGCCAAGTTTCGGGCACTAGGGGGCTCAGCCTGGTGCACCAGGCACCCCAGCATCTGCAACAAAGCCCATGCAGCACAGAGCTGGAATCCACAGGGAGAGGGCACAGGAAGCAGCAGTGACACAGCACTGTGGCTTCCACCCATGTGGAACCTTTCTGCAGCTGAAGGCTCAGATGGAGCAGAACCGGACCCTGCAGCAGAGCCTGGAAAAGCAGCAAGAGGTGCTGACAGCCACCAAGGCCAGGGAGATGCAAAGCTTGCAGCAGCTCAGTAGACACAAGCAGACAATCCACGACCTACAGCAGAAAGCAGCCTCGAGCAGAAAGAAGATGTCAGAGCTGCTAGAGCAGGTGATGGCAGGAACAGGGCAACCACAAGATGCAGCCGGCTGCCATGCAGCTCCCTCTGCCTCAGCAGCAGGACAGAGCCCTGAGCGCTGGCCCCGGGTGCAGCTCCATCTTCCTGTCTGGCCACTCCCAGACCCGCCCTTTTTCATGCAGGTGGAGGAAGTGGCATCCCTGAAGGCAGAGCTGGCCCAAGCCCAGAGAAAGATAGGCCACAATCTTCCACTCCTTGGTCGTTATGAGGAAGAGAGGCAACAGCTCCACAGGGAACTCAAGAAGCAACAGAGGGCCCAGGCGCAGAGCCAGCAGGAGGTAAGCATGACCTGAGCCTTCCCACTAGGCACCTGTGCTAAGCCTGCATGTCTCGTCACCCCTCTGTGCCACTGCAGGCCCGCTCCTTCCAGGAGCAGCTGCAAAAGCTGAGCAGCCAAGTTCAGTACTGGCAGGAGTTACACCAGGACACTCAGCAAGCTCTGGCTAGACGGGAGGATGAACTGTCTGTCTGCAACGCAGAGATGGATTTCAAGGAAGAAATCATCAAGGCCATGAGACAGGCTCAGGCCAAGAACAGACGGAACCACGGCCCAAGGGCAGGAGGACTGCAACCTGAGCCCCAGGCACCGCTGAAGGACAGATCCTGGCCTACAGGCAGGGCAAAGGTGGAAAGGCCAGGCCACGAGTGCGCTGACTGCAGAGCCAACACCAAGGGAGGAGGAGGCGGTGGGTCTGTAAGCAGCAGCATGCCAACATCTTGTTCTTCTTTAAGTAGTCCACTTTCCTCTGTTGCTAGAAAGGTGCCCTCAGTATGACATTAAGTTTCTGTCCAGACTGCTGAGGTAATGGTTCCTTCATTCCAGAACAGCTATACCAAGACACAGGCAACTGCAGACTCACAGCTCAGCCCCAGAGGCTGCTGCCTCCACACACAGCACAGAGCATTGTTTTTTTTAGGTAAAAGCCCTGCATACTTCCCACACCCCAGCCTGTTCTAATAGCAGTAGGCTGCACCAGGACAGGAATCTGATGCTGATCAATAACAGCCAGAGTGTGAAAGAGCAGATGTGAGTAAGAAGCCTTACACAAGTAGAGGGGAGCCGATGGCTGCCTTCTCACAACTAATTCAGCCTACATCTCATTTTCAGGCAGTCAAATGAGAAACAACACCACAAGATCCAGCAGCAAGTCAAACAGACTGCAGAGTTCACAGGTGAAAACCAGTAAGTAATGAACACGGGGAGCGGGTCTGAGCCCTTACTGCCACCCACAGGGGTACATGGGACAGATGAACTGCTGGATTACCCAAGTTCCTGCAAGGCCAGCAGAGCAAGGCTGTCTCTCTGCACCAGTACCTCACCTCACCTTATTTCCTCTGTCTGTCCTCCAGACATCTTCAAGACACACCGGACAGCTTGCATGTGGAAAACACATACTTCAGGGCTAGAACACACGTACAGTACCATAATCATGAGCAGATGAAGGTGAGGAGAGTAACAGTCAACCTGGCCCAAAACAGTGCTAAGCTGATGCTCTTTTGTGTACAGGGACAGCTAGGCACTAGCTGCCTGCCCAGGATACAGGTCATGGAAGACTTGCCTTTGCAGTAGTCCAGGCCAGAGCTGGGTCAGGCACAGGTTGTTTTTGTCCTTCATGTCAATGTAATTCTTTGCCTTGTCCCAGGCTCTACAGGGCAACGACCTGACTGCACGAGCCCTGCAGAACTTGGCAGGGCTGTCTCTGCCTGGAACTCACCTCCAGGATGAGAAGTGACACAAAACAACAGAAGGGTTAAAGACTGACAACCTTTAAACAAATAAAATTATTTCTCTTCTGTAGCAAAAATAATACACAGCATCAAAGCCTTCTTGGGCCACGGGCTGTAGAGAGCCTCACAGCACTCAGAACTGAGGGGACTGAGCCCTAAAACTCAGCAGCTCCTGGGAAGTCTTCATGCCTCGAAGCAATGAGCACTCCCTTCTCAGAGGCCAAAGCGGGCCGGGGTGCGTCGTGGCGTCAGGGGCTCCCCCTGCTCCTTCCGTCCAGGCGTATAGATTTTAGTACATCTGCCAGGAAAGGACAATGGTGATCAGCGTAAGATGAAAACATCTCTTGCACCAGGAACACCTGTGGGAAAGTTGGGATCCTCCATGCAGCTCTTAAACAGGAAACCTACAGTGTCAGCACTCACCTTGCGCTGCCTAATGGGTTACGGCGCTCCTGCTCCTCCCGGCGGGCACGCAGCTGCTCCTCAGCCAGAGCCATCTCCTCCTCCATGGCAGATGCTTCCTCCTTTGCACGTCGGCGGTTTTCCTGCAGTAAAGGAGCAGCAAATCAGGAACAGGTAGAGACCCGCACAGCAGCAGACTTTCCACAGGCCCACAACCCTGATCTCTCTATGTAAAAACAAAACAAAAAACTAGCTCGAACTTCCTCCACCATAACAGGTGTGCAGCGGGGCTGTATGCAGCAGGAACTCCACCCAGGCACACACTCTCCCTTCCAGTGTAGTAGCCCGCTGTTTGTCTCCCATTAGGTCCTGGAAAGGAGAATTCACCTGACGTGACTTGCCAGCATGTTTGATACTGTAGAACATGGGGCCCAACTCTGCCAGCCACTCTCCATCCACAGCAGTGACACACTGCATGTATTCCTGCGGTAACAGAAGATCCAGTTAGCAGCATGACAAGGGCCTGGGCATCACTGACAGAGCCATGGCAGCTCCCTCCCTCCTCCACTTCTTGATGGCAGTTGTCCTTTCCGGACAATTCCTCCTGACTTCAAAAGCTACAACCTGGAGTTAGTGAGACTAAAAGACATCCCCCATAAGCCAGGAAGATATCACAAAAGGGACAAGACACTGCCGACTACACAGACACATCCAGTTGCTAGAGATGAGAAAGGCTGAAAACGGGACCTTCCTAGATTCTACTATCAAGGCAAAGCTTCTCAGGTCCCTTGGAGCACAGCTTACCCTTCATGCTAGCCCTCAGCTCAAGTTTACCTTGGTGGTCATGACCAGCTCATGATATACAATGTAGTCTGGCGTGTAGCCCATTCCAAAGAGGGAGCTGGTGGGGTGCAGGTGGCAAGGCATGCCTGTACGGATATTGACGTACTCCCCAATGCCCTGCACAGGAGAAGTGAGGTTAGCACACCCATTCCCAGTGGAGAGGGTCTCTTATCACCCAGATGAGCAGAGACCCCTCTCACTTTCAGCTTTGCAGCTTGATGGAAATACGCAGCACAGATACACTTCCTGACAACATCCCAGTCAGTACCACAGGATGCAAGGCTCATGCGCTGCTGCACCATAATGTCCTTGAGCTGGGCACGCACCTCCCGCACCTGCACAGAAACACAACAGTCACGTCCCTCTCCCATGTAAGGCTCCTTCTCCAAACCTCATTGCCACAGCCTCACTTTCCGCATGGCCTTGGCATGAATGAAGTGCTGGTTGCACCACAGAGTAGAGTAGTTGTTGTTCTTCCACTGCAGGTAAACGTTCAGGTAAGTTAAGTGATCACTCTCTGGGACAGCAAATTTCTCCCGCACTTGGTCGCTCTCTTCCTCTCGGCCCTGAAGAATAAGCAAAGAACACGTCAGTCAAGAGTGCAGATGAAGGCGCCAAGCTGCTGAAAGATCAAACAAGTACCTTAGGCCGATAAAAGATGGCAGGCACAGACAACATGGAAACAATGAGCAATATCTCAGAGCTGCAACCCATGTCACATGAAACAATGAGCATTTTGGAGAGTGCAGGATCCAGTGGGAACTCCACCATCAGACGTCCTGTAGAGGTCAGACCACCTGGAGGAATACTGTAATAATCAGCAGGTGGGCAGGTCCTAGCAGTTGTGTGTGAGCTGACAGCCCACCCCTGTAGCCAGTACCTGTGTTATCCAGGGCTCCCAGAATCCACAACTGGTACATGGAGTTGAGCATGTTGTCCTCAGGGGGCGGATCCATGAAGTGGAACTGCAGCAGGTCTTGTACCCCCAGAGATTTGAGCAGAAGCACTACATTGGCAAGGTTGGTGCGCTGGATCTCAGGCACCGTGGTTGTCAGCAGCTCATTCTTGTAGGCGCTCTGGGTGTAGAGCCTGGGGGAAAGATGCCAAGAGCCTTCCCCTCCCCTTCAGGCCACTGTGTTCCTCACTGAATGACCATCCATTCCCAACTCCACCAGGCACAGCACAAAGCAGCAGCTCTGCACTCACCCATGCCAACAAGCAGGACCCTAAGGAAGTTCTTCCTCAGGCCACCGTGCAGCCTCCCCAGCACATAAGAGCACCTGGGCTGCAGTGCAAAGGTACACCTCTCTCAAACACAGTCTTTCCCTGGGTGCAAACCAGCCTCAAAGAAAAGCCTTGAGAAAGCTGCCTTTGGCTTGGCTATTAACCTGAGAGCATTAATGCATCTGGTTCAGCAAAGATGGAAAGAGTCACAAGTGAAGACTGGCAAGGGAAGAAATGAGAGCATACTCTGCAGAGACGCTGGGTCCAAACCAGAAAGGCTGTCCAGAAACCTCATACCCACAGTAGGCTCAAGACAGTGAACAGCTAGCTCTTCGGCGAGGAAAAAAATACGTAGCCAGATGTCCAGACATGAATTATGATAAGAATAGAAACACCAGCAAGGAGCCTACCTGAAGCAGTGACCTGGGCCTGTTCGGCCAGCTCGGCCAGCTCTCTGATTGGCATTGGCTTGACTGATGGGGTAGATCTGCAGTGCATCCATGCCTATACGGGGATTGAAAACCTGGAGGGCGCAAGGAGAGCAGACTGAAGAAAGAGAAAGGCTGGGTCACTGTCACAGAGCTCAATCAACCCAATGCCAGAGATCCATGGACAGTATAGGAAACCTTTGCTTACCTTCAGCTTGCAGTATCCAGAGTCAATAACAAACATGATACCATCCACTGTCAGTGAGGTCTCTGCAATGTTAGTGGCAACAATGCACTTCCTGACCCCATCTGGAGCCTGCAAACATACCACACATCAGTCAAATTCCTTGGGCAACAGCCTCTGCACCACTGAGGAAGACTGCAGAGCAGCCATAAAGAACTTAGAACAACATGGGTGACTTCTTAGGAAGTTAAAGTGGGCACGTGCTTTCCCTTGCTCTATAAATACCACACAAAAGACATCTCTGCACCTCTCCCTCATGCCCAGTAGCCTTCCCTGTGCTAGTTTCACCTCTGCCCAGTCCCATCAGAGTACACATCAGCACCTTCTGGAATATCTTGGCTTGTAAGTCCGATGGCAGCTGAGAATAGATGGGCAGTACAGCAAGTGCAGGTGCCTTCTCCAGCTCCTCAAGGTGCTCCACAATTTGTTCTGAAGTCACCTAGACACAAAGAGGAGTGTTAACATACGATTAAGAAAATAGGACTCAGAATCACAGAATTGCAGGGGTTGGGATGGACCTCAAGAGATCAAGTCCAACCATTTTCCACAGGCTGAACAGACCCAGGTTACTCAGCCTTTCCTCATCCATGAGATGCCCCAAAGGCCCTTTATCATCCTTGTGGCCCCCTGCTGGACTTCTAGGAGATCCCTGTCTTTTTTGACCTGGAGAGCCCAGAACTGGACACAGTAATCTAAATGTGGCCTCACCAGGTCAGAGTAGAGAGGGAGGATCACCTCCCATGACCTGCTGGCCACCCTCTTTTAAAGGCGCCCCAGGATAACATCAGCTTTCTTGGCCACAAGGGCACACTGCTTGCTCATGGCCAAACAACTCACCTCAATATCCTCCTGACCAGGCATGAAGACAAGGATGTCTCCAGGTGCACCAGACAAATGGACCTGCAGAGCTTGTTTCACCGCAGCCTCCACATAATCCTCTTGAGGTGTCTGAAAGACACAGTTCACATTAGACACCAGTAATCTCACCTGCCCCACTTTGTGTATAGGACTGCATCATAACATAGCTATCCCTTGTCTTTCCTCTCTGATCACTGCAGAGCGGGACATACCTAAGTTACAACCCTTACAACCCCTTCACAACACAAACTCTACTATATTGACCACACCTTGCTGAAAAGAATATCAACAGGAAAGGTGCGCCCAGGAATGTGGAAAATGGGAACATTCCCAAAAAAAGAGGCAAATTTATCAGCATCCATGGTGGCAGAGGTGACAACAAGCTTCAGATCCGAGCGTCGTGCTACCACCTAGAAAACAGATGAAAAGGACAATAAGCAAGTGGTATCTGTACATGGGTCTAGGCTTCTTCTATCGCTTCTGAAAAAAAAAAACAGCAAAGGGCTGAGCTTCCACTGTACTCTAGAAACACTAACCACTAATGCCATGGTACACCAACACACACTGTTCAGTTAAAAAGACAGGCTGTCCCCAACTGAGAAAGTCTTACACTTGCAAACACCTCCGTATCTAGAGCTACTTTATACCAGCAAACCTTTGGCAGCACACTAAGGGGGAGATTTAAGAAACAAAGAACAAGATGTCTGAGCAGCAAGCGCAGTCAGAGATGTGGCAGTCTCTGTTCATCATCTCTGCTCTGACCTGGGAGAAAAGCACTGTCCCTGCCAATATTCTGCCCTAATACCAGCTCAAATGCCCTATGTTGCTGTCTTCCTGTTGTCCAGGCTCACACACACCTCCCGAAGCAGGCCAAAGAGCACATCAGTATTGAGCGAGCGCTCATGTGCCTCATCCATGATGATAGCACTGTAGTTGTCCAAGTCAGCCTCTCGTAGCGACTCACGAAGGAGGATCCCATCTGTCATGTATTTGATTATTGTGTTCTCTGACGTGCAGTCTTCAAAGCGGATGGCATAACCCACCTGGGGGGCAGAGATATCAGCAAGTCTTCAACAGCCCTGCACACGCACTGCCGAGAGGCTGCACGCCTCCACATGCTGCCAGACTCACCTCCTCTCCCAGGCGCACTCCCATCTCCTCACTGACCCGCTTGGCAACTGACATGGCTGCCACTCTGCGGGGCTGCGTGCAGCCAATCATGCCATAGTCTGTGTAGCCATCCTCATGGAGGTACTGCGTCAGCTGAGTTGTCTTACCACTCCCCGTTTCCCCTACCACAATCACAATGCTGTTGTCCCTGAAGAAAGGGAAACAATATTTATTCATATACCACAGAGACAGGCTTCTTCATTCAGAGCTCTGGATGGCCACCCAAAAGCTGTCCTACTTTGGCAGGAAAGCTGCTATCAATCACATAAAGCAATAGGCCGTTTTCTGAGGGTACAGCTTCCGAACAGAACACATACCTAGGTGAATTTCTCACTTGGGATCCAGAGACGTAAGCCAAAGCCCCAGGGTTGCACTATGACCAGTCTCCTATCAGTCATACCTGAGGATGGAAAGCAGTTCCTGCTGCACAGCAAAGATGGGCAGATACTGTCTTTGCTCCAGAATCGACTTCTTCTTGGCAAACTCGCTCCTCGCTTCACTTTTTTCTTTCATGTGTTCAGCAAACTTCTGCTCAGTCCTAAGGAAACATGAGAAGTCTTGAAGCTGTCTCCTCACACACCTTGCCAACAGCATAGGCACAACGCCACTAGCTAGGCAGAAGTCATCCAAAAGCTCCTACCTGTAATCCACTTTGCCATCTTCTGTCACCATTTCGTCCTTCTCCTCCTCCTTCTTGATCCCCATAATGTCTCCCAGTTTTGTGCCTGCCAGCTCCCAGTGTTTATGCTGAGCCTGGAAGCACAAAGAGCAGTCTAAGTACCACAGTGGGGACTGAAAAATCATTCTCCTCCTGTCCTACTTCTAAGGTTAGATAAGCATGTTTGCCTCAATCCCCTAGCGCTAAAGGAGAGAACACACACTCCATTCCCTATGTCAAGTCTCCTTCTTCCAAGCAAACTGGGGCAGAACTTTTTTAGGCATTGGTCTGGATAAAGACACAACAAGCACAGGATGATCAACAGCCCTCTAAGACAATTGTTTCAGCTGTTGACCCTTCCATTAAATTTACACTTAAATATACAAAAATCTGAACCAGAGCTAATCTTCCTGCTCTTGATAGGTACTCTCACCATTCTGTTTTCTCTCACATTCGATATCAGGACTTCCTCCTTTCCACTCACAGTTTCACATTCAGTTTACTATGAACATATCTATGTTTTCCCAACCACTACCATGTAAGCTTTAGAGAAAATCCCTCTACTAGGGAAACACCCACAAAGATATGGGTACTAATATACTACTTTCCTGTATATTCTTCCTCAGAACTCTTTTGCTGAGACACGATAAGATCTGTCCTGCTACCACACTGAATGTTGACCGTGCCTGAGCTACACTGTATTCTCCCACTTGCTCTTCTCTCCCCAGTCCAAATGCCCTTCGCATCAAACTCCCCTGTGCAAATGCACAGTGATTAACATCCCAGGCAGTGAGTAAGGAAGTCACAACAGCTACTTGTGAGACAATGGAATGAACTGGACTAACAGCATATATCAGATCACACAAATATGGGGAACACCTTACTATTACCACCAAAGCTTGTATTCTACAAAGCCCAAACAAAAGCAGTGAGGCATTATATAACACATATAGTGAGGTCTCAGCATACCCTTTTACGCTCCTTTTGCTCCCTGTGCTTGCGCACCAATTGGCTGCCCTTTCGGGCTATGATGGCCAAGTCAGAAGTGGCATCCTTTACCGGGATGACTGGCTCTGGCTAGAGGAAAGAGGCACTGCTTCAGCACAGAGCTCACATCTGCAAGGCTCCCCATCGTCGGCACCATTAGCCACAGCTTCTACCTGTTTTGTGAAGACTATCCTCCCATCTAGGAAAGGAGGCACCAGATTATGCACCAGCAGATGCACTTTGGCTGAGTTATCCTCTTCGAAATCTTCGTCCACTTCAATCCGATGCACCACTCCACTGGTCAGCATGCGGTTTGTCTCCCAGCGCTCGTTATCCTGCAGGAAAGAACGTATCAGAAGATTTTAACTATTACCTCCGTTATCCAAAACCCAAGAACCACACATTACCCAGACTAATTCCGAGGCAATAAATCAAGCAACACAGCTAGCTGCAAAGCTCTACAGGACCGTGACCAACTGAGGATGGCTTAACTTACTCTTAAAAGAGAAAGTTAAAAGTGGCTAGCTGCTGAAGGCAAATCTGTAACTGACTACAATACACACCGCAGTTACGGTACATAGCTTTAAGCACTGAAATGATCCAATGCCGCATCTGCTGGTTTTCCTTCCTCAAAAGGGAAAGAGCTTGGACACCCAAAGAGAAAAATAAGCAAGCCCGGAATGTGGAGAACATTGAAGGTTTTAGGCTACAAAGCCCACAAATAAGCATTAGGAAAGAAACATAACTAAAATAACAAAATAACTAAAGACAAGTACGGGAAATGGAGACTGGCCACAGAACTGTCAACGCAGTCAACAGAACTGTCTCAGAGGAAATGGAAGGCAAACAATCTACATCCCTACCATACGCTGAATATGCTAGAAAGCCTGGAGACAAACCTACTCTTATGCTGAGGGAAGCAGCTCTGAGTCCACCGGAGGAACAGCAGACAGTCCTAATAACGTAGCACCTGCACCCTATATAGCATAGCCCTCTAAATTCCTGCAGCCCTGAACACCCATCTACTGCAGTCTCTCTAACTATAAATTCTGACTCATGCAGGAGATGCAGGACTGCACTTTCCAAAGGAACATAATAAAAATGGTTTTTTTTTTTAGCCTCTCATTTGCCACAGACCAGGACAAAAACAACCTTTTTCTATCTCTTAGCCAAACCCACCAACAAATGGGTCACTTGTGGCAGCAAAACAAGCAACCTCCACACTTTCAGAGCAGCCAGCTCCACATCTTGCCCCTACCTCATTGATCTGCCGCCGCTGTGCAGAGATACGCTTCTGCTTCTGCTTGTGTAAGTGCTGCTCCCTCTTCTTCACATACTCATCAGAGGAGTAGGCCAAGGGGTTGTGAAACTCATCATAACCTTCATCCATCATATACCAGTCCCGGTCCGCTTGCTAGGAGGAGAGAGATGCAGCACTGAGCTGTGTTGCTTGCCCAGCTGGGTAGACTCTGGTCCTCACCCAGCCACTGGGAGAAAGCTGACTAGCACCCGTGACCAGGTGCAACACCAGCGGCAGACCCAGGCCCTGCCGATGCTTTGGGCTAAGTGGCAGCAGCCAAGAGCCTGCTGTCTACTGAGCACCCTGCTCCCTGTTCGGGCTTCTTACCCGTTGGTCGTCCTCCCACTGCTGGCGTTCTTCCTCCGTCTCAAAGGCAATGCCCTCCTCTCCATCCTCACGCCGCCCTAAAGAAGGTGAGATGGTGAGCACAGGCCACCAGCCCCACCAGGCTGTTGCATGTGAAGGAAATCTCACAAAACCTGTCCTTCTGCTACACAGGGATTCTGTCACTGTCCAGCCTCAGCAGCCCACTCTAGGCTCCTCACCTCTACCTCTGGACAGTCGTGGTGTGGACCCCAGGTGTTTCCGGTCGTCGGCCCACTCATTATATTTGTAGGATGGGGTGGGCAATGGTGTCTTATCTGAATACCTGCTCCTTACAGACCTGAGAAAACAGCACAAGACAGAAATCAGTGCACAAAGACAGATATTCATCTTACATGTACCCTTCCCTTTCTTGCAGATCACCAGATCATAGATTGCACACCCGGCTATGATACCTGTCCCGGTCTCTCCGATCTGTGTCCCGCGATGCCCGGTGGCTGCGCTCTGAGTCTCGACAGGAAGGTGTGGGTGAAGGAGATTCCCACTGTGAGCGGCGAGAACTGCTGTAACTGCTATCATCCTCCTCCCAGCTGGAGCGAGATGGCGTGGCTGCATCTAGCAGAAGAGATTGAGTTTGACACAGTGTTCACACAGTGATCCTAAGAACCTAGGGCCACTTTACACCTCCTAACAAGGAGCACAGAGAGGGTACCCATCGGCTCTCCTTCTAAAGGTGTTTGCACACATCAACTCCAAGGAAAATTGCCAGAGGACCACATCTCTTATCACACAGACTTGGAACAGACCCCGCTGGGCAAAGACTGGCCAGATTTTCACACAGACCTGGCAGATCACTCCCAGTCCCAAAATCCTAGAAGAGCATGGAGTTTTATGTGTGTTCTAACCACAAGTCTTAAAAAACATGGACTTCTTCACTTGCACTCATACGAACAAAAACAGCAGAAACCCCCCCTCAAATTAAAAACCTTTTCTTGTTAGATCTCTTCTGAGGTCTCTACCAAGTCCTGCTCCTACCTTTGGGACGATGCTTGGGACTCTCTGGTTCACTCCTCCTGCTGTTCCGCTCCAATGAGCCATCTCTTTCTGATCTGCTGCTGTGACGACTTTTGTCCCAGTCCTCTGTAGACAGAAAATAAGCTCAGGCGCCCTGTGTACAAACAAACTTCCCAAATTTGCCCTAAAAAATATACTGAACATTAGTCAAGGGCAACAGAGAGAATAAAGACTGAAACCTAAGCAGAAAGTAACAAAAGCCTCAAGAAGTTACCACGGTCCCGTTTACGATCGTGGTCTCGATCCCTACTGTGCTCCTTCTTCCGTTCCTTCTCCTTTGAGGAGGCAAAGACACCGTGTTCACGACGCTCCCTTTCCCGCTGCCGGCTGCGTTCCCAAAACTCCTCACTGACACCACCTGTATAGGACGGTGTTTCCACATGGACAGAACGGTAATGCCTAGAGAGGTAGAACAGAAGTTAAAAACATTCCACAATGCTGAGGAATAGCTGGTTTCCAACTCGTCTCCTGCAGTTCTAGTCCTGATCTCTGCTACAGTAGAAGCATGTGGTTGAGACTGCTCTCTCTCACACAATATCCCGGCTTTCAGACATAAGCACATCTAAGCAAACTGCTGTTTCCAAAGATCAGGAGGCAGAGCTGATGTGCACAGGGCGACAGGTTTGCAGGCCTGGTAGCATCTCAGAACATTCCTAGCATAACAACTCAGGGTGGGCACCAATCAGATAGTTCCCAGACGTCCTCAAATCCAGAGACTTGAATCCCACAGCCCCTCTCCGGGGCCGGGGGTAGAGATCCCCACAGCACACGGCACGCAGCTGCCGCCACGCTCACGGCCGGGCACCAGCAGGGCGCGGCGGCCCGCAGAGAGCCCACCTGTCCTTGCGGGCGCCGCGACGTCTCCGATCATCCTCCTCGTCCTCCTCCTCGTCGGGGCTGCCCGCCTCGTCGCGGCCCTCCTCCCAGTCCCTGTAGGAGGACACTCGGGACCGTTTTCCGCTCGTCCCCTCCTCCTCACGCTCGCGCCGCTTCTGGGCTGCCAGCACGTCCAGGCCCAGCAGCGAGGCCCGCGGCGCCGGCGCCTTGAAGATGTGCTGCTCGGCGGCGGCGCTGCGCGCCCGCGGGACCAGCCCGCCCGCCTCGGCTTCGGGGCCGGTTCCGGCCAGCCGGTGCAGCGACGCCTCGCCGGCCTCGGCCATCGGCGCCGGTCGCTACCACGCTGCAGAAGAACGGGCTGCCGGGCCGCGGCGGGGACGCATGAGGCCTACAGGGAGCCGCTGCGCGCCACGCAGGGCCGACCCGACCCCCTCCTGCCAGCAGTCGCCTCAGCGACCGCAACCCAACCCCGAGAGCGCCGCCACGGCCGCCCCACAGCGCTCCGCGAGAACCGCCCTAGGCCTCGTGCACCATAGACAGAACGGGCGGAACTTGCAGGCGTCCAAGAGACCATAGAGTCCAACCGCCACTACACGGGGCGGCCCGCGGCTCCCTCGGCGGACTTCCGGCACGGTAACCACGACACCACGAGGGCGAGCCGGAAGAACGCGGGGCCGGAGCGGAAGGGGCAGAAAGGGCCCCGGGCGGCGGCCGTTCGTCGTGCCGCCGGCAGCGCTTTGTCCCTCGGCGTCTCGGAGAGGTAAAGGCGGCGCCGCGGCCCCAGCCCAGGACGCCGCCCAGCTGTCCCCGGCTCGCAGGTGTCCTTCCGGGGCAGGTGGGACGGGCGGCACGGCCGCCTCCAGGAGAACCTTCTGACTGGGTCCAAGCGCAGGGCAGGGCACGGCGCGGCCTAATGGCTCGGAGCCGTGAGCCTCAACAGTACTTCGAGAGGTGCCGTGCAACTTCATTATAGCAATAGACAGCGCTGTCCCACCTTCCCTCTGCAGCCATCCCGGCTGGGTGCAAAGCGACTTCTGACCGTGCCCTGGAGCCAGTCTGGCTGCTTCGAGGCTGGCTTGGCCGAAAGCACAGGCCGGAGGATGGGCTGCAGCCCTGGTCTGCTTGCGGGTGCACAGATCACAGCCCACACCCTGGTATAGTCAAGCACCACCATGCTCAGGGTAAATGCACAGCTGGAAGGCATAGAACATCTCCACAGTCATAGAACATTTCTCACAGATCAGCAGCAGAGCACAGGCAAAAGCACTGTACGACACACAACTTCCCCACGGTCAGGAGAACCAACTTCAGTCCAGGCGAACAAGTGCATCCCAGGATTGTGTCCAGAGCCAGCATATGAAAACCAATGGTAAGATATCCCTGTTAGAACTGCAGACAGCACTGTGTCAGAACCAAGGCATCTGAGAAATAAAGGGAATGGTTCAGGGTACACAGCACCAAAGAGAGCAAAGGTTACAGACAGCCATGGGTCAGCACTCATACCCACTCTTGTGAAACGCTGCTCCTCAGGACCATGAACAGGTTTGGTGGAGCTCAGCACTGTCATACAATCCCATGGCACAGGATGGTGGGGAACTGCTGCAGAGGGAACACTACATCCAAGTCACACAGCCTCACTAAAGGACAGGCAAGAGACTGCTGGAGGTCCAGGGTGAATCAGCAGTTGCTGCCAAAAAGCCCCAGAGACATAACTGGCAGCTTCCAAAGGAGTGAGAAAATGGGGCCTTTCCGTAACAAATGATAGAGCAAAACCACAGCTGTCTGAGCAAGGGGAAAAAACGGCTCCTGACATCTCCTGGAGGTGAGGGCTCCAGGTACAGGTACAGCTGGGAACATCACAATGAAGCCAGACACTGACCAGGATACAATACAGCACACAGATCCCTTGGCTGACAGCTAACCATGTCCCTCGAGTCTGGGCAGCTGAAGGGGTGGCAGCAGAACAACACACAAGACAAGGTAAGAGAAATGTTTATTAACTCTAGGTCAGGATCAGGACCCACAGGTTATTAAAGCACTGTACAGACAGCAGATGAGGACAAGCGAGGAGAGATGCCACTCCAAAGGCTGTAGTGCATGACCCAGCACTAGCCAGAGTGACCTGAAGAGGTTCCAGAACTGAAGGGCAGAAGGGATACCCAACACAGTGCTTGGGCTCTGGTCAGTACTGTAGGGAAGGCGGGCACAAGACTGTTCTATCACTCCACAACCGGCCTTCCTCAAGGGCCTTTTTTGGCCCCAGGGGAACCTGACCACCACTTGCTTCTGCTGGGGAACACAGCCCACAGGAAAGCCAAAAGCATAGCCCTGGGCAGTCGCATTAGTACAGAGACCCCTTCCCCAGCTCCCCACCAGTACAGCCCCAGTTCCTCTTACTGACCCTTCTCAAGAGCCAGGACCAGGGCATTGGCTCAGTCCCAACCTAACTACTCTGGAAACATCACAGCCATTCCTGGTTTGCCATGGTTCCTCTTAGCTAGATCTCGATCCTGCAATCTGTCAGCGTCGGTGATCTGCTCCAACTGCTTCCATGACGCTCTTGAACCCCTGTTCCCTAGTCAGAAACAGTGCATGACAGCCTAGCAGCCCCAGCACTGCTGCTCAGCCCCAAAGTGCCAGTGCTCATGTGCAGGCATCCAGCTGCCACAGCCTTTCCTGGGCCCCTTGCTCACCTCAGCAGCTCCTCCAGCTCCCGTTTCACGGCCCCCACCACTGGGGGCCCAAAGTACACTAATGCTGTGTACATCTGTACAAGCGAAGCTCCAGCACGGATCTTCTCCAAAGCATCACGGCCACTGCTCACCCCACCCACCCCAATGATGGGCACCCGGCCTGTGGGCAAGTACAGAATCAGGACAGTAGGGGTGAGGACAGGATGCACCCCGAGCCCTGCCCTGCCCCTACCGTGGGTGAGGGCATACATCTCCCGCACTGTCTGTGTGGAGAGCTCCCGCAGGGGCTTCCCACTGAGACCCCCAGACTCCAGGCGCTGTGTGCTCTGGAGGCCACTGGGGCGACTGATGGTGGTGTTGCTGACAATCAGTCCATCCACACCAACCTGGAGGAGGCAGCAGTGTAAGGTCCCAGCTGCTGTGAACAGCTGGGTCAACAAACAAGCCAGGCTGGATGTTTCCCAGCAACATACCCAGCAGTTGTCTCTCACTACCTGCAGTCCCAGAAGTCTGGTGGGATGCACACAGATCCTCAGCCTTACAGCTGAACAGAATGTTGTCCCTCCAGCCAGCCAGAACTGCAGGTCTGCTGTCCCTTCAGAGGGACCAGGACCACTGCTGTCTGGCACCATGCTCACGCAGAGCAGGAGGTGCACACACCCAGCTTCTCAGCAGCCTCCCCTTCTTACCACCACTGTGCTGGGCCCCCATCCCCTCACCTCACACACAACACCAGCTATGTCCTGCTTGTCCTGCTCTGTGAGATCCGGGGCAATCTTCACCAGCACGGCTGGCTTACGCTCACATGACAGCATGTCCCTCTCTGCCAGCACCTGCAGCAGGACACAAAGGAACAGTGTTTTTTGGGCACCACCTGTACCCACAGCCACAGGCAGCACAGTGTCAGGCCCTTTTGTCCCAAAAGCACAGGGCCTGGGGTGTACAACACACACGAGTTGAGGGCCCAGGCAGAACTGTGGTTACTTGTGATGCCATGATGTAGGTGGCTTGCAGGAGCAGAACATAGAGCAGTGCTTCACTGTTCACCTGCCTCTTCCTGGAGAAGAGCACTCCAGCACACAACACTGGCTCACAGATTCAGTAGTTGACCAGAGGACATCTTGGTGGCTTTGCACACCAACCCAGGAAGCCTCTCTCCTCCCTGCACTGCAGGTGCTCCTCACCCACCTTGGTCAGCAGGTCCCGCAGCTCAGCCTTGCCCTGAAGGTCCCGCAGCCCTGGAGTATTTGGGCTTGACACGTTCACAACCAAGTAGTCAGCCAAGGGGCCCAGCTTCTGGACTCCAGCCACGTAGTCAGCTGCAGCATCTGTAGAGCTCTTGTTCTTGCCCAGGTTGACTCCAAGAGGCATTCCCACTGGAATGCAGACATGCCTCAGCCAGTACAGAGGGACCAACCACCACCCACGAGGCCAGAGCACTGGACAAAGAAAGGTCCTAGACCAGCTAAAAACCGAGGTGTGAGGACGAGTTTCCTAGAGCTGGTGCTCAGACCATCCTCCAGCCACAGGAGCGTTGCTGCAGCAGCTGGCCCAGTCAGCATTTCCCAGCACCACTGTCTCCATACAGACCACTCAGAGAGACTGCCCTTGGAAACTGCCCAGCTGGAGCCCTATTGGCTTTGCATACCTCCTTTGGCCTGCAGCTAGCTTGGTGTCCCCCAAATCCATTCCGCCAATCCCTAGAGCAAACCCTTGCAAACTTGTCTCACCAGTTGTGAGCTTGAGCTGTGCCTCCTGGCGGGCCCGCAGCCTGCGCTCCACCACAGCATGGCCATGGCTGTTGAATCCATATCTGCACCAGAAAAAATGAGGCTCAGGGCCAGGCCAGTGCTTAGCAGGCCTAGGCAGGAAAAGAGAGCAACAAGGGGAGCTCAGCACACTCAGTCCAGCATTCAGGTGACAGTCGGGAGCACCCATGGTACCCTCAGCCTCCAGCACCACCAGCAGCCCCTCCCAGCGATTTGTAAAAACCCACCTGTTAATGACTGCCTCATCTTCCACCAGCCGAAAGACTCTGGGCTTGGGATTGCCCTCCTGAGGCTCGGGCGTGACCGTTCCCACCTCCACAAAGCCGAAGCCCATCCTGTACAGCCCATCCACAGCCTCGCCGTGTTTGTCAAAGCCAGCTGCCAGTCCCAGCGGGTTGCGGAACCGGAGCCCGAGGACGCGCACCTCCTGCGGGGAAGCGCCGGTACGGCGGCAGCAGCAGCAGCAGCCCCGGATGTTTCTCCCGCACGTAGCGGCCCCGCGATACCCTCACCGCCTGCCACCCGGGGCCACCCCACGAGCCCCGCCAGGACCCTCCGCCGTCGGGCACGACTCGGCCGCCTCCCCCGGCCGCCCGCTCCCCCCCCTCCGCCTCGCCCTCCCGGCCGCGGAGCCGTACCAGCGTGGGGCTGTCGGGACGGGCGGGCGGCAGAAGCCCGAGAGCGGCGGCGCGCAGGGCCAAGCCGTGGGCGGCCTCCGGGGGGACGGCACGGAGCGCGGGCATCACCGCCGCGGCGTAGAGCCGCTCGTCGCCCGCCGCCAGCGCAGAGCCCAGCAGCAGCCCGCATCCTCCCAGCGCCGCCGTCAACAGCCGCAGGCGCCGCCGCATGAGCTCGACGGCCCCGCACCCGACCCGCGCCCTCCGCCACGCGTCCCCTCGCGCGCGGCGCCACCCCGCCCCGGCAGAGCCGCTTCCTGCAGTCAGAGCGCGCGGTTGGCGGAGGACGGCCCGTGCGGCCAATGGAAACACAGCACGACGCCGGGCGGGCGGCCGGAAAGCGAACGGAAGCGGCGCCAGCAAGGGGCGGGGCCCGCGGGAACGGCTCGCGTGGCTCAGCGGCGGTGAGACCGGGCGGGTGAAAGAACGGGAAGGCACGAACCCGACGGCGGATCTTCGGCCACGGGACGTAACGCGCCGGTACCGACCCTTCTCTCCCGCACACGCACGTACTCATCCCTGCCCCCGCCGGCCCCCCCCCCTCCGACGCGCACACGCTCAGAAGTGCCGCACCGCAGCAACCAAAGGCAGCCGGAGCCCGCAGCTACAGCTGCTCACAGCCCATCTTTATTAGGAACTAATCTTAAGATACAAATCAACCAAAAAAACTTCAAAGAAAAGTAGTGTGTTATGTACAGATACGTACAGAAGAGAGTACACCGCATTCAGCAGCACCCGCCCCTGAACAGCACCGCCTGACAGAAACCAACCACCGCTCTACAAACAGCTCTGCTTGCATCCCGCCAGAGGCTTCCTGCCACCCTCCTCTGCCACCGCCGGATGCCCAAAGACCAGCTCTCCACAGCTTTGGGAGACCCTGCAACAATGGAGCAGATACAGCCCACGCTGCAGCGCCCCGCAGGTCCACCCTCTGCTCTCTCCACACATACTTCCAGCAGGTTGTGTGAACGCACTGCTGGAGCAGCAAACAGTACCGTGCTGCTCCTCTGTGAAAGGGGAGCAGCCCGCCGCACACAACGCAGCAACAGCCGCAGTGGGCTCCCTGAGTGTTCACCCAGTCTGAAGGAGGGGTTTCCAACACAAACTGCAACCAGGTCCAGCTGGAGCCAAAGGATGGCACTGGGGTAGCACAAAGCCCGTGTCCACTCACAACAGTAATTCCTGCCTCTGCCCCAATTAGTTAAAAAAATCTTACCACAGAGAGAAATATATATATATATATATATATATCACCCTGACCATACATACCATAAAGCAGAGCAGGGCAGCTGGTAGATAACACTCCCTTTGAAACGAAACATGAGAGAAAGCCCTTTCAACCTTTATCACCCTTCTCTGTGGAGGAGAGCACAGAGCTGCCACAGAAACAGCCAGGAATGTCAATCAAGCAAGGCCTTTCTCTATAGCTACCTAGACTGGTTGGAGCTGTTCTCTGCTTTCATCTCTTAAGAGTCTCCACAGTTCAACTCCTGGAGCAAAAGGACTGGGAAAGCATCAGCATTTGGTTTAAGTACAGCAGGAAGAGAGCTCAAAAAGAAGTGTTCATTTGAGGTTAATACAGGAAACCATTTGAAGGGAGAGTGTTTCAGAGAGAAGTCACAGCTCCTGCCCTTTTCATTGGAGTTATAGCCCAATCAGTCTTATGTTTTCTTCTTTAGCTCCTCAAATCTCCGAGAAAGATCATCAAAGTCAATGTCTTCAGAGGCAGAAGAATTGGCACCAGCAGATGCTGTTGGTAGTGTATCTGGCACAGAAGGTAATTCAGGCAACACAAAATTATCAATGGTATTAGGAGGTCCAACTCTTGGTTTTGGAGAAGCTTCAGGCTTAGGTCCAGGCCCTGTTTAGAATAAGAAAGAAAAAAAAACCAAACAAACAATTTTACCCCACTCACCATCACATTAATCAGGCCAAAAGACAGAGGCACACAGAACACTGCTCTACAATCAGGCAGTACCGGTGATCAGCATTAACACAGCTCCATCTCTGTTAAAGACTCAGTGGGGGAAAAAGTTCACATGGCTGCAAGGAGCTGCAGCCAGGGGCCGGTCACCCCATCATACAACGTACTGCAGACTTCCACTCTGCTGCCCCAAGTGAGCTGCGGGGCAGCACAGCTGCAGCTCCTGCACACCTGTATCAGCTGCACTGCACATCCCAATTTACTCCATTCCAATTCCACCTCCTACAGACACATAGGTACCAAGCTATCTTATGCTCCTATCACCCAGATGTTAAACAGAGATGTAGCAATTCCACTGCAACCATATCTCCATCACATACCAGCACCACTTCCCAAAGGATTGTCAGGAATCCTTGCTGGAGATAGCAAGTGGCAACTTAGTTCAAAACCTGCTCTGACCGGATCAAATGCTAGAGGTAACAGATGCTTTCAAAACTTACAGAGAAGAAGTGCACTGTGCAAGACTGGAGAGATTAACTGTGATCCAATTACAGTGCCTGAAGCACATCACAAACATTCAGGTAGATGGATAGAGAGAGAACAACTCTCTCACCAGCTATGCTCCGCTGCATTAATACGAACTTACCTACCTCTTAGTGTCTGCTTTTTTCTTTCTGCTCCTGAAGAATATATTGCTTATGTTCTACAAAAATGTATTATTTAAATCCGTTGCTTTCCCATTTTCTTCTGCAAACTTCTGAATTTGGTCTGACAAGTTAGCTTAAGCTAGAAACCTAGTTTAACTTCAAAGTTGAACTAATTCTTAAATTCCTCAGATCCTCCCTGTGGGAGAAAATACTCTTCATTGCTACCAGCACCCTCTCCAAACTCAAATCCTGCTCTCAAGATACGTCAAGTTGTACACATTGTTCCACGAGTAGGGAAAGCCTACTCACAAGGACACTAAGACCCCAAGCTAACCACAGCTCCAAACCACCTCCAGTTTCCCACACCTCGCCATACTCACCTGCCACCGATGCAGAAGCAGCATCCTTGTCAGCATTAGGCTCATCAATCTGAAAAAGGCTCTCTGTTACTATAGCTCTCCCATCCAGAGGCACAGAATGCCAGAGTCATACAGGCAAAGCTCATAGGCAACAGCAGCTACAATCATGCACATGATATTCCCCCCTCCACCCCCCTTCCGCCCCAAAGGAAAAAAAAAAAAAAAAACCAAACCCTGATTTCCAGGACACTCAGGAGAATCTGACTCTCCTTCCAAGGAGGCAGTGCTTTCATTTCCCTCCCTCTTTGTCAATCAAAGCAGCTTCACTGGCAATATTCCGGAACCAGATGAATGGACTATATGCAATAGCAGATTTAAAAATATTTCTCAAGGACAAGAGCAAGAGAAGACTGTTCTCTTCCCCCACAATAATACAGCTACTGCTTACTTTCACAAGCAATAGATAAGCCCTTGTGACCAGCAGTGATGAAATAAAGTCATCTTGGGTCTTGGACTGGTGGGAAAAAGGCCCAAAGCACGGTCGGTTTTGCTGGGAGAACTCTCCCTTCCTGGTGGGCTATCAGTGCCACCTATCTCTACCTAGCTAACAGCTCCTGTGCCTGCATCCCCTGGACTCAAAGGCTTCTGTACAGCTAGTGCACACAGATACTAAGCTATGCTCATTCCTATTCAAGGTTTGCAGAAACAAGTGCATCACCAACAGCAAAACGAGAGGCATGATCACAAACTGCAGGAAACAAAAATACAGAAAATAATCAACACTCCAGAATCTCCATTCTTATCCCCAAGGACTGAGAAAAGTCCACCTAAAAAGACGGAAGGTGGTAATCCCATCACGTTACAAAAAGTGGGATGTGTGGACTCTGCTTGTCAAATGCTTATCATTTTAATAATGCGGTTAAAAAAAAATAGTCTTGGCTTTCACAAGTTTTAGTTGCAGAGGAAAGAACTTTTCACAAGTTCCTCTCATCACATGTACTCAGCTATTCAGCCAAAATCAATACCAAGCACCACCCCAAAAGCTCCAAAGAAGTTGAACAGTGTGCTTAACCTTTGTATTTTCTGTAGCTACCACTGCCCTGTTCTAGAGTTTCCCTCTGCTGCCTACACTGGTGATTCACCTCAGGCACTTACAGATTCATATGTTGGTGGGTTTGCTGGAATTGGTGGTGGATGAATGTTAGTAAAAGGCTGGTAGGTTCCCACTGGCAGGCCGTTGAAGTTCTCCTGTACACAGAAAAATTAAATAGTCAAATACCAGCCAATTCGTCTGGGAGAGGCTCCACAGGACACAATACACCTACAGCTGCTAGGAGTCAGATATACATGCAGACAAGTATCCAACTTGGTATGGTTTATGCTCGCTAAGAGAAGATTCTCAGGCATTAGTCAGACACAGTCACTTGCAACCAGCTAACAGGACTATTAGTTATTCTAAAGAACAGCATAACTAACACTTCACGTCTCACAGCATTATAAGTGACAGGCCAGAAGCTTAACATTCAGCTGCCAAGAACTTCTATCCCATTTAGTCTCACAGTAACAAGATGGCCTTCTGTCACATAAAGCTACAAGACACAGACGCTTTCCTATCAGCAGGTGTGGGGCATCGCAGTCAAAGCTCTCCAGAGAAAAAGGGCCTGCTGAAAACAAAGTTGCTTACCAGTCCCTTTGGAGGTGGATAGGAGAAAGGAGGATTTGTTGACGGCATGGGCATAGGCATCGGCACAGGCAGTAAACCATCAAGACCAACCAGCGGGGCTGTAAATCCACCACCTCCTCCCCCTCCATGGCCACCTTTCTTCACATCATCTGTGAACCCCACATCAATCAGATCTGCCTCAATGCCTGCAGGGGCTTCAGCCTGGGAAGGAAAGAGGAAACTTTTCAGATCACAACCTTCTGAACAGCATTAGCTGCAACATTTGTCACTGGAAAAGATGGGACAGGAACAGAAGGACAGAACAGATAATAACCTTATTAATGAGAGTCAGAAAGGAGACCAGACAATAGCAACTGTAGGACTTTGGGAAGTAGAAGGGATCCTGCTATGCTAAGGCTGTCTAGAAGACATCCAAGTGAAATTACCATAAACTCTGGTGCTACACCATGATCGTGTGCTCCACAGCACTAACAGGAAATTTCACTGTAACACAGAAGGGGACCACAGACTTGTGTGCATCTCACTCACCATCACCACCGAGTCAGGTTCATAGGGAACATTGTAGTTCTTGGCAATTTCAATGAGGTATCTCTCCACCAGAATCTTGGGAGGTGCCTCCACACTCAGCTTGTGCATCAGCTGAAATACAAGGGTGCAGAGACGCTCATCAAGAATAGTGCAGAATGGCAGGGCTCAGTCACAGCCAGGGTCACCTGCTGTGGGGAGCACAGCACAGTCTTCAGGAGCCCTTTCCACCCAGCACAGCACTGCAACGGTAGAGGCTTTTGGCAGCCACAAGGCAGGGTTCTAAGCGCTCTGCTCCTCTACACCCACAGGCAAGACAGCTTGGTCCCACCTGACAGGGACATCAACACCATATTTCTGTATTTAGAGGCAAGCCAGTCCCCACAACTGTCCCACCCAACTCCACAGTCAGCCACAAACGTCAGCCACCGGCCACATGAACAAGGGGCAGAAATCCACGGCAGATTATCAGTTCTTCCAGCTTTAGCCATTCTACCAGTTCATTACCCTGTCATTAACTGTTCCAATCTGGTTTGTGCGGCACAGCTTCCCGTACTCCTTGCTGTATTTGGCGCATAGCTGGTCAGCAACCTGCAGCAGGAGAAAAACTCTGTGATCACATACATCCTTGCTTTCCCCCCACCACATATCCCACATTATCTGCAGTTCCCACAGCCCTCTCCACCTCCACTTGCCCAAATTTCTGCCACCAAGTGCACTCAGCTGAGCAGCCTTAGCCACTCCCAAGGCTTCAGGATTCCTTGCACTAGTGAAACCTGGTATGAGGTCTCCATCTGCAGAGCCCCTAAAAATGTCCTCTGCTCAGTGACAGAGTCCAATGCTAAATCTTCCAATGGTTGCTGGCAGTGCTACCCCCACCCTCCACACACAACAACCCTCAAACAACCCTACTCACAATCTTCAACTCGGCCACTTCAGACTGGAGTCGTGGTGCAGCCCAAATCAGTGTAGACACTGCTTCTGCCAGGCCAGAGTCCAGCTCCCTAAGGATAATAGAAGGAAATCCTATCTCCACACCACATACTTCACTTTTGTAGCCCTCCAGCTATTTAGCCCTAATGTCCCCAGTCCTTCATGTTAGGCTTCAGATTACTCCCTGCCAGGAAAGGAGAGGTCTCTGGAGGTCCTAGGACAC
Source organism: Centrocercus urophasianus (assembly GCF_019232065.1). Lineage (NCBI taxonomy): Eukaryota > Metazoa > Chordata > Aves > Galliformes > Phasianidae > Centrocercus > Centrocercus urophasianus. The sequence continues at coordinate 17,328,262 of NW_024884755.1, forward strand.
CAAAATAAAAACAGGTGCCCTTCTGTATTCCCAGCCTGATCTCAGCAGTATCCCTCCCTCAACCCAGGGGGGCCTGGACCCTCTCCCACACAATATCCCTGAGGACAGCGCTTACTTCATGGACTGAATCAAGCCAAAGCGGGCTAGCAGTAGATCGCAGTACAGCTCCAGGATCTCCATGGCCTCCACAAGGTAATCTTCACGGATGATGTGCTCCACACGAATCCTAGCACGCTCATCTTTTCCAGCTGCCAGATAATCTGCAATCTCCTTCCTTGCCTTCTGGGCCAATTCAGCTGCAGCACATATCCCCAAGGCCAGTTACTCTGCTGGCAAGAGCTACTGCCCCTACCACACACACACACCCATCACCAACTTCTCTCTCCCTATCAAGCTGAGTAGCACCTTAGTAGAGCAACTGTGTCTTAGTCCTATCACGGAAACTCATAGGAGAAAGGAGAGCAGGTTTTTAGCTGCTAGAAACTCTCCCACACCTTCAATTTCCTTGTAGAGTCAACCAGAACCACGGGGCAAATCTTACCCATGTGTAATCAGGGCAGAACAGCCAAGTGAGGTGAGTCACCCACAGCACAATTTCCTCGCTGTGTAGGCACAGAAGGCCCAGGAAACAACCTTCTGGGCAAACTTGGATGTCCTTCCACATATAGCACATAGCTGTGACACCAGTCACCTTGTCAACCATATTCTGACACCTGCCAGAAAGCTGTATGGAGACCACACTAGGGCCAGCCTACGCCTCTGTGGTCAACATACCCAGGCACAGTGCAAGGCTGGGATCCAGCAACAAATAGCAAAGGCTATTTCATACTTGGCCAGCAAAACAAACTTCCCTGGCTCCAGGAGGAAAAAAATAAAAAAATAAATATTCTCCTCAAGTTTCCTGGGCCCCAAAAGTATCCGGGGTCACACCTACCCCCTCAAATACTCACTCTTCTTTTTTTCCAGCAGTTTGAGGCGATTGATGACAAGGCGTAGGTTGACACGCAGGCGCTCAGCCTTGAATCCAGAGCCCAACATGATGAAGTTTCTAGGGGAAGAGAGAGAAAGATCATTGGCACCAGTAACCAGAAAGACACTGGTCCCTGTTTTACTTAGAAAAAAAAAAAGCATAATTACAGTACTTCACAATGACAAGAAACATTTGTAAGAAAAATCTTCCCCAGCACTAACACTGAAAGATCTGGCTTGTACCAATGGACTGGGAACAGACTTTTGGATCATGGTAATTTAAGCACACAGACAGCAGTTTGCATAAATTTACTGCTATTTAGAGTACATACAGATCTTTAAGCCAATCTGTCCAAACATCAGTGCAATTATCAACAATGTACAGTGCCCACTAAAGTCAAATAAACACCAGTACATAAAAATTTGCTATATATTCACCTGACACCATGAAAAGTTCTGCCCTTCCATAACCTGAATATACAGCTTATATTATATAACTTTATATATAATATAAAGTACATACTATATATATGGTATAAAGTATATATATATAATACTATATATAACTTTACAGAGCTGCAAGAAAGCCCCAGCGCGAGCCGCACGCTGCCCTACCAGTCCTCGCTCCCGAGTACACCGTTCCCACCACCGCCTGCCCAGTCTAAGGGAACACCTCGCCCCGCCGACGTGAACCTTCCTTGGGCAGGGCTGAGCACCGCCGGGGCGGCCCCATGAGAGGTGCTCCGCCTGAAGGAACACAGAGCAGCGCAAGAGGCCCCGCTCGGCTCCCCCCGGCTGTGAGGCGGTGGGAACGAAGCAGCCAGACCCACCAACCATCCGCTCCGCCGCCCCCATCCCAACTCACCGCTGCCCCGCCGGCTGCGGACACCTAAAATGGCGGCGCGCGCAGCACCGTCTCACTACGCGCGGAGGGATCTGCCGGGCCGACGGCTACTCGCTGCCCGCTCGGGGCACGGCCGGGCTGCGGCAGCCGCCACCGAGACCGAACGGAGCTGAACGACGCACCGACGCGGCAGCGTCCGGGAAAAGCGACGTGGCGGCGGCCGCGAGAGAGCGGCGCCGAGGGACTACGTTACTCGGCGGAGGAACTCTCTCCGTCCCCCTCCGCCGCACGTCTCGCTGAACTCCCGCCGCCGCCCGGCCCCGGCGCGGAGGTTCCGGCAGCGTCGCGTTCCGGCTCCTCGCCCCGCCCCGCGAGCCCCGCACGCCGATTGCACCGCGCTAGGCGGCCGTACTCGCGGGGCGTCCGCGAGAGAGGAGAGCACTCGGGAGAAGCACCGCCGTCATCGGCCCCGGCGGAGCGCAGCGCGCTGCCATCGGGGAGGCCCTGGCAGCCGCGGATCCCTCCGTCCCGGGGCGGCGCGGCCGCGCCCCGCCGCGCGCCGATCGGGGCTCCCCGGGGCCTTCGCGAATGGACGCGGGCTGAGATCCCCCGCTGCGGAGCGCTTCGCCCCCGGGCGGGCCGTGAGCTCGGAACGCGGGCGGCGCCGCTCCGACCGGCGTGACATCGGTTCCTGCCCTTGCAGGGGAGCGAGGCCCGGCGGGCTCGGACGGCCGCCGCCCGAGGCGCGGGGAGCGGAGCGAGGCTCTGCCGGCCTCACCTGCCGCACGTCCATGGCACGCAGGTGAGCGGCTCCGGGCGGCGGCGAGGGGGGCTCAGCCGGGCCGTGCCCGCGCCGCGCGCTCTGGCGGCGCCGCCATTTTGCCGTCTGTCTGTCCGGCGGCCCTTTGTCTGTCCGCGGCTCCCGGCGCGGGCGGCGGCACCGGGTGAGGCGGGGCGGGCGGGCGGGCACGCGCCGCCGTTCGTCTCTCCGTCGGGGAGCGGGGTCCGTGCGCCTGGGGCTGGGCCTGCGCCCTGTGCGGCCGGGGTGCCCGCGGGCCGGCGTCCGATTGTCGAGGGAGGCCGGCGGTGTCCGGCGTTCGTTTGTACGGCCGCAGCCGATGTGTTCCGTTCCTCTTTTTGTCCGCGTCCGAGAGAGCCTTGGGGTCGATTCTCTCCTCTGTCGGTCAGAGGGTGAGGGCCAACGTTTCCCCTTTGTGGTGCTCGAGGGGGGTCCGGACGGCGTGTCGGCGTGTGCCCCGGCGCCCGGGCGCTGCACCGGAGGGACGTTGCTGGCGGGGGTCCGGGCGGCCTCGCTGGCGCGTACGCGCTGCCTGCAGGGCCGTACCCCGTCCCTGTGCTGCTCGGGCCCGCTCACACCGGGGCCGCGGTTCCCTCGTGTGCCCGTCGTGGGGCTGACGGTTCCCGGTGCTCGGCCTCCAGGGCCGGTGTCTCCTCTGCTCCTCTGTGGGTCGGCTCGGTGGTGGAGGTCATTAGGCTGGTGCCTTGTTCGCCATAGAAGCAAGTGGGAGGGAGGAGGGTACTTGGGCTGAGCCCAGCCGCTCGTGAAGCGGGGCATTCTGAGCTTTTTGTATTACGGGTGCAGAATTGCTTATTACTTAGTTTGAATTGGGTGGGGCTGCCCGTGCGTGGTAAAATGATTGCGGATTGCGTTGGATGCTGGCTCTGAATGTGGCTCTGGCTTTAGCCCTGTAACCAAAAGGATGGGGAGCGACCCTGAGATGCTCAGCTGCGTTTGTCTGGTGGCTGAGAAGGTCCCAGTGGTGTGTGTGACAGGCTCTTCTCTTCTCAGGTGAGCCCTCTGCTGAGGGAACGAACACACTGTGCTCCCAGGTCAGGGAAACATGTCCCGTCGGAAACAGACCACTCCTAACAAAGTTCACTGTGAGTATTATGTTACATAGCACCATGGGATCCTTGTCATAGATGGATAGTTGTGGAGAGGAAGGGGAGGAGGGCAGTGATGAAAAGGTACCATTTGTGGGGGAATGGTTACCTATGTTTTGTCCTAGGGCTTGTAATAAGAACTCTGTATGCCAGGGGAGCTGGCAGTGTCCTGACAAGGTAGGACAGGGATAGGCTTGAACAAACTCTGTAAAGGCAGGTTTGTGTGCACAGGGCCTGCAGCTCTGCTTTGTGTTCACACTGTCACAAGCATAAGTTAGGTTCTGGCCAGTTCTTGGATAGCAAAGAAAGTTCGAGGTAGCGTGGTCTGAGTGTACAACTGAAGTCTGGGAGCCCTGGCTTCTGATCTTTGCTTTGCAGCAGATTCAAGAGACTGGCTTGGATGCGTCACTTAAGCTCACTGCACCTCAGTTTTCCACCAGATAATGTAAATAAAGCCATTTGCCTTTTCCTGGCAGGGAATGGACAATGGCTATGTCAAATAATGGACAGATATGATTTGTCAGGCCATTTCTGAGCTGAGCTGAGAAGACAGGTGTCTTTCTCCAGCATTGTCAAGATCCTAACATTTGTTGGATAGCAAAAGGACTGAAGGTGCTGTACATCAGCGCTTCTTGTGGGTAGGCTGTAGTGAGGTATTAGTGTAGCTGGGAGACAGCTGTGTGGATGTTCAGCTACAGAGGGGCATCTGCATGGGTTTTGTTTGGCTGGTTACAGAGGGGAGTTGGGAGTCCGAAGCTATGCCCTTGTATGTATATCCAGCTTTGTGGATGGATAGATGCTTGAAATCTGGGCTTGAACAAAAAAAACAAATCTCCACTTCTGTAGACATGTGAAAGCAAGGCTGATTGAGATGAGAGGCCTAAGAAATGCTCCGCTATGGTAACTTTCAGGTCTGTGGAATGGAGAGCTGACTGCTGCGGCCGTAGCAACTGCCTCACTTTGCTGATGCTGCTGGCTTGCCTGTCTCTATGTGTTTCCCTGTGCTGCCTTTTTGTATGGATCCGGCAACAGAAATCTATGCATGCTGTTCTCTGTGTTAGAGGAAAATACATCCTGACATAACCTAATGCTCTGCACCCTTTGTGAGTGTACTGGTGAGAATTACCTCTTTCTGATTTGAAAGCCCTATAGCCTGCAAATGTAGGCATGGGAGAGCAGACAAAGCTTTCCTTGATGGCCAGTGTCAGAGTATTGAGGGCTGACTTTGGCAGCTGCTCTGACTTGTGCTTTCCCACTCCTGCTTCCTGTGTGCTGAGTTCAGCAGTTGGTGGAATACAGCTTTGTACAGATTTGTCTGCTTGGAATTGTCTTTATTAGATAAACTTGATGCATCCTGTGTTTTCTCCTGCAATGCTAGTAACACGTCTTCTTTCCACACACATTTGCTTTTGAGAGCACCAGATACTGCTTCTGCTGTTTAGATTAGATGTATATAAAGCATGTACTTACTCTGTCAGCCCTGGTGTAGGGTTACGGGCTCTCATCTATGGACACCAAAGAGTACAACAGCTTTAAAAGTTCATGTCGAGTTTTCATGGTGTTTAGGTGGGCTAATTTCTCTTCTCCACTCCACTGCAAACAGTTGTGTTCTATAGAAGCTTGTATTGTTATATACATGAACTATACATGCTTTGGAGTTTGGTCGTCAAGGTATTTTCACATCATTGCTTTTTTATCTGCAATGCAAGTGATTGTATCACCAGTTTGGGTCTTGGAGAAGGTACCCGACAAAGATGCTACCAGCTGGCACAAGGCTGAGGTATGGCATCTGGTATGCCATAGAGAAAGGAAGCATGGGACTTGTTCACCACCTTACACACAATATTTAGCTGCAGATAAACTATTTGATAGGAGGCATGAAGAGCAGCAAAATAGGATTGGAAGAAAATGGGGGACTGACAGATACATGAAAAATTGCAATGGTGATGTCTCCTCCTTGGGATGGAAATCTTGTCTGTCTTATGATGAACAGCACCAAATCGTTGGGACTTCTCTGTCTACCTAGCCTGCTGTGTATCTGGAGGGCCCAGAATTGCCATGCAGTGCACTGGTGAATGACGAGGAAAATCGGAGAGAGCATCATCTCCAAGATCTGGGTGAGCCAGCAGAATGAGGAATCAGGCTGAGACATAGCAGGCACGTTACTGAAACTTCTTGGGACTGAAATTGTTGGGAGGAGAGGAATAAAAGGGACAGCAGGTACGTCTGCAATTGGGATCAGATCTGCAGGCTGTGGGGCTTGGGAAGTGCTTTATGGATTTGCATAAATGCCGCTGTGATTATCTAACAGGACAAATTCATGAGAGGATGATGCCTACTTCTTCCTTGCTTGCTGCTCTATGTTATCTTCCTTCTCAGATTCACTTTTGCAAGCAACAGCTGCATTCTCCTGTCCCTGGCTTGTTCAGTGCTGCCTCTTTCCAGAGTTACTTTCCAGGCTCAGCATGGCCCCCGTTTAACCTTGCTCTCACAACAGCAGTTGCTGTCTCCACTTAGCACAGTAGTACTTTGGCATGCAGAATTGTGCAGTTACAAGTCAGACCACTTGAAACAGAATTTGATGTGTAAGAAAACTCATAATTCTACCGAAACAACAGTAAAAAATACTGTTATCATAAGCATGTCATTGTGTGTGATTGCCAGTCCACTTATAGTTTCCACTGTAGTCATTTCCATGTGGCAGAGTGCAGCACATAATTGGCTTTTAATAACTGATTTTTGTATTGTCATGTGCTGCAAAAAAAATGCTTTCATCTGACAGTATGGTAAGAAATATATTTGTAATACTGAAGTATGCTTATTGCATTGCCCATTCCTCACTGAATTGAAAAATGCCACACAGTTGTATTGTTCCTGTGGAAGTATCTTCATTCATTTGGTCTTTATTGTCTTCCAGACTCTAAAGTATAAAAGTATCTTCTCTCTAAGCAGTTATTCTTCTGATCTTGCTTCAAGCCTGTCCTTTGCTGCAATGTCACTCATCAGCTGTAGGTCATTCCACTGTTCTTGAGCTTGCCAGGAATTCTGCTGCAGGTATTAGAGTTTGCTTTTGTTTCCTCTCTCCGCTATCCCATGAGCTGCTTTTCTTTCTACGGCTTCTACCTTTTGCAAGTGATGCTTAGACCTCTTGAGAACAGTATTTGTTAATCAAATTAATAACCACTTCCTAGCTCTATTCTGTGTTGTCCCGGTATCCCATTAATCCTTGGTTTCCCTCCTTTTCCCTCTGATATATATATGTACACACACACACACACACACTTTCTCTCTCTCTCTCTCTCTCTGTGCTCTTCAGCATTTCTTGAATTCTGCTGCTTGTAATACTCCCAGTTTGAAAAGAAAGTATCTTTCAAGAATAGCAGCCAGCAATCAAACTGAGCAAAAATTGTTATTTGCATCAAAATCCTCGATTCTTAAAGGGCTCCGTGGGCTGCGGTTATTAACACTTTCAATTGTTGTTTTTCATTTCAGTAACCGCTACAGCAGTGTGGACAACCCAGAATAGCGATGGGGCAGGTGGATTAGATCCACAGTGGTGGACAGACTTGCAAATTTCAGGTCCAGGAAAGGAACACAGAGAAGACCTACATGAACAGGGATGTTAAATTGATGTACAAGGAGGGAGTAAAGTGGCTCATCTCTGAGAGACTTTTCTGTTTAGGAAGGAAGACAGGGGAATTATGCAGTTTATTCTGATTTTTGTTTTGTGGATTTTGGAGTGAGGTTGTTTGTTTATGTGTTTATTTTCCAGAACACCTGAGAGTTATCCTGCATTCATACAGTTCAAGAAGGGAAGGGCTAAGGAAAATAATCATTTCTGGCTGCCAAGCTGATACACCATCAGATCGTAGCACTCATAACTGCCCCTGTTGCACAGTACCACAGGGCTGGCCCCTACCTCCACAGCTGCTCTCCTGGCATCCCACTCATTTGCAAGATTATGGAGAGGAGAACTGGAAAGCAAAACAGAGGCAGTTGTTTGACACTCGCTGTTCTACATCTCTAGCTGCTTGTGAAACAAATACAGTGACTTGTTTTGGTGTTGTGGTCAGCCTACAGCCCTTTCTGTATTTAATAAAGAAACTTCTGGAGAAGAGTCTGCGAATTCAATATTGAGCATAATGTCCTTTCTGACAGTGGTGATCCTAAAGCTGTTGCCTGTCTTACTCCCTTTCCACAGAAATGCAAATGTATTCAAAATGGGGTGGAGGTGGGGGTGTGTTTGTACGTGAGCATGTGTGTAGACAATAAGAACATAACCCTGTACCTATCAAACATTAAGATTCCAAAGCTTTAGTGATGTAGGACCTAGTCTGTCAGTAGATGAACTGAGCACTCTTTTCCAAGTTCTTTCAGAAACGCTATTAGTAGAATAAGAAATTTGGTATAAGCAAAATACAGAGCTTTTGAAAGTTTTTTCCACTCCCGTGATTCCTTTTGGATACAAGCTAGTGGTTTGGTTAACGGTTTGCATTTCTGGCTGTAAGCTGATGGATGGTTCTCCACACTGCTCTAAATCAGTGCTCATGTGGTTGTGTGTATGTTACAATGAAAGGCTTCTGGCAGACGTGATTGCTCTGCTGGTTGTTGTGATTGGTGTTAGAAGTAGAATCACTCAATCTCAGAATGATTTGGGTTGGAAAGGACCTCAGTGATGATCAAGTTCCAACCCCTGCTGCAGGCTGGGCTGCCAGCTGTTAGATAAGCGTGAGGTCAGGTTGCCCAGGGCCCCATCCAGCCTGGCCTTGAGCTCCTCCAGGGACGGGGCATCCACAGCCCCTCTGGACAACTTTGGAAGCCTCTGAAGGGCTTTACAGTCTTCCAAAAATTAAAGCAATGTTGGGAATTTTGAGCTGAGCACAAGAAAGGCAGTATGTGTATAAATATGGGGCAAAGCTGGCTGAAGCAGTTCAGCATGTGAGATGCACCTGTCCCTGTAGCAGGACTGGTGCTGTCTCCATGGGTTATGAGTGCAGTTCCCTGTATTGATGCCAGTTGTGGCCCTATCCTAGAAGGGGCAATGCTTCTTTGAGAGCTGCACTCTGACCTTCTTTGCACTGCATCTTAAATTGTATTTCTGCATTTACGCTTTGAGTAGTTCCTGTGAACTTAGAAATGTTGATCCACAAGCTATAGCTGTTTGGGAACTAGCACCTTGCCCCAAGTGCTCGTAACTCATCTACTGCTAAAAGCAGGTCTTCGCTACCTGTAGAACAAAGTTGTTTGTTTGTTTTAATGTGAAAATTGGTGGTTGACTTCTATAGTTATTCCCTGGAACTGGAAGCCTTGCAGAGACTGTTGTAGGAAGTTTTCTTTCAGAGGAACTCAGATAATTGCCTTCTAATAGGTTTTTTGTTGTCTGTTCTCATGTTGAGTCGAGATACAAATAGTTACAAAGAGAAAAACAGACTGTATGTAGAATTTAGTTTAACCTAATGTGGGAATCGTGCAAGCACTGACGTCTGTGCCTTTCCAGACCCTAATGTGATTGGTTGACCCTGATGCAATTAGTATGAATATCCTGTCGCAGTACTGTTGTGCTGCTTGTAATAGCTTCTGAATGATTTACAAGAGCCATGTAGCAACACGTCCAATTTGGGATACAGTCATCACCCCTGCATGGCTTTTCCTCACCTACAGCTGTTCTATCACTGTTGGCAGATTGGTCCTCTGGTAAAAGTGGAAGCCATGTGAGCACAGGTGGCAGATGTGGAGCCTTGCAGGTTTTTTACATGCGACTGGAGTGGTGTATAAAGGGTGTGCAGAGAGCAGCCTGACACCATACACATCCGCTAGCGAGACGTGGGGACTAGACTTGTGTTAGCAGATACAGGAGGCTGGAGTTACAGGGCAGGGAAGCACAGAGGTTATTTAAATGCTTTCAGAGAGGTGACTTCAGAGGGTCTGCACGTTGCAGGTGAGCAACCCCACACTTGTTGCATTTCTGGCAAGCTTTTGTGAAATAATGGAACAGCACCAATCTGACTTTTTGTCCTTGTGGCTGCCAGGGGAGCAAGTCTTTGCAGGGCTGGAGGAGCAAGCCCGCCAAGCCATGATGAAAAACAGCTTTCCTGGAGCTCTTGGGGACCAAAGGCCGGCTATTCATCCACTGCAAGACCGTGATTTCAGCAGCAGTGAGTTCTGCCCCTTCCAGTAATTGCAAGGTAGTGGATTGGAGAAACTGATAGGGTGAGGCTAGGTGCTACAGAGCTGGTGGGAATTCTCTGAGGACCATTTTACCCATCTTCTCTTCTGAGTTAGCCCTTGATTCTTGTGCTGACAGCTCTTTATCAGCCAACAGTAAGAGCAGAACTGCTCACTAAGAGAAGACAAGCCCAGTGCCAATGGCCACAATGCAGGTTGAACAGTAACCTCACCACTAGAGTGCAGTCCCACAGCACTGGAGCAGAATGGTGATGGCACCAGGCTCTGTTGACAATCTAGTGATCATGGAGCAAAGCCAGGTAACAGGCCAGATCCAGGGACTTAACATGGTTCTTTGGGGATTGAAGTACCTCCTGAGTTTAAATGGGGCCCCGATCTTGAGTGTGAGTGGAGGCCCTAGGTGAGGCTGGTCAGGGCAATTAAGGTCTGTTAGTGCTGTCAGGGTCCTGACACTTGGAGTAACTGCTTTCTATGTTCAAGGTGGCAGTGATGATGAGGAAACCACCCATGATGAAGTTTCTTCCCATACTTCAGAGGAGGATGGCTCAATGCTAAAGGTGAAGAAAGAACTGGAGAATGGAGACCAACCTGCAGCTGGAACCCTGCTGATGAGAGAAAATGAGGCAAGTGTGTATACTGGCACTGCAGTCTCATCAGTGTCCAAGGGAGAAGGGGTGGGCACTGGCTAGACATCTCTCTGTAACCTTAATTTCATACCTTGTTCCCATAATCATCTCCTCCAAAAAGCATCTCCTGTTTAAGGGAGATGGTTTTGATGTTCATGGGCTGCCAGGAACAGGAGATAGCAGGATAAACTGCTATTCCCCTGCCTGGACAAAATGACTGTGAAGTCTGTTTGCCTCCTTCAGTTCTTGTACCTTTCCTTTCTGCTACAGAGCAGGCCTTGCCCACTAGAGCCACCATGCTGGCAAGATCATGGGTTCAAGTGGAGGGCATGAAACTTCTGCTTCTTCCTCCTGAGGCAGCAAGAGCTTTGCTAAGAGGCTGAATAAAGGAAGTTTTGGACTGTGAGAACTGCAAACCAGCCCCAACAAGACTGAGCACTGCACTCGATCTGAGCTGGGCCATTGTGCAGTCCCTCGCTAGATGCTAAGGGAGGGTGGGTGGCTGTGTGGAGATCAGTGTGCCTTACACCAAAATGGCTTTCCTTTCCTGTAGGTTCCTGAGAGCTTGAATGCTGACTCCATTCTGGGACTGTCAAAGTGTCCCCTCTGCCAGCTGGAGTATGAAAGCAGAGAGCAGCTCATTGCTCATGTATACCAGGTAGGGGGTGGTTCTGAGTAGTGCGATGTCTGTGCCTTAAGCACCTCAGCTGTCCCAAAGTCAGAAACAACCCTGGGCAAGGAGCATGGCTTGACTTTGTTCTGATCTTTGCAGTCACAGAACTGAGCTTCTATCTAGGATGTGATTGAAGTTTATAGCAGATAGTCCAGAGAAAGTTCTGGGGGAAAAATAAGCAAAGCAGCAGTCTGCAGATCTGGAGAATACAGCTCCATCCCAAGGCAATCTATGCAAGCAATTGCAAACTGAGACCAGGCAGTTCCTTCAGATTAAACACGGAAGCAATTCTTACACCATTCAGTGTGATCAGCTGATCATTCAGCTCCTTATTATGTCCCTTTATCATAGTTCCTACCTGTGGGAACAGCTGTTCTTCCTCTGAAATGATTCCAGTATTGCAGTAAGTCTGTGGTGGGAACTCAGGTTTTGTTGTTAGTAGTCTTCACAGCACGTCTGTGTCTGCGAAAGAAGGAGTGAAGCAGAGCTGAATTGGCAACTTAACTGTACAAGCTGATCGTTTCTTGCTACCATCATAGTGAACTTTTCCTCACCAGGAGGCTGCGTAGTGTTAGTGCAGTCATGCTTTGTCTAATAACAGCAGCTCCTCAGATGCATTTCTGAAAACAAGAGTCAGATCTTACGATCTCTTTTGGTCCTACTTGTTTCTCTTGCACTGCAGTGGAGGTGTAGAAAGGTCTTGCTGTTTGATCTGTGACATCCCAAATGTCTTGAGCTAGTCTAGGAGCCATCAGCTGGAGGATTTACTGGATAAGTGATCCAGTTCCAGGAGGTTGAGTTAGCTAGTTTCCCATATTCGTTGAGCACACCTCAGACTGGGCAGGAAGCTGGGCAATTTGTAACTAACAACTCTGTGGTTGTTTTGCAGCATTCCGCAGCTGTGGTGAGCGCCAAGAGCTATATGTGTCCTGTGTGTGGAAGAGCCCTCAGCTCACCAGGTTCCCTTGGGCGACACCTCCTGATCCACTCAGAGGACCAGCTGTCAAACTGTGCAGTGTGTGGAGCACGCTTCACCAGCCACGCCACATTCAACAGGTCAGGGTCATCCTGGCTGGTGAGTGAGTGAGTGAGGGTACCCACAGAAAAGCTTAGGTGCATTGCCTTAAATGACAGAGGAATCATATCTCGGCCCGACTTGCGACCGTTTGTGATCACCCCCAGTGGCTGAGATTCCTTTGATCTCTTCATCCCTGCAGCTCCACATCACCTGCTAAAACCTCAGTGATCATTGCTGCTTGAAGGGTGTTTCTTAGCTGTGTGAAATGTAACACTGTTCAGAGAGCACTGGGGTCACTAGTCACAGGAGAGAACAGTCATTATTTCCCTTGCCCAGCAATCCATCACACTGGGTCTGTGCTGCCCAGACAGCTTCTCTTTTCCAAAGCAGGACTACATACAGAAACAAAAATGTTCTTCATTTACGTCCTGCCTGGTGGAAGGACGCTGACTAGGCAAATAGAGCTGGAAGAAGAAATACAGAAATGAAAGTGGGGAACAGCTTGCTGGTTAATCCCTGCATTTGCATTCTTCTAATCCAAATACTGCTCTGGGCAAATCCCATTCCTACCCCTGTATACAATGTTGCTTGATTTTTAGATATTCAGACACATTTTGGGGCAAAGGCCTCTGTCATAGGCTCTGGTAGGAGCCACCCTGTAGTCTGAGATGAGGACTCTTCTGTCAGTACCGAGTCTGACACCGCTCTTTCTGCTTTCCAGCGAGAAGCTGACAGAGGTGCTCAGTGCAGATCGCCTGCCTGTGCCACAGAGCGAGGGCCCTTCCAGTGTCAGAGGGAAGGACATTACCTTTCACAGCCCTGTGTATCCTGCAGGCATCCTCCTAGTGTGCAACAACTGTGCTGCTTATCGTAAGCTGCTGGAGGCACAGACACCTGGCATGCGAAAGTGGGCGCTTCGTCGGCAGAACGAGCCCTTGGAAGTGCGTCTGCAGCGCCTGGAGCGGGAGCGCACCGCCAAGAAGAGCCGGCGGGACAACGAGACCCCCGAGGAGCGGGAAGTGAGACGCATGCGGGATCGAGAGGCAAAGCGCCTGCAGCGCATGCAGGAGACGGATGAACAGCGGGCGCGGCGGCTGCAGCGAGACCGAGAAGCCATGCGACTGAAACGTGCCAACGAAACTCCAGAGAAGCGACAGGCCCGGCTCATCCGGGAGCGTGAGGCCAAGAGGTTGAAGCGGCGCCTGGAGAAAATGGACATGATGCTGCGGGCGCAGTTTGGCCAGGACCCCTCTGCAATGGCAGCTTTGGCAGCTGAAATGAACTTTTTCCAGCTGCCAGTGGGCAATGTGGAGCTGGAGAGCCAACTGCTGAGCAAAATGACTTTTGAGGAGCAGAGCAACAGTACTCTGCATTGAGCTGCAGGCAGAGACTGCCATCTCTGCTGTGTCTGTCACAGGCAAACCAACAGGCTTCTGTGTTCAGGGGGCTGCTGTAGCTCCCCAGACGTCACTCCTGCATGGGTAGTTCTGGCTTCCTCCTGAAACAGGAGGAGAATGGAGCTGATTGATGTCTGTCTGGGGCTACGGTCTGAGGGTCAGCTACCGCATTCGGACAGTGGGAAAATAAATTAATGTTTCATGTTTATTTAGCCCCCTTCTTTACCTCCTGTGCTTTGTATTATTCTTTGACCCTCGCACCATTAAATGGGTTGAGGCTGTTGCAGTTCTGCTGTAGGTAAGAAGTCTGCCTCAGACTTGTTTACTGCAGCATAAGTTATGGAGATAAGGACTTAGATGGTCCACCATTCTTCCAGGAATAAATACTATTTTGTGTCCATAAAAAGCAAGGGGAAAAAAAAAAAGTAATCTCCCTGGAAATAGCTGTGCACACCCTTTTTTTTGTTATGTGCTTCCTTGTAGTAACACGCATGGAAAAGCTAACAGGAAACTGAGTTCCCATTCTAAGAAACCTCAGTAATGGAAGGGCTGACAAAGTGAGCAGGGAACAGTTTAGTAGTTTACAAACAAGGCAATTTTCAATCAAACAGCATTTCAGATTTGCAAGCGAGAGACATGGGCATACTGGAGCAAGTCCAGCGAAGGGCCAGAAAGGTGGTTAAGAGACTGGAACATCTCTCCTGTGATGAAAGGCTGAGCGAGCTGGGACTGTTTAACCTGAAGAAGGTTTGGGAATTCGATGAATATGAATACCTGAAAGGAGGATGCAGTGAGGTCAGAGCAGGCTCTTGTCAGTGCTGCCCAGTGACAGTGAAAAAAGGCAGTGGGCACAAGCTGAAGCACAAGAAGCTCTGCCTCAACATCAGAAAGCACTTCTGTACTTCAGGTGCCAGAATGCTGGCAGAGATTGCCCAGAGAGGCTGTGGACACTCCATCCATGGAGGTGTTCAAAAACCACCTGGCTAGGCTGCTCAGGGTGTCCCTGCTGGAGCAGAGGTTGGACCAGATGGACCCAGAGGTCCCTTCCCACCTCAGCCATTCTGGGACTTCAAAATTAAATGAGCTTATTCCGTTTTAATACAGCCAAATGTAATGCTGCTCATCTGGGATCATGGGTCACACATGGAGCAATTCATTCCTGTTGAAAATTCTTGTGTGACCAACAATGACTTTCAGCCATCACCGCAAGTAACACATGGGAACAGTTGGGGAAAATGTTAGTAAACAGAAAGCTGCTTTTGCTTTTACGCTGTAACAGAACCCATGAGAGTAATGCAGAGAAGTCCTGAACTGGGGAGGAGCTGGGAAAATCTGCTGGAGAGCAGTGAATTTAAGCCCAGAAGCAGCCAGTGCAGAGCATAATAGTGGTTTGTACCTATATGGAAATGTTCCCCTTTCTACTACAACTATAAAACTATGCAACTATGGAAATTAAACTTAAGTATGTTTAAACTGTAAAAGGCAAAACAGTAGCGCAGAACCGGAAGTGAAGGAGCAGAGAGGTCATACGTTCTCCATTTAAGAGAGTGGTGGTTTAAGAGTGAGCATCTAAAATTTTATGCTGTAGCTTTTCAAACTTCAGCCCACCGCTGGTGTGATGCACAGCTGCATGTGGTGCCCTGGAGACGACATTTCCAGCCACAGCCCGCAGTACATCTGTGTAGTGGGGAGTTGCTGTCTCTGCATTAAGTCAGAAATGGCCACAAGAATCTCACCTGGGATCCAAGGTAAAACAAGGAACAAAAACTTTGAGGCAGACTAGTCAGAAACAACTTGGTTTTTCAAAAACTTTTGATGGAACGCTTTGAAGGCCACACTTAAGTGCTTACAGTAACTGCATTTGGAGTACACAGTGCTCCTTTTCTCTTGACACAAAACTAACCTTATAGGCAGTCTTGTGGGCGATTGCTACAAAAAGCTTTTAATTTTATTGAAGCTTACATTTTTATCTACGTGCAGAAGTTGTTTTGACTTCTCATTCTCCACAAAGAAATGACTTCTGCAGGCCAGTCTGGCCTCACTCTTTGGAAAAATCCACCAGATCTGGCAAGAATCTGTTTGACTCCATCTTACCCTCTTCCTATCCTCTTGTTTTTCGAGCTGATCTCTCACTTTTATTCTTGCCTCCATTTTTATACCAAGCTGACCATCTGCTCTTTGCAGCAGTTGCTATTGCTCTGTGATGTGTGTTCTGCTTGGCCAGCAGAAGTGTTGTTTTGCTGTGCAAACCATAGCTGAAGCTATAGATCCCAGATCACTACGTAAGAACACAGAACCCACATCCAAGTGATCGCTGATGCCACAGACAAGCAAAAAGTCTCAAACACCAAAGAAAAAGCTATTGGTTTATATATAGATATATATAGATAGATAGATATATACTGTGTTTACAGAGTCAACAAGTTAAATGGAATATTCATAAGAGCGTTAACAATAAAAATACAATCTGTGTGTAGCCAAGTACAGACTTAAAATGGTAAAACAGGAAAAAGGATCTCACCAAAAGTACAAATATACAGTACAAATTGATTTATTTAAAACAGTTACAAAAAAAGCACAACAAAATAGAGATTATCCTTAGAATTATTAATGCTTTGTTAAAGACCAGGTAGGAGAAAAGGGGTGGGAGCAAGTTTGGAGAGGAGCACCTGACTAGTTCTAAGGCTTTAGATACAATGCGGTTGGTTACATGTTAATACAGCCATTACATAACTGGGATTATAGTTGAGGGATCAGCACTTATCTACAAAGACCTCCTTGTGTCAGGGCAGCCCAGCTGGTCCCCCAGTGCCACACATCTGTGTGGGCAGACCCTTCCCTGGCTCCGAGGTGCCACAAAGGCAGAAAGCAACCCAAATGCGCGTGGCGCGTTGGCAGGGTGGAGCAGCAGCAGCCTGGGATGTTGGGGAAAGTCCTGTCCTGTGTGGACACATGAAGATCACGGAGGAGTCTCGACCACCAGCGTGTTAAGCCCTACGTGGAATACACCCTGGGCCAAACTCTGTACAGAATATGCATTCGTAGCCATCTGAGCAGCTTCTGCAAAGTTTCAGGCCCAAGACAGCCTGAAAGGCAAAGAGCAGTTGTGAGTGATGCTAGGGAAAGGCACGTGGACTGCTATGGGCAGGAACTAGCATTTCGGCTACTCAAGCTGCTGTAGTTTCCATTTAAAATATTTTCTAAGTTTGTTTGTTAGTTTTCTACTGGGGAAAGTGACTTCAAGTGTGGGGTGGGGACAGGAGGGTCAGGGACACAATGTGAAAAGTGCATTATACTTGTGCACCTGCTGGAAAGGAGAGGCAGAGGGACCTCTGCAGCCTTCCTCCTTTCCAGACAGAGCTTCCTCTGCATAGTCTGGTAGTGATGAGCGCTCGTCACCTGGAGCAAATCTCGCGTTCCTGGAGGAACAACGTATGCGTGGCCTGGAAGCAGCCCCGGCCTCTGCTGGGCAGCCGGCCCAAGGAATGTTTCATGAGATGGAACAGATGGCTACAGACATCCATTATTGCATCCTTCAGACTCTTCCCACAACCTCCGTGCAAGCTGGGTAAGACCAAGGCCAGGACATCTCCTCCTCCAGGTAGGACAGACCACAGCTCTCCCTCCCTTCACAACAGCAGCAGGAAAACGGTATATTTCTCTAATAAGCCTGTCACATCTTTGCCTGCAGAAAGGCCTGGAAAACCAGCTGATTCCACAATCTCTTCCTGGCTTTCTCTCTCCTACCCCTGTAAACCTAAAAAACCTGAAGCTTCCTCCATGGGTTCGTTCACAGTCTTTCTGCCCACAGCAGAGCCTGTCTCACACTCCCTGTCCTGGGAGAGCCTGAACACACAACCACCACTGCAGGAGGTGAGCGTTGCAGCCCAATCCAGTAAGGAAAGATTCCAGTGATTACAACTACTGTTTAGAAGGGCTAGAGGGCCTCTAGTATTCCCATCCTGACAACAGCCCCTGAGGCAAGCAGCCGAGATGACAGAATCCCTCATCTTAACATCCATCCATGAGACGCCCCCAGCTGTTGCTCCCAGAGAATAGAAGACCTGGCAGCTGAAACACACAGCAGTGTGATTCAGTGGGACTTGCAGGGAATTTGGATAGAAACCCCAAGGTCTAACGCACCTCAGTCCTCTCTGAAGAGCTCAGAACCATACTGGTTCTCAGAAACAGACTGGTGGCAGGAAAACACCAGGGTGAACACAGGCACCATCCTCCAGTTGCCCGAAGTACAGAGCTATTCTTGCTCGGCAGCATCTTGCCTCATACACCAGCTCTTTCAGACCGCTGCCCAGAGCTAGAGGTCTACAAGCAGTAGGTACAGTGACATACAAAAAACAAGGCAGGCTCACCAAACCTTTGAACGAGAGGTTCTGCACCATTCAGCTGTGCAAACACTCTGAGTATGCAACATCCCTTCTACATTCATTGGCTGTACTTGATGCAAGATCCCTTCCTCAGCTGCCTACCACAGTTCTGAGTTGCTCTGCACACACCATGCAAAGAAGGGCAAGAGAACTCGGGCTGCTCTGCCTCCTGGTCTTGGCACAGACACCCTAGATTTCCTGAGTAGGAGATACTAACCAGCATTAACCAAGGCCGTTGTCTAAGACTTCAAGGAATAGCAATGGTGAATCACACAAAGTGGCAGCCAGGCATCAGGGCCCAGACAAGACATTTCACTTATAAACAGTGCCATGAAGACAACATCCTTCCCACAGGCAAAGGAAGCAGAACCTCCACGTGACAGCATCACTATGACTTTGTACATTTTCGAATGCAGCTGATGAGATCACGAGCTGTGTGTCATTGGGGGAAAGCTACGCGTGACACAGGCAGCGTCCTCACTCTGGAGAAACCCTGTGAGGCACAAACACTGAAGGCGTGAACAGAGCATATCTCAACTAAGGCCTGAAAATAAATTGTTTTCCTCATGCAGGCATTTCAAAGGCAATAGAAACGGCTAGCAATGTACTAGGAAAACACACTGGTGGAAGAACCATTCAGGAGACTCTCTAGCTTGCCTAGCACCTGTGCAGAACATCCTCGTCATGCAGCCAACCGAAGCCAGATGTTTAGAGGACACCTTTCTGGACGGAATTTGGACCAACACTGCAAGCGAGCTGAGCGGAAAGATGGTGAGAGGAGCAGCGCGCTGCCATCGGCACGCCTGGCAGGAACCTTCGGCACGATGAGAACAGGGAGACAGAAAATGGTACTCTAACATCCGGAGCAGCTCTCCAGGGAGCCACACGCTGAAAGAAACCCTCAAAAGCCGGACCTAACACAGCCGTGGGCACCGTATTACAAGGAATACTTAAACCCAAGCTAAGCCGGTGAAGACTCTTATTCTCAACAAAATAGTGACTTTCTAATTCTATGTAAGCAGTTACAGCCGGTGTCATATCACAGCACCAGAGAGGTTAAATTAGTGTAATTACAGGAGCCTTCACCTGAACGGAGTGTCATTACCATGACAAAGTATTAATAAACACTTCCGTTAAATCTCACTGTGAAAAAGACTGTTCTGAGTTCCACAGCATCAGAACAACAAACAGAAAAACACCCAAACACGCCTTACGACGCGGTGGTATTTTTAGAGTCCCTAACAGATCTGTACTTTGCCTGCACATGCAGAAACACTTGTCCGTTGTCTGCAGTTTATTCAGAAGACTGCCTGCAGGGAAGAACTAGCCATCTGTAAAGTTCTGCTTCTGATTTAATCACACAATGGTCTCGGTCTTCTTACAGTAGAAGGATGCATTTTCATTTTCATTAGAGAATGCTAAATATGTTTTACTCTAGCTTTCCAAAAACAAGAACAACATAAAAAAAAACTAACCCCATTCACCTGTAGACTAAGCATAAAAGCCTTACACCCAAGAGGTTTTTGTTTTTAAGGTTATTAACACAGGAAGGAAGATTAGATTTGGTGACAAATACTTAAATAATTTTGGTAACAATAAAAATATTTCATATCAGGAAACTGAAGTCTCCCATTCTGTGTCCCATCTCAAGTGCTCATGTTCTCTATCCACCTGCACCCAAATCTATCCTTTTGGTCCTTCCTCTTGATTTCTGTGATTCGTGGAAATCTCTGTACATTCTTTGCAAAAAGAGCAGTTGGATTCAGTGGAAGAGACGTTAAACAGAACCATCAGAGAAGCATTTGTGTCCTGCCCTCAAGAGCTCCATTGGTGAACGGTCCTTTTAAAGTGCATGTGTGAAGAAAGGGGATAGTGGGAGTAGAGCCCCCTAAACTCCAAAGGAGACCCATCTCTCCCCATCAAGAGAAAGGAGGAATAAAATCTTCAGCAATTTTATCTGCTACCTTAAGCCATGTCTGCCTTTCCCATCTCTCTACCATCCCTGAATGCTTAGACCCTGCCCTGCAGGGAATCAGTTATTCAGGGAGGTGCAAGAAAGCCCAGCCTCTGGATGCTCTCATTGCAAGCTCATGAGCACATCCCTGTTCTCTACCCCATCTGGCCTGTTGCTGCTTCCTGAGGCACTGGAGCCCCCCCGTACTCTCCAAGAGGAACTGGTCAGCCACTGAACCGGAATAAATCCAGTCCTGCGGGGCAGAAAGCAGTCTTGCTGGTGAACCTGTCACAAAGTCTGTGCAATTTCTCCACCCGATGTAGGCAAGGCTCACCCACAGGGGATGCTCTAGCTCACAACCATAAAGGGATCATTTCCCTGCATTAGAACGCCCTTCGATAGACAGCTTGACCTCCTGGGGAATGAAAGAGGGACGGAGCAGAGAGTGACGCGGCTCCTCTGCCTGCACGCTGTATCTTTGGAAGCCAGGGGCTGTCCAGCTGTGCTGACTGCCAGTCTCAGGCTGAGAAGGTTCTTCGCTAGAGCTCTGAGCTGCATTTTCCCTTTCTGCCTGCGTCTTCCTTTCAGCAGCTCTGTCAGATGGTTCTCTGGACCCCTGAGCAGTTATTTCAGATCTCTCACTAGTAGATATCAACTGATCTGTGAAAGGGTAGTTAGCCTGAGAAGCAGAGTTGCCATTTATGCTCTGTAAACTGATCGATATGCAGACATCACCCACCTGCAGTCTGTGACAGGTCAAAGCAAAGAGCTGAGCAGTCCGCCCCGGGCTACAGGAGGACCAGCCTTGGCCATACACAAAGAAGGGATGCTCTGGGGGCACATCAATGCTTACTTTACTTTGTTGCTCCCCAACCACAAAATGCAATGTGACAAGCCCAGGCCACTGGCTGTCCTGAATATCCACCACAGTGCTCGAGTCAATCTTCAGGCCTCCGCTCACCTCTGCGCTGCGAACAAAGTCTTGAGTCTGCAAGTCCTCCACCCGCTTCAGCTCTCCAGTAGCCAGCTGGATGATGGCTCCTTTCATGAAGTGAGAAGGCAAGCGAGAGGAGCCGGATGGCTGCAACTGGGCCAGGTCCTTTTCAAGCATGCCTCCTTGAGCCTGTACAATTGGGCTCTGCCTCACCAGGGCTTCTGAAATGGAAGACCTGATGGGCTCAGAGCCAGCTGCAACCAGGAGTGGCTTGCCGTTAGCTATCACCATTCCTTTGGTTAACTGTCTTTGTCTAACCGTCTCTTCAGGGGACACAACGTATGGACTCCTGCACTGGCTCTTCTCAGCAGCACCCCTTTCCACTGTGTTCCTCAAAATGTCCTTCGACTCCCCCTGCTGATCAGGGATATTATGGCAAAGGTTTAAAGGGCTCAGGTCATCTTTCCTCTGGGCTGCCAGAACATGATAATCCTGAGAGGTCAACACTCCCACCACCCTCTGAACCTCCAGATCAGCGTCTGGCGTGCTTCTATGTGCTGGCACAGAAACCTCTGTTCTGAACGTCTGGTAACCTGAAAGAAACTGTCCATCAACCACACATCTCGCTGCAGACCCTGGCAGACAGTCTTCAGCTTTACTGCTGGCAGAGTCCACAGCCTCGCTGGTCCTCCTCACCACATTGTGCTCCAGATGTCTCTGTTCACCATTGGCGGCAGCTACCTCTGAACTCAGCTGACTGTCTTGCTGAGAAGAATCTGGGTTTCCACCTGCTGCAGGTGTCTCATATCCTGAATACCCAGGTGGGAGGCGAGACATCTGATAATAAACAGGAATCCTACCTGGTGCAGTATCTAGTGGCTGGGTCCCAGCATGGTGCTGCATCTGGCCAGGAGAGACTGCAGAAGCAGATTTGTTGAAGCTGTGGGTAGGAGAGGTAGTCTGGGGGGAAGGAGCAGCTTCTTCGGTGAAGAGAGAGGCATATGGCACAAAGTGGGGGACGTGAGAGGCGGTGAGGTTGCTAGAAGGAGACAGGAGAGGACTAGGCAGGAAGCCAGGAGGGACAGCATAGGGCACCGTGTAGTGCGAGCCGATGAACTGCAAGGACGTCGGAGGGATCTGCGCATAATGGATGGGAGGGTATGGCACCCCCGGGTGCTGGATTATTGGCGAGGTCACATTGAAGGTGGGGGTCAGGGGGCTCACATTCACCACGGGATGCAGGCCCGTGGGGGAGAAGGTGGCAGGCGGCATTGCCACTTTATAGAGCATCCCGTACTGGTCCACCGTCAGCCCCGCTACCGCCTCCGCCGCCTCCCCGGGGCCATAGCGTAGGGCCACAGCGCTCGACCCGACTGTCCGGGCCCACTCGGGGCCCTCAGTCGAAGCCTGGGCACCCCCCGCCCGTCCCGCCTCCGGGCCGGCGCTGGCGGCGGGAAGGTCCCGCTTCTTTGGCGGGAGGCACTCCTGGCTCCGCTCGTGGCCCGCTCTCATGATGCCCCACGGTGTCCCGGCAGCCCCGGCCACGACGCTCGTTCATGGGGGCACCCGAAGGGGCTGCCGCACGCCGGCTCCCGGATCCCCGCCGCCGGCCGCCGCCTCACCTGCACCGGGAACAGAGGGAGCCGTAAGCCCCGGACCCGACGCCGAACCCGGAACCGAGCCGCCAGCACGGAACGAGCCTCGCGCCGAGACAGCGAGAACCGCCGGGCCCGGCCGAGCCGGGCCGGGTCGGGCCGAACCCCGCCCCGCTCCGGAGCTCCGGCCCCGGGGACAGAGGGCGCCCGAGCCCAGCCGCGCCCCGCCCCGCCCCGCCCGGCCGCGCTCGAGGCGCCGCAGCCACGCCCCAC
>NW_024884755.1:17351157-17482329 GCF_019232065.1 Centrocercus urophasianus
CGGCGCCCGCCGCGGCCCGCGGCTCACCCGCCATCGCCCGGCTCCTCCTCCGCGACCCCCATCGGCCCCACCGCCGCCCGCGGCCGCCTCCGGCCCGGCCCCTCCCCGCGCCGCCGCGCGCAGTGATGACGTCACGGCTCCGCGCGCCGGAAGCGCTTCATGGGCTGCCGGAGGGAGTGGCGGTGACGCCGAGGGGCGCCCGTAGCGCCGGTTGCCGCGGCGACAGGAGGCGAGCACAGGGTGCCGACCGAGAGAACGGGGGCGGACCGCCGCCGGGAGAGAGCGCGGCCGGCTCCGAGCGGCCCGGGGGCGGGTGAGGCGCCGGTTCGGAGGAGAAACACCGTCCCGGGAGCGCGGCCGACCCCGGTGTGGGCGGTTCGGCGGCGGCCCGGGGTGGTTCGCGCGCCGATCGCCGTTCCGGGATTCGTCGCTGTCCCCCCGGCCCTTTCTCGCCCCGCGCTCCGGCGGGCGCCGCTTCCGGTGCTGCCTCGGCTCCCGTTCTTCGTTTCGTGGCGTTCATTGATCTTTGTGGCGACAAAAGGCTGCGTGGGGGAGAGCCGGGCCGAGTGCAGCGTCCCCCGACATCCCCCTCTCGTTGCCGTGCGCTGAGCCCCTCCGGCTCCGCAGCACTCCGCTCCCCGCAGCCCCCGGCGCGCGCTGTGCAGTCGTTGCGCTTTATTTCCTTCTCCCCGAAACCGTTAAACAAAAACGACCCGGGACGTTCGGCTGTCGCGCGGCCCCTCCTGTTGGCAGAACGGGCGGCACAGCGATTTACCCGCGGTACATCGGCAATGCCGGAGCGTGTTCTTAACGTGACCGCCACCATAAGGAGGGCGTACGCGGGTCCTGCCGCGTCCCGTCCTCTCAGAACGATCCGCCCGTACGTGAAGTTCGCACCTTTCAAGCATTCCACTCTGCGGCAGCGCCCGCCCGAAGCCCCGCCCCGGGGCCACCGCCTCCTTTCCGCCGCACCGCCCACAGGGCCGCGTCACGGGGCAGCGCTCCGCGGGACCGCCCCGCGCCTGACGTCATCAGCGACTGCCACGGGGCTCGCGCTGCTCTTCGAGAGCCGACGCCGTGTGTGCTTCCGCCGGGAAAAATAGTGCGCGGGGCCTTTTCTGCCTCGCCGCCGCTAGTCTCGCGCTCGCTTGGCGCCTCCGCGGCTGGGGCTGCCTGACCGTTTTTCGGGACCGACGCCGGCAGAGGCCGGGAGGTCGAGAGGAGCGGTCCGGGGCGCGGATCCCTCCGCCTGCGGTATCGGTGCTGAGGCCGATCCGCCGCCATTTTGAATGCCTGGCTCCTGCTGCCGCCTCCGCTCCAGGGACCGGCCCGGTGAGTGGGGCCGCGGCGCCCGTCCCCCCGCCCGTCCTCCCGCTGCTGCTCCGCTCCCTTCCCCGGTTCCTCCTCTCTTTCCGGGGGCGGCCGGCCGAGCTCTCGGTCGGCGTCGCTCACAGCCCGCAGGATCTCGCGGCCCGGGACCACGAGTGCCGCCGCGCCGCTTTCGGGGCGCTGCCCGCCGAACCCCCCAGCGTCCCGCCGGCCGCCCTCCCGCGGCTCCTCGTGCTCCGCCCGCCCTCGCTCGCTCTCTGCCGTTCCTACGGCCTCCGCTCGGTGCTTCGGGCCGTGGGCCCGCGCGGTCTCGGGACTTCGGGAGGCGGGGTACAGCGCTTCTTGCGGCCTTCGGGTTTCAGTGGCGGGCGCGGGCCGCCGTGTCGCGCGGCCCCGTTGCTGGGCTCGGTGACGCCGCGCGGCGCTTCGCGGAGGACGCGGCGGCGCTGCGGTAGTTCCGCTAGCGAGGAACGGCCTCAGCTCGGCGGCTGGAAGGCGGCGCGGTGCTCGGATCCTTCTTGGAGCCTTCTGTGTTCCTCCTCAGAAGCCCCGAGGCAAACCGCGGTTGTTTTACCGGTAGGCGTTGGTTTGGAAGCTGGGATGGTGGGACGGCTGCTTGTTCCGCGGCGCTTTCGGGTGCTTCGTGGTGCGTTCGGTTTTGAAGGCTTGAAGTCTGAGAGGAAAAATACGGAGTGAAGTGAAAGTGCTTCGGAAGGGCGTTTCACGTGCAGGACCCGAAGGGGCATTTGGGACTTGGCAGCTTAAGCAAAACAGAACGTGCTTCTCACTGTGTAGTGCTCCTTTCATCTAGCGTTTAAAATGACAGATTGAAGATTTTTTTTTCTGCTCTGATTCTATGCAGTAGCGTAAATCTCGGTCTTTTATATGCTCTTCCTCCCCTTTCTGTAAACTGTTTTTCCTCTGTTTATTTGCACACTCCCTTTCTACCACCAAACTTTTCTTTTTTCCTGCTCATACTCGGTGTTCAAACAGTGCATTTCAGTGGATACCCGAGAGCTGAATGAAGGCAGAAGGCTTTGTTCCTCGCAGGCAGTGTGCAGTGAGCCCTCACTTCTGCCTGGGAAGAGGAGAGGAACATACTTAAATTCCTGTGACTTGACAACAGGAAGGAAAGTCTGTTTGTGAGGGCATTCAGCTTTCCTGGCCCTGGTGCATGGGATAACCTTCAGGTTCCCTTTTTTTTTTATTTTTTTATTTTTATTTTTTTAATAGAAGGATATTCTCTTCCCTTTCTTTTCTCAAGTCCCTGTGACTTTTGATCTGACCTTTTTTTTTCCCAAAAGGTGCTGTAATTGAAGCGGAGTTCTTCCGTACTTTTGTTGGCAGTGTCCTGGCCGATGAGTGAGGGTGAAAGGTAAACCTTCCCAATCCTGGTAGCCTCTTTGCAGACAGGAGTTTTGAATCGGCATCATTGTAACCTGATGAAATCAGTAAGTTCATTTATGGAATAAAAAGGCTGTGAGCAGCAGAAAGGAGCTGAATCTGTCCGTTCTTTGACACGCAGACAGACTGCATGGGTTAAGATTTAGAAAGCTGACTTTCAAAGTATAAGGGCTAATACAATTGTTAATTGCTTCTGAAGTTAAAGGCATCGGCACAGCACCTCGTGCCTCTTTTACACTAATGTTTGCTCTTATTTTTGAATCGGTGATGTGCATCTTTAGACTGTTCCAGAGATAAGCTGTTTTGTTTAATAAGAGGGCAAACTCTTATGACTGAAAGTGATGTTAATTTGTCCTAGATCATACTAAGATGTTCTTTGAGGAAAACAGTCTCACATAGCTGTGTTCCTTTATCGGTTGTTTTGGTGTTAATAAACAAACATATGATAGCGTTACTCTGAAAAGAGTAGTGCAAGTGAATATCTGCTAATATTACTGCTGTTGGTAGCATTTGCTTTCATCTGGCGCTTTGGAGGTGCTGTAGATAAAGTCTGCATTTCTAGGTGGCAGTTACCTGTCGGTACAGCGGTTTGTTTTGATGCAGTGTAGGGGAAGGTGTGTGGTTTAGTCACAGGGCAGCGGCATGCATGCTGCCTTGCCTGCATGGTGCTTGTGCTGCCTTTCTTGTTTTTCTCAGTGTAGCTGGACGTGGGACCATCACAACCTCTGTGATTGTTTTTCAGCTCCTGTTTTTAGGCATGTTTTTCCGTACTTCTTTCCCAGGCCCTGCTGGTCTTTGTATAATGCAAAGTAATTCTAATGCCTTGTATTATCATTCTGTCTTGACACCCCACCTCCCCCTTTAATTTCTTTCTGCTATCCCAATGTTCCATATTTTCCACTTAATAGTTCCCTGTGTTGTAGGAAATAGTTCCTTCTTAAGAGAAATTATGTTCTCCTTTGAATGTTGTATGGTTGGTTGCTTTTTAGGAACTGTTGTGTGTTGCATTTGCCCTTAGTGATGATGGTGGTGCTGCTTGGTTAGGTGTGCTGTTTTCTGTATAAATATTGATAGTGCTAAACAGTGTGCCAGTATCTCTTTCTTATTTTTTTCTCAACAGTCTGATCTCTATTTGTAGTGTTTTATTTCTCTTTTTACTGCCAATTTGCCACTTTCTGTTTCTTTTCAGTTGTCTGACGGTAGTGCGGAGACCCCTGGCAGCGTTGCACAGATGAGGCCTGCGGTCTGTTCTGGTCAACCACTGCTGATTTTCCTTTCACACAGTCTATCCAGACATATCTTCTGCTGTCTTTTTGTGTTAGGATCGATCAGTTCTAATGAAGCAAGTAGGGGAATTCTGTTACTGATTGCAGTTGGAGTTGGGTCAGGTTTGAATTATGTAACTTCCCAAAAGCTGGGGTATGGGGCATTTTGTTTTTTAAGGAGTGTGATTGCATGAGTTGGGGGTAGGGCAGCTTAATCTGTGTACTGTAGACCTGTTTGAAAATGTATGCTTGTACATTCTTTGGCTGCTTTGTAGGATGAGCTGGGTTCGGAAATGCAACTTAAAGGAGAATCTGTAAGCAGGATTGTATCCTATTGGAAGAGAAGGCGTAGGCTGTGCCCCTGGACAGCCACGCTGTGCTCTGGGCAGTTCTGTGAGCCTCAGTGGGCTTTGTCCATTGCCAGACCTTAAGGAATTGAAAACTGATGTTCTGTCCTGAAGAAGTTCTTAAGCAGTGACTTTCTGACCGCTTGTTTTTGAGTGTTCATTAATATAGTGAAAGAGTAATTAAAAAAAAATCCTTGGTTTTATTAGTAGTAAGGCATAGGCTAACATGTCTGAAGAGATTCCAGAGGGGTAGAGCTCAAGTTGGCTGCATGTTCAAGGCTCATGGGTCTTGAGACTGAATTTCCTGATAGCTGAATGTAAGTTGACTGAAGCACTTGAGTATTTTGCATGGGTCTTGTGCTGCTTGCAGACATAAGATGTTAATTGCTGAACAGCTGCCTTTGAATACTGTGGTATTCTCAAGTAGGTTTGTAGTAAGGTTCTATACTTAAATATTTATTTTGGGGATAGTAAACTCTTCAAACTTAAAACAGTACAAACATACCTAATAAAGGGCTGCAAGGGAGGAGAAAGTACCTGTTTGGAAACATAATGTATAATAAAATGATTTTAATATGTTACGATTTTTGTTTTGCTGGTTGATGTGGTTTTTTTTTTTTTGTTTTGTTTTGTTTTGTTTGGGTAGTTTACCAAGAATGAGTTGCATGAAGGAGGAATACCTTCCTGGTTGGTTTGGTGAAGAATTAACTGAGTTGGAGAGGGAGGAATTTAGGCACCAATTGTCCAGCCGCAGGAGCTAATCTGAGTTAGATATCTAACTCTTTTCTTATGCAACTGGCTATTGGGTAAAGAAGGCCTCAAAGAATAAGGCCTTCAAACTGATAAAGTATGAAAAAAAATCTGTTGTTCCTACTGTTAGGTTCTTGTCAGGTATTCAGGGATAATCCCTGATTTCTGGACTGTATGGGTAGCAAACAAATGGCATGGAGTGCTTCTGCTGTAAACAAAATGAGGAAAGAGGTTGAATGGGAGCTGTTAAGTCAGGGCCTGCACTGCTGATTGAGCACCTGGAGGCGCAGGTGAAGGCAGTTCAGCTGTGTTCCTTGGTCAAACTGTGGAAAAGAGAGATAAGATGATGGGGTCTTGATCTACAAAATGTTCTTCAGGTTGAGCTTTGTTTAGTGTTTGAGGCGCAGTTCATTTTTTTGTTAGTAAACATCCCATTAGTCATTGTATGGTAATTGAGTCACAGCCTGAAGCACTGATTGAGCAGCTGGGGAAAGGACCCGGTCAGCCCTGGGAGCACAGGTGAAGCAGTTCAGCTGTGGGGCCAGAAGGGGTGGAGGCTGGCTGCAGCTCTTAGACCTCATTGAAGGGCTGACTGCCACTGGGGAAGGGGCTCTGGTTGGAGATGCCTCCTTGGTGAAGCTCTCCTTTGCAAACCTGGAATCTTCTGATAATGGTGAGCAATCTTCTTTCCTTCATAGCACCTCTCTATTGTGCCGATCCTACTGTCATTACACCTCTGGTGAAACACCTTTTCCTGTCGTGTTGACCTGTGCGATTGCTACAGAGGCGATTGCTTTTATAATTTGCACTGCTATTTGTGTTGGCGTGGAAGGAGCAAGAACATATGTATGTTCTGTATGGAAGGAAAAGTGTTAATTAACCCTGGAAAACAAGGCTTGCTACTTTGAAAGATGTTCTAAGCCAGATAAAGTTAAATTTCAGGTGTGCTATTCCTAGATGGTATGGATGTCCTCTGTGTTCGTTGTCTTGTGCAGTGAAACATCTCTGAAATGCGGAGTTCTGTCCAACTTTACTGTTAGTGGCACTTTGCTATGCAATAGCTTCATGGTTACCTGAGACTGATTTTCTGAATATTTTAAATGGTTCATAGTGTTAATTTCAAGATCCTTCCTGATATTGAGACAGATTTTATAGCACATTGCTTAGTATGTCTTACAGTTCTGAATTCTTAATCCTATTTGTATTTTGATTGTATGGTTCTTCACTAGCGCTTGTCAGTAAACACAACTGATCCATGGCCTCAGTTCCTTCCTTCAGCGAAGTCTGAATGCTTGCATGTCAAATCCCAGTACAATTCTGGCACCGTAAGGTTTTGCTGCCTTGACGGGCCGTGGCACAGTCGTGCTGCAGGTTGTCCATCCTTTGTTCACGCTATCGGGGGAATCCGAAGTATTTGTCAATAAATCTTTGTGCCTTTTGTCATACTGCAGCTTAATAAAAGTGCTGACTGCATATCCATGGAGTCCATGAGACCTTGTGCCTGTCTTGCTGTTGTTGCTTGTCGTTGTTCTCAGTGGGTATAGTTTCGAGTTATGGAGTGCTTGGCAGTGTGAATGCGGGAAAATGTTTGTTTCCTGTTGTTCTGTGTTGATTTGGTTACAGGGGGGAGGATGCTTAGGTGTGTTTCTTGAAAGAAGCGAGAAAAGGGGAATCACTGGAGTCTTCTTCATTTAGTAGAAGTTGGTTGTTTTTTTTTTTCTTAGCTGTGCATCTGCAAATGCGTGCCGGTCAGGTGTGTATCTGGTGAGGTAGTTGCTATCTTGTGTGAATTGGATGTCTCACATCCTGGAGGAATATCCATGCAACCTTGTTGCCTCCATTCAAGCTCTTCTGATTGCTTTTCTGTTATGGATTTTTTCTACCAAGGCTAATTGTATGCAGTCTCGTGTCTTACTGCCTGCAAAGCAACGCATTGTGGATTTGATACTAAATTAATGGATGGGGGCATCCAGAGGAACATGAGATTGTACAGGATTTTGTTGATGGCTTCGTGGGTCACCTTTCTGAGTACTGAAGTGTGCCGTCCTCAGCATGCTGCAGGAGTTCTTGGGGTCTGGAGTGGGAAATGTGAATCTTGAGTTTTGTTAACTTTTGATACCTGCACGAAGCTTGGTTTGTTGTCTCACGAGGTGTGCATTTACAGTGATTAGCTTTCCTGATTGCTGCAAGCTGTAGGTCTTCAGTGACCAAGGGACATCTGTAGGTGATGTCAGAATGCTAGCAGAGATGAGCAGGCAGGACATGAACATGGCTGTTTAGGGCATCCCTGCCACCTTCATTCAGATGTCTGCACTGTGTGTGTGGCTGTATTTTTGAATGGAGTAGTGGTGTCATCCCTAGCAGTCCCTGTTGGCTTGTTTTCTCCCAATTTTGTAATTATTTACTCTCTAGATCTGTGTCAACACCGTTGTGATGTGTCACCTGATACAGTCAGTGGTGTCAGAGCTGCCATTAAAGTTTCTGAGGGTAATGTGGCTCTTCCAGGTGCAGGTCAGCTAGCTTTAGCCTGGAGAATTGTCAAAATCTAGGCTATCTTCTCTCGGATCACTTCAGCTTTTTTGAGGCGGAGTGAAACATACTTCTTGGTCAGCATGAGATTGGTATTGCTTTGTATGATAAGAGTTCGGGAGCTCCTCTGTTCTGAGGAGCAGAAGCTTGAGATGATCAGTAACCTGATGGTCCTGCACTTAAGGATGGCTTAGTGCAGGAGGCCATGCTCCACGTCTTTCCAGCTCCATCTTGGTTCTCCCAGAGCTGTCTGCTCACACTGCCTTGTGTCACGTAAGCTCAACTATTCTGTTTGAAGGCTTCTCATTTGTAGAGGAAAGTAATGCCACTGGTTTTCAGATGTACAGATGGCCTCGTGGCATGCTGGGTCCCAGGCATGCTGTCTGTAGAGCAGTGGAAGGAGTGGAATCAGTCTCCTCTGTCAGAGTGAGCCTGTGATTATTATTAATGAGACATTGTTATTAATGATGATTAAGTTATTGCCTATAGGCTGCTGAGATGTATACCTGTTTATGGGAACTGTTGAGTCACGTCCTGAAGCACTGATTGAGCAGCTGGGGAAAGAACCCAGTCAGCCCTGGGAGCACAGGTGAAGCAGTTCAGCTGTGGGGCCAGAAGGGACGGAGCCTGGCTGCGGCTCTTAGACCTCATTGAAGGGCTGACTGCCACTGGGGAAGGAGCTCTGGTTGGAGATCCCTCCTTGGTGGAGTCCTTCCTGTGAGCCTCGATCTTTGGAGATGGATGAGCACTTCTGCTTTCCCTTTGAAATACCATCCTATCTGTGCTCATCCCTTTGTTGTTACACTCCTGTGTCGCCCTTCCACTGTGTTAATCTTTCCCATTGTAACAGCCTGCAGTGCTGTTTTTATTTTCAGTTCCTTCCCTGTTTTCCAACAAAAGCATGGCTTATCAAAAGCAGTTTGAAAGGGTGTTTGAAGGGGAAGGGGTATGGGATGTGGTCGGGGCTTCAAGTGGGCTGTTTTGGGGTTTGTCAGACTGTTGCATAAACAAAGCACTTTGCAGTGACCGCCTACCCAGAGAGGCTGTTAAAAGTCCATGGGGAAATAAGAGGAGGGACTTCCCTTTTTTCACAAGGACGTGCTGTGGCGCAGCCATGGTTCAAATGCTGGGCGCGGCGCTTTCTTTGCACCTGTCCTTCTGGAAGGACGCAGGAGAATTGTGGACCATGCAGACAAGCAGTAATGGACCTGCTTTATTATTTTTAATTCCATTTTGCTTTATTATTTATAATTCCATAACCAGTCATGGAATGACTCCGATTTTGGGCTGCAGGTCTCAGACTGAAAAGATGAGGTAGGAGTGTGAAGTGTGTAAGATGATGAGCTCCTTAGTATTGCTAACTAGGTAATTTGTTATCATCTCCATAGGATTATTGGGAGCATCGACTGCAATAAGGACTTGAATCTGCAGAACAAATGAATGAACTGTCTTTCCATGTGTTATGCTTGGAACTTAAGTAGTGACTTGCAGAATACTGTTGATTCTAGAAGTTCACCTGGATTCAAAATAAAAACAGATCTACCTTTTTATTTTTGTAGGCCTTGACACTTTTTTTGCTTTAGAAATTATACTGCAAGTTGCTGAAGTCTGCAGTAGAACAGATTTGTACGTATGCGTGCTGACCTGGCTCTTCCAGTCTTCCACGGGCTCCTGCTGCTGTGAGAAACAGGATATCAAATGGAGTGAGCTTTGATCAGACCTGGTAGGGCCACTGCGTTTCTGATCTGCTTTCTGTCTGTGCCCTTTTAGGGCGCTGAAGAGTTGGTAGATGGTGTTCTTGTCAAAGAGCAATCTGAGTTAAAGACTGCTATAGAAGTGAGGGGCCAACTTTAATTAGGGGGAACTTTTTAGGAGCCTCAGAGATCTCTACCAACACAACACATCAAATCAAAAACTAAACCTAAACAGATGTTGTTATAAGATTTAATAGAATCTTGAGAGGTGGCATCCTACCTGACTTCAAAATAATTCTGAGGTAGACAAATCTCATCCCATAGCTTTTATTTACATTCACCTCCAAAGATAAGCTCCTAAAGACAGGTGGTAGGCTGTATAGTGGGCTGTGGTTGTCAGAGTTGCCCAGTCTGCAGTGCCATCGTGCACTTATGTTTACTGCTTTTTGCTAAATTACAACAGAGTAAAGCAGTGCATCCTGACAACAGCTGCCAGCGATCTAGCGCATGCTAAGTAGGAACGTCAGCTTACTTTGCAGTAACTCTTGCATAGTTACCTAATTTTACAAGACATTTAAAACTGTTTCTTTTCTTAGTATTTTCCTTTTTTTAATTGTTCAATCTTAGTTTCTCATTCTGAAGTTTTCTATGCAAGTTACTGGGCAGAGGTTTTTTGCACAGTAGTTAAAAAATATTTAACTCAGGATAGAACAAGTATTTTATTGTGGATGTAAACAGGAGGAAATGATGTGGCAAATGGATAGAACCAAGTTTCCTTTAGTTTGAGAAGCTTTGGGGCTTTGTGAGTGCTGGCAGTTTGTTTCGAGGATATATATTTTGTTGCAGTATTGAAAATCTCTTGCCAATTTTTCCCAGTTTTCAAGAGTAATTATTTGTGGCTGTTCCTTGAAGATGACGCTTAGCATCCGCAGTCTCCAGAGGTGGCATTACAGTAGGTGTGCACCAAGGTGCAGCTCTTGGTGCTTAGCAGGGTTTTCGTATGCTGTTTGTATGTTCCTACAGCCTTACTTTACTGTTGAAAGATTGTGGCTCTACCACTATCAGAGCTCTGTTAGTTCAGTGCAGCACTCTGTTCTAAGGGTTTAAACATTCCCATCTAACTAAAGATTTCTCTGTGTTGTATGGATGTGATGCTGTGTGAGGAAGATCCTTTCAGAGGATTTTCAAAACCTTTGAGACATCACAGCCCTTATTAAAAGAATGTTATTACAGTATTCAAAGGCCTTTTGTGTCTCATGTTCAAATGCTGTTCTGGAGGCAGCTTTCTTACTTCCCTTTCACCATTCCTACCCTTATTAGTGTGGCATCTGAATGTTTGGGCAGCATAGATTTGTTTTGTATCACAGTAATGTGAGGAAATCTTACAGCTTGTGGAGAGGCAAGGCTGAGGATTGGGGAGTCCAGTTATCTTGATCCTTCACTTCACAGTACTTTGAGGAAGATAAAATATCTCTACATACACTTTTCAAAATGTAATACTTTGTGTCTCTGCGAATTTGAGCTCTTGAGACATGAAGATGGGCAATTGGAATGTGAGGGGCTGTTTGGTTGGACTGACCGAGGAGATGCAGCGTTGAGATTGAGTGCTGTAACAGTCTGAGTTTATAGTTCAGATCCATTGAGCAACGTTCAGCTGCTTGTCTGCGAGGCCACCGTTACTCATTGTAACATGCCTGTCTGTTTTTCTGGTGCAGCACACGGGTTGCCCTGCTGAATGTGAGCTTCCCAGCTGTCCATTCATTGTGCAGTCACACCTGTTGTGCCATGCCAGCCAGTCAGCATGATGTCTGAATGTGTCTCTTTGATATGGTAGCACTTAAAATTTATGGCACTGATTTAGGAGGATGGTGACACACAGATGATCTGTGACTGGCTGCTGTGTTGAGTAACATTTTACACATTGGTGTGATTTTGTGATTTAAAAATGACTTAGCTAATCTTGCAGTTTAATGTGGATGAAAGAATTCTGTAGATAAGTTTGCATAGATTTATCCTCATGAAAGTCAAAAGTCTGCTTTGCTGAGCATAAACTACAGTTAGGTTTTGCGGTTGAACTTCCTAAACTTTTTTTGGGCGGGAGCCATTTTTCTCTTGAAATACATTCAGGAGAATGCAGTGCTCTCTAGGTCGGGTAGTACCCATCACCTGGCAAAATGAAACTACCTGAACTTCAAGTAGCATGTGCTTTTTTTAAATAAAAAAAAAAAAAGCAAGTCATCTTCATGCAGTTCTGTGAGAGGCTTTGTCACATTGCCTCTGAAGAAATGATTGTTCTGGCTGGTATTTAATAAACGTACAGTGTCTCCTTGATTCTGAAGTGCAACCACACTGTTCGTATTATCTTCCATCAGCATTTTCTGATGTCTTTCCCCCCTTAAAGGAAGAAGGATGCACGGCACAAGTATGTGAGATTTATGAAGTGTGGCTCTCTGAAATACCTGTCTGAAAACTTCTGCTAGTTATTTAACAGCATTGTTTTTTGTAAAGGAGATTTGTGTCCCATATTGTTGAGATTTCAAGGATCAAACCTCTTCGGTGGGAGGCAGAAGATAAGAACATGAACATACCTTGCTGAGTACTGCTCTTATCTATTTCGGACTGGGAATCACGTTACGTTCACTTGGCAGCTTGTTCAAAGCATAGCAGTTTCTGCTTCTAGAAAAGCAGTTGTGAGAACTTCTGTTCATGGAAGGTACAATGAATTCCTGTGGCCTTGGGTATGCTTTTAACCATGCTAGTGAAGCTGTTTGCCTTTTTTAAATTCTTCCATTTATATAATTATAAGGGAAGAAAGAAGAATATGCTGAACTGAGACAATGATGAAGTTCTCAGGTACAGTAGAAGGCTTATGGATCTCTTTCTTCTCCCAGAGGATGCCAGCCCCCATCAGACTGCGGGAGCTGATCCGGACCATCCGGACAGCAAGAACCCAGGCAGAAGAGCGTGAGATGATTCAGAAGGAATGTGCTGCGATCCGGTCATCCTTCCGAGAGGAAGATAACACATACAGATGCAGAAATGTGGCAAAGCTGCTGTACATGCACATGCTGGGATACCCTGCACATTTTGGACAGGTAGGTTGGTCTTCATTGCTGCTACAGTGTGTGTATGTATACCAGTATGCTTCATGTGTTTTGAGTGCGTGGGCTGCTTTGGAGCAGAACTAGAGCAGTTTTGCTTTGAGATGTTTTGAGGTTTTGTCCTCGCGCATGTTCAGAACCTGCATTAGTTAGTTTTGACTACGACAAAGACACTTCCTGTCTGAAACCTGTTCTTATGTATTTTGTTATGAAACTTGCAGTTAGTCTGCTTTACCCAGGCTGTCTGCTCCTTGCTGCAGGTGTGTCTTGCAGAGCAGTAGTTAAACTACGATCTGGTAAGTATGAGTATTTCTGGATGGCATCTTGAAGTTGTGTACCTGATAGAAACTGCCAGATGTTTTAAAGGTGTTTCTTATTTAGGAGTTTCCTTATTCTGAAGTAATTTATTCTAGGCAGGTAATAGTTGGTCTGTTCCCAGCAATAAAGGATTGGTGTTTCTTGTCCCCATTTTAGTGAAGAGATTTGGAGAATGCTGATGTGAGTTTTGACTTATTTTCCATGTAGTGTTCCTCAGTCAAATTGTGGAAAAGAGAGATAAGATGATGGGGTCTTGATCTGCAAAATGTTCTTCAGGTTGAGCTTTGTTTAGTGTTTGAGGCGCAGTTCATTTTTTTGTTAGTAAACATCCCATTAGTCATTGTATGGTAATTGAGTCACAGCCTGAAGCACTGATTGAGCAGCTGGGGAAAGGACCCGGTCAGCCTTGGGAGCACAGGTGAAGCAGTTCAGCTGTGGGGCCAGAAGGGATGGAGGCTGGCTGCAGCTCTTAGACCTCACTGAAGGGCTGACTGCCACTGGGGAAGGGGCTCTGGTTGGAGATGCCTCCTTGGTGAAGCTCTCCTCTGCAAACCTGGAATCTTCTGACAATGGTGAGCAATCTTCTTTCCTTCATAGCACCTCTCTATTGTGCCAGTCCTGTCATCATCACACCTCTGTTGTAATGCCTTTTCCATTGTGCCGATCTGTCCAATTGCTGCAGTCATAATGTAACCAGGGCCTCAAATTGTCTTTGAGTTTGGACTGTACTTTGAATTTAGGGGGGATCACCTTATTTCTACATCGTTGGGTTCTTCTCCCAGAGAAAAGAGTTGTTTGAGATGTAGCAACTCTGATGTAACAGGAAAACAACTATGCTGACTGTAGCATACCATCCTCTGGCCTTGGTTCTCATACAATTTGTCAGTTGTATTTCTGGCCAAGGCTAAGAAGAGATTTTAGCAATTATTATTTAAGTTGAAATCTTTTGTGTCGTCAGCTTTTATGACTGGAAGGAATCTTTCAAGATACTGGTGTTATGTAGGTGATTTTATATGATCCTTGTTCTTTCTCCAAAACAATGTGCTGGGGGACTATTGAAGGCAGATGCCATTCCAGCAGTAGTAGAATTTTGAAGATAGGCAGTCCAGCATTATAAACAAGAAGTTTCAGAGTGACAGCATGAATGAGTAGGAAATTCATTTTGATGAAAAACGGGAGAGCCACAGGCTGTTAGATCCCATGTCTGGTTTTATCCTTAAGACAGACATTTGACTTCAGCTAGTGTTATGAATGGGGTAACCATTAATAAGTGTTCAGAGAAGGTGTCAGAAGAAGCAAATGGCTGATCTGCTTCTTTCCAAGACAGGATTCCTCCACTTTGATTCAGGAAATCTTGTGTTACATCTAGCCAGTGCATGCTGAGATGCAGTGCATGGCAAACTGTCTTGAGCGCGTGTTAAAATCGGGTTATGATTAGAAGGTATTGGGCATCCACTTTTTTTTTTTTAAAGTTTTATTTCCCCTGCAAAAGAATGCCAGTCAGAAAGGTGTCTATGTCAGTAAAAACTGTGAGTTGTAATCTGGCAATAGACCTGTATTATCAGGCTTTGTTGATGTATCTGTTACAGCACTGAGGCAGCAGATCTTAATTGCTGTTCCTTTGAATGAAATGGATATAGTGACATCAAGAATTCTTCTACTAATTAAACAGAGCTTCACTTCATTGTGTTGCTCAGCAGTGCTGTGCACTAAGCTAATTTGCATGTATTTGTATAATGTGAAGCAAACTGGTCAGCTTTTTGCGGGGTAAATTTCAGTAATATCATACAAATTTAAAAGTGCTGGAAACATCAGTCATTAGTTTCCTTCTGGTTTTTCTTTTAGATGTTTGTCTTGCCTTCTTTAGCTCTTATGCTGTAGCTGTGAGGCCATTGGTTCCACACTGCACTTCTGCAGAGCATTATGTAAGAAAGCACCTTTTAAACTTTTCTGGGGAAAAAATGGGTCAGTCACTGTAAAGATAAGAGGTAAATACGCAGTGTTATGTACCTTATCTCTTGGTTGATCTTGCCCTCTCATGCGTGTTCAGTTATCTCTTTGTATGACTGATCTTACTGCTTAGAGGTATTTCTTCATCCAGGTTAATCTTAGATAACTGAATTTGCTTTCATTCAATCTTTTCCTTGTCAGTTGGTCACTCAGCTCAAGCTAGATGATTATGTGGCAACTTCTTGCATAGCAGTGTTATATATTCCGATTCTGT
The DNA here is from genome assembly GCF_019232065.1 of Centrocercus urophasianus. Classification (NCBI taxonomy): domain Eukaryota; kingdom Metazoa; phylum Chordata; class Aves; order Galliformes; family Phasianidae; genus Centrocercus; species Centrocercus urophasianus. Next base: position 17,366,119 of record NW_024884755.1, read on the forward strand.
GCAGTTGTGAGAACTTGTTAGTAGCTAGGTCATAGCATTTATTTTCTCTGTCACGTTAAATTTAATTTTCTTACAAGTTTTTCAGCAGCCAGTAGCTTTGCTCTCTTGATGCACGTGCACTTCTCGCATCTCCCTGTTCAAAAACAGTTCTGTTCAAACTTCCTTATAGTGAAGGACTGTGAAAACCTTTTCATGCTATCCTTTATTTTTGCCTATGCAGGCCTTTTTTGTGTCCTTTAAAGTAGGTCTATTGGAAGCTTTGTCTCATCCCCTCCATACATCCATTGTGTGCTTACTTGCTGCCCTAGCTAACTTGCAGAACGAACTTAGGGCATGTGCTTGTGAGAAGATGAGTCTTTTACCTGTTTTGAGAAGCCATTTTTGCTGCTTTGTCTGTGTAGCGGAAATGCTGAAGTCACAGCTTGAAACAGTGATGGAGCACCAGGTGGGAAGGCAGGGCCAGCCCAGGGGAGTTCAAGTGAATGCGGTGATGCACCCAGGTGATGAGAAGGGCTGGGGCTGGGATCCACCCCTTCCCAGACCTCATTTAAGGGTTGGCAGTGGAGGTGAGGGTATCTTTGTGCAGATCCCTGTGTACCTGAGGCCTTTCAAAGGTAAGTAAATCTTCTTCCTTTGTTTCTGTGTCTAGGCTGCTGCATTTGGGCCTGTCCTCATTTGCAGCAGTCAGAGACTTTGCCACCCTGCTATAAGCATTATACTTTCCATCGTGTTATAGTGTAACATGCTGGAAAGTAGAGATATGCTTATATGCAATTGATTATCGGTTAGTGAGATACTTCAGTGCATAGTGATGTTACTGTTTGTATTTTTGAACTAAGAACATGTTTAAGAATTAGCTAGCAGCTAAACTCTGAAGTTATCTGAGTGTAAGTGGCAGCTAGGCATGTTATCAAGGAATTTCCTTTATATTTTTGAATACAGCTGGTATGTTTTTACATGATAGAAGGGATGTGATGTTTGTAGTGGCTGCAATGCATGTGATTTTAGATTCTGAAGTTCATACAGAAGTTACAGGATTGCAGGACAGCGGGAACTGACATATATGACTGTGTCTAAAATTTATCTAGCAAGTTACTTAGTTACAGATCATAATCATCGAAATTGTTGTTGACATCTTAACAGAGCACTGATTCTCTCCCTGGTGGGTAGATGTACCCATTACAGTGCAAAATAAATAAATAAATAGATAAAAAAATTCCAAGGTCTATCAAACATGGCATATCTTTGGATTTTTTTCTGGATTTCTGGATTTTTTTTTTCTTTTTTAACTGATAGTTCTTATCTGTGTTATTTTTCTCTTTTGTGCTCTGATCCTGCTTATCTGGTATGTATGAGGTAATGGAAGATCAGCAGAGGATTGTTATTTCAGGGCAGCAGACTTACTATTGATTTTGCTGCTTCCTTGCTGGAATCTTTAGGCTGGTCATTCAGCCTTTGTTTTCCATATCATCAAAATGGGAATAGAATGTACTTTTAAAAATATATTATGAGAGAGACCTAAATTAGTTAATATCAGAGTTCAAACTCTTTCTCTTCTAGTTGAGAAATAGTTTAAGCTAATTCTTCTTTCTTTTTTTTTTTTTCCCCAGTTGGAGTGCCTCAAGCTCATTGCCTCTCAGAAATTCACAGACAAGCGCATTGGGTATTTAGGTGCCATGTTGCTGCTGGATGAGAGACAGGATGTCCATCTTCTTATGACCAATTGCATCAAGAAGTAAGGGTACCAGAAAACATTTGTGTTTAAAAAAAAAAAAAAAAAAAAAAACCAAAAAACTCACAACTTCCATTCATTGAATCATTCAGGTTGGAAAATACAAGTAAGATCATCTAGTCCAACCCTTAGCTTATTACATGGGTAGATAGTGACAAGACAAGGGGGAATGCTTATGAATTAAAGGAGTGAAAGTTTAGATTAGACGTTGGGGGGAGTTTTTCACTGAGAGGGTGATGAGATGCTGGAGCAGGTTGTCCACGGAGGTGTTCAAGACCAGGTTGGATCAGGCCCTGGGCAGCCTGATGTAGTGTTCAATCTACTGGCTGGCAGCCCTGCCTGCATTGATGGGAGTTGGAACTTGAGGTCCCTTCCAACCCAGGCCATTCTGTGATCATCACTATGCCCGGTAGACCATGTCACTCAGGGCAACATCTACTCTTTTCTTGAGAACCTTCAGGGATGGTGAGTCCACCATGTCTGTGGGCAGTCAGATCCAATGCCTGACCACTCTGAGAGTAAATTTTTCCTGATATCCAATATGAATCTCCCTTGGTGCAACTTAAAGCCATTACCTTTTTTCCTATTGCTGTTATCTGGAAAGAGGCCAACCCCCAGCTCTCTACAACTCCTTCCAGGTAGTTGCAGAGACTAATGAGATCCACCTCCCTTCCTCCCTCACCTCCTCTTCTCCAGACTAAAGAATCCCAGTTCTCTCAGCTGCTCTTCAGTAAGGCCCTTTGTGGCTTCCTTGCCTCTCTCTGGACGTGCTGCAAGGCATCGATGTCCTTCTTGTAGTGAGGGTCCCAAAACTGAACACAGTGCTTGAGGTGTGACCTCAGCAGTGCCAAGTATAATTCCACATTCAAGAATTAAATGATCTCCCTGCTTACAAAGTAGGAAAGAGACAGGCATGCAGTTAGTAATGCAGCATTGCTGAAGGTCCACGTACCTTTTAAATAGTAATAAATCAGGATATTTTCTTAACACTGCTAAAACACTGTAGGTCAGGTTATCCTCTGTTACAATACTGTATCTCTGTACTGTATCTCTGGTTCTATTTGTTTACTTGTGCTGATGAGCTCTGAAGTTTTTGACCTTGGGAGTCAAGACTGTGTATGCTGCCTTCTTTTTAAGGTTGACCTAACAGTACTGATGTGTGATTTTCCTCGGAAGCAAGGCAGCAACTTGGAATGTGCTGTCTGCTTGGTATCTTCCTGAAATTGGTCAAGAAAGGATGAGAAATAAGGATTGTTTTTTTCCTCAGTTTCTTTACTTTTAAAATCTTTCTAGTGAAGTGCTGCTAAACCAGCACTGTTTCATATTATAGTTAAGTGAAGGATGATTGGTCTGTTTCTAATGATGGGCAGTCTTTTTTCAAGATGGGCGGGAGAAGGAGTGGAACAACTGGGGTCTAGTTGTTTTATCCTTGTTCCTGCTTGTATGTGGTATGTCTGGTTTTATTTACCTTTTGAACATAAACCTCTTGAGTAATAGTAAATGAAGTATTAGTAAGATTGATTGCTTGGACTGTGTCCTCAAAGTGCTTGGGAAGTCTTGACAAGACTGTGGGCCTTGGGATCTACAAATGTTTGGTCAAGTATTCTTTTATTGAATTGTCAAACCTGTGAGACTCTTCCATTAGAAATAGGCTGCTGTATTAACATCTTTTTTTGATTGCTTATGCTAAAACGAATTTGTGTGGTAAGGGTGGGATGAATTTGACATGAGCCGGGCTGAAGCTAAACAAAACTGGGAGATAGCAACCCACTTAGGTGGTGGGAAGCTTATTGCTTCCTCGCCTGCCACTTTGTCGTGCTTTCATCAGTGTCTTATCACCACAACCTAGATCTTCCATAAAAACAAGTGGACACCCTTGTGTAGCAGCATGTACTTGCTATATTCACTGTTACGTATTGCTGCCCAAAACTTGCTGAAATAAGGAAACAAAAATCAACCCATTTTAATGGCAGGTGTACTCTGTTATTTTATTTGCATATTGCCATAACTTCTATATATTACATCAGAATGCTCTCTTTTCTGCATGTTGTATGAATCTGGTTGCATACTGCTTGCTTCCCCTGTACTCCTGTCATGCAGTCACCAACTCACCCCCCAAACAGGAACCGTATTTTTATGTTCTTCACATTTGTGAATGAATCCTGGATGCTGTGGTGACAGGAGTACCAGGTGTTCTGATGGAAAATTGGTTGAAGTCAGTTTTTAAAAGCTGTTGTAATTGCTGTATGGAAGCTGTATTGTCTCATACTTAGTGGTTGATGGTTGGTGGGTGGCCTCAGAAGTAGTGTCTGCTTATGGGTATTGCACTTTGCAATTTCCAGAGGCTAACAGCATTTCCGTATGGATTACTTGCAAGCTCTGTGAGTAGTGGGTTTTGTTAATTTTGTACGTTGTTTTTGTTATCCTCCATCCTGAGCCAGAATATCTTGCATAGATTTTGTTTTTAATGCTGTTCAGTTTGTAAATATGAATCCCACTTCCGATTCAATATTTTTGTTCAGTCTGTAAGTCTTAGCAAAAATTCTTATTTTGCATTATACTGAGGTTAATGTATTAAGCATTTGTATCGTTTGTTACCCTTTTAAGGTTTTATTTCACGACCAAGTCCAGATGAAGTTTTACAATTCATCACTCATTAATCCTAATAGTCAAATGGAAGGAAGGGGAGGTAACTAGAATTAAAAGCCATTGTAAAAATATGCAAGTCAAACTGTGTGAAAATCTTAAGATTCAGAAACTGCAAATCAAAGCGCTTATAAACCAGAAGCTAAAGCCTATTCTACAACTTGTTTATGCTGGGACAACTTGCAGAGTCTCTGCAAGGCTATACTTGATGTTAATTTCTTTCCTGCTTGCAAATTCCAAAATACAAAGTTTAGTATTTACTACTGTAAGCTTTAATGGAGTTCTCTGTGGTCTTCCCTCCTCTCAGCTCAAGCAAAGCACCGGATATTCACCTGGTGGTTTTGCTGAGATCTTTTTCTTTGAGGATTCTATATAAAAGTAATAGAAAACTCAAAGCTGATATTGTTTACTCATACTCCCGAATAGCTTAGAATTTGGAGATTCCTTCTGGGCTATGCGTACAGATGGCTGGATGGCCATACACAGATGCACTTTTTTTTCCATATTTGGGATTTGTTCACATACTGACTGTCCTTTTTTTTTTCCCTCTTCTTTGCAGTGACCTTAACCACAGCACGCAATATGTGCAGGGGCTGGCACTCTGCACTCTTGGCTGCATGGGCTCTTCAGAAATGTGCAGAGACCTTGCAGGAGAGGTTGAAAAGCTCCTCAAAACATCCAACTCCTATCTTAGGAAGAAGGTACTTTTTAATGTTTTGCTAAGTGTTAAAACTTGAGGTTGGGATATCTTGCTAATAACTGGAATGCTAGACAGTTTGGAATGCTGACTGAATATTTGCAAGTGTGCAAGACAAGTTGAGGCCAAAGCCCATGTCTGCGGAGCAAGGATGTGTGTGTAATCCTCTAGAAGGCTAGCCTTCTACAGATGATCTGTTTGTAATTTCTAGGGTACTTTGTACCTTAAGGTTACTGATTGTATTACCAGCACCTGCCTGTTCACAGGCTCTAGCTCCAAGCTTCTAATTGTTAGCAGTATGAAAGAGCATCAATAAAGTATAAATAATTTTGTTCTTTTTAAATATATTTTGTTGTTATGTCTTGAAAAGGTTGGGGGAAATAATGGGATTTTAGGCAAGACAGCAGTGCTGAGACGTATTGCTGTATTCTGGGAAGAGGCAGCGCACTTGATTCTCAGGCAGCTACAATGAGTAGGGTCTTCTCTTGCTTCTGTTCTCTGGAGAAGATGGGCAAACTTTTTGAAGTGTATTTCTGTTTTTCATAGGACCTGTCACCTGAAGGGGAACTGTTTTGTGGGAATGTGATCATATTCAAAGGAAGGAAAACAAGCCACGCATTTGACATAAATTTCACTTTTCACTTCCAGTGCATTATCATTCCCCTCCCTTCTTAACAATGAGACAGGTTGAAGTAGCCCTATTAAATGCAGAGCCATGTAGCAGTTAACATGGCTCTGAAGTGAATAACTTTCAAATGAACTGCTGTTAGTGCAAATGTTACTTTGCAACTCAATGCCTTTTTTACTTTTCAACTGTGGAAGTTTTGTTAAACTCTTCTGTGGTGCTGTTTAGTATCACTTGTAGCAGAGAGTGGAAAAATGTGCTACAAACATTTCAAGCCTCTGTATATCATGAAATTTGTGGTAGTTCCTGCTGTGCTAGGTGTTCACTTCTTGTCATTGTGCTACATACTAATCAAATGTTTTTCCTGTATAGGCAGCACTGTGTGCTGTTCATGTTATTAGAAAGGTGCCTGAACTTATGGAGATGTTCCTGCCAGCCACCAAAAACTTGCTGAATGAAAAGAACCATGGTAATGTGTGAGCGTGCTTAGCAAGACTATACTGTTTTTTGTGTATGGCACACAGTACTGAAGCCTTTTATTTGAAGGGATTTACTGAGTTATATTTTTATTATTTGTTTCTTCCCATTGCTATGCAGTGAGAACAAATGTAATTGAGAAGGCAGGCGTGTATGGCTACAGATTAGCAGCACCTACATGGCATGGATGATAAAAGGAACTCTCAATGTTTTTTACCTATTTCAGAGTGGGTGCAATGGGAAAGTTTTGTCACTTCTATCCAGTACGCTGCCTAAATGAAGTTCAGAGTGTGCTTTTCAGCTTTTTGGGTGATTTCAGCGCAGTGCCATAGGATTATCTGACACTTGCTTAGCAGGCATTACCAGAGTGGAGATGTTCTCTGTCAGGGAAGAGTCTGTCTTCAGTGCTGTTTTAGATCATGATATAGATTCTCACGTTAATTTTGCTTTTTTTGCCAGGTTATTGTTTTAATGCATTTTTTTTTTTTTTTTTTTCAAGTACTTCAGAAGATTGTTTAAAGAGAAATACAAAAAATACTTGGTTAATTTTGTATCAAGCAGTGCTCACTCTTTACAGGCTTAGTGCTTTTGCTTATCTTCAGTGATTATGTGCCTTAAGAAGAGAGTTGGTTGTGCTAGGAGTCCTACAGTAGATGTTACAGCAAGTTTGTCTCCACACAGAGTAGTAAAGTGAAACGTTTCTAGCAGGCCGTGTGTGATATTTTTTTTTTTCCTTTGCCAATGCCTCCAGGTCCACCACTGCAGGTCCCACTCATCATCCAGCCTGTATTCAGGTTTGGGATTGCTCTAACCCCAGTGGTAGGACCTTACACTTGGCCACATTGAACTTCATGAGGTTTGCACAGGCCCACCTCTTGAGCCTGTCTTGGGTGCCTCTAGGTGGTATCCCTTCCAGCATCTTGACCCCACCACGCAGCATGGTGTTGTCTGCAGATTTGCTGACGGTGCATCCAGTGGTTGATTTTTCAACTGTTGTAATTAATTAAATGCTTTGTAACTGACGTGGCTTTTCTAACTACTTTTCAGAGGTGTTTTAACTTAACTAAGTCAGAACACGGCAGTTGACTGCCAAATAGACGGTTTGGCTTTAGCAAGCTGCTGTAGTCTTTCTCCAAACTTGAGGTTTGAGACCTCCTGAGGAAGGCGTAGTGCAGACCACGTAAGGCTGGGTAGGGTATCCAAATCAGAAGAGAAAATTGGGGAGCGTGAGAAACTCAATGCGTACAAAACATTTAACAGTTTGTCCTTCTCAAATCTTATTTACATGTTTGTTTCTGTCTAACAGTATATTTAGTATGCAAGTTTCTTTAAGCAATATACAAGTGTGGTTGATCTAAGACACATGCACTTTGTCATCAACTTTACCTTGGGCACAGCTGAAAGCATCTTTTTTGAAGCATGTGTGAGATTGAAGGGGAGATTGTTTTGTATGATTTGTTTTAATTTAATTGCAATTTTTGCTATTTGCCTAGAGCTAATGAAATTAAGAGGTTTTTTCCTGTGGCTTTTAGGTGTTCTACACACATCAGTAGTTCTCCTCACGGAGATGTGTGAGAGAAGCCCAGACATGCTTGCACATTTTAGAAAGGTAAGTGTGAATTTGGTAACACTGCAGAATTAATTTTCATGGTCTTGTTTTGGTTTTGCTGCTTCTTGATTTCTGAAGTGAAAGCAGTGTGCACCTTCTTAATCCTTACAACTGAAGAATTTAGTTGTGCTACCTGCTTGTTAACAATAAAGAAAAAAAAAGGGAGTGCTGAGTGCCTAGCCCTCTCAAAGAAGGGGTAAGTTACAAAAATTACTCTTGAAGACTGTGTAGTTTGTATGAATCTTTCTTTACAGTTAAGAATAAGTGCCCCCTTTGGCTGGTGTTCCCTTCCGGCTTTTTTGCTCTTTATAGCTAATTACACAGTGTCATCAGGAAGTGCATGTATATTAATTGTAAAGAAGCAGAAAAAGCTTGCACATGCGCTTGAATTCTGTAACCACTGTCACAATTGTATAAGCTCATATAAGAGATATGTGGAATGTTCTCTGAACCTTATCATGTTCAATGGAAGCTTGTCTCTGATGCATGCTATAGTACATGATTTTCCTTTCTAACTTAGAGGTTTCAGTGGCAACATCATTCCCCCTCTCGTAGGAGTGTTTGCTTATTTTCCACCTTAACACACGTTTCCTAACATTTATTGCTGTAATTTGCTGTGCAGTATTATTGCCATATTAAAGACTACCAGACTGTGAAAACGTCGTTGTTTATTTTTTTAATTAATCTGATTTTTGGTCAAGGGAGAAATTGATCAAAGCTGATCAACAGAACTGGCCATTTGCTCCTCTCATGTGTTTCAAAGAGGTTTGTCTATTTTCATGCCCAGTTTACTGTTCTTCACTGACTTGTGTAAATCACTAGGGATTTCAAACAGTTTGTCCTCTTGATGCGTTTTACCACTTCAACATACATCTCTTGCCCTGGTTGTGTACAGCAAAGCAGGAATGAAAGAAAGACTAGGGACATGTGGAAATGAGCCTTTGCTGTCTTATAGGTGGTAGTCTTACTGGTTTAAAAAAAAACCAAACTGCCTCTGCAAAATGTAAGTACTAGGTACTTGCTTTTCTAGCAGTCTCTTTGGTTGTTTATGCTATGAATGATATAATATTGATCTGTCCCTAATGCCTGCTTCATCTGTTTTGTCTCTCTTGTCTGTTTGGAATCCTGCTCTGTGTTAGAACGAAAAGGTAAGGTTTAATTCTTGTACATGGTGCATGCTTACACTGAGTCTGTGATGTTTGCCTCTCGTGATGCAGTACCAGATAATGCCATGTTTGTGATCAATGCTGTGTTCTTAGAGCAGTTGTCTTGTTCAGTGCTTTTTGTGTGCTGGTCTTTTAAGCTGCTTTACCCATATCAGCCCTGGATCTCTGTTGTGGCCTTCTCAAAACACAAACCTTCTTTGCTCAAGCCCTCATCTTGGGATTTTGAAGGATTTTTTTTCTGTATATGCACACTGTAGCTATGACTGCTCTTTACCACTGGTGGCTTTGTGCCTTGCCTTAAATGTAGGGCAGCTGTGGGTAATTCCTTTACATGGAAGGAAGCAGGAGAATTGTGTGGCCATCTGTATGTGTTCTTACGACACTGCCAAAGAACTACTGGGTGCAACTCCACTGCTGGTGTTTTTTGTCAGTGAAATTTGAGTACAGGAGGTTGGTAAGGGGCCCTCAACCAATCTCCATGGCTGTAATGTTTTCCTTTGTTTGCCTTGTCCTGAGTTCTGATAATATTCTTGCATGTTAGAAGGCAAAGCAAATGTTAATCAGGGCTCCAGGAACATTTTTGCAGATCAGTACACTTGCATGTTATTCTTTTGTGGGGGAATGTGTTGCAGATTACCAAGCTTTTCTCTTGAGAGGCTGATTTGAATGGAGTATCAATCTTAAAGGAATCTTTAGTAACTTGTTGTAATCCTATAAGTACCTGAAAAGATTAAATCTCTTATGCCTGATGGTCTGTGAAAGCAGGTGATATATATATATATACTACATGGGAATGTATGCTAAAAATCAACTTGGAGCTAACCTGGTAAAGCTCCCAAACAAAGTTTTGGAAGAATGCTACTTCAACAGTCCTAGCTTCCTTTTTCATGAAGATGGGAGTTTTTTTAATTGATATTTCCTTTTAGGTATTGCTTATCAAGTTGTGGTGGATTTAGTACTTTGAAGATGGAATATGGTGCTCAGACTCCAGCTTAGATAGGAAATGACTAGAAACATGTAAGCTGTAGATATTTGTATAATAGTCTCTAGATGATCAGGCTGAACTTTAAGGAGGAATCTGTAGGACAACTTGCTTTCAAATGCAAGATTTGCTTTTGGACCTGTACTTGCGCAGAAGGAACAACAAGCTAATAGGTACATTTTCTGATAACTCTCTTCTTCACAGCTTGTTCCCCAACTAGTTCGTATTCTGAAGAACCTTATCATGTCTGGATATTCACCAGAGCATGATGTGTCTGGGATCAGTGACCCCTTTTTGCAGGTAAGAAATGATGCTAGTCGTCATTGATAGTTTTGATTTGTGCACTGTGTTGTGAGACATAAGTTTGACAAGATAGTTACCATAGGGCAGCAGTGCTGATTGAAGATTGGCATTGTGTTAGAGTAGGCTGGGTAAATGCTATTCATCTACCTTAGTGAAAGCCACCTGGTTTAAAAAAGTTGCCGTGCTCTATGATACTGTGCTAAGTTGTGGCAAAACGAGAAGAAACAATGAATGTTGGTCTTGCAGGAACGTGCCTGGTTTGACACTCGATGTACTCGTAACAATTTTGGCCTATGAAGAGAGAAAGAGCACAGTGTTCGCCTGAGAATAGAACCAAATCTGCATTACACTTTGAAATAGAAAATTAGTCTTTTGTTTTCTTCTTTGTTGCTGCTCAAGCAGTGAATTTCATGGCCCTTCTGTGAAAGACTTCCATTGAGTGAGGTTTTTCTATTTCTGTCATAGGTGCGAATCCTGCGGTTACTAAGGATTCTAGGGCGAAATGATGATGATTCTAGTGAAGCAATGAATGACATACTTGCACAGGTGAGACCTGCAAAGTTAATCAGCTTACATTTTCTCTTTTCATTTGTTAATTATTTGGATTCAGCACTGATGAAGATAGTGTGGCTGCTTGCCACGCTGGGGTGAGTTTTGTTGCTTGGGGCGCGTATTTGTAGATGTGGTACACTAAGGATTGCTGAGTTTCATTGCTTCTTCTGCAGAACAGCACAAAGGGGATCCACTTTAGAGGTAATGGAGTCACTTTGTTTCTTTCCTCTAGGTCGCTACTAATACAGAAACAAGTAAAAATGTGGGAAATGCCATTCTCTATGAAACTGTGCTGACTATTATGGACATAAAATCTGAGAGTGGACTGAGAGTAAGTTGTCTTTGCTGTGACTTTTTTTGTGTGAGAGCAATTTCTGTAGAAGACACGTGAGGCAAAAAAGCTCTGTGGTTGCTTCTAGATAAGACTTGTAGCCTCTTTGGAAGGTGTACTTAAGGGGTGTAGCAGAAATGCTGTGTCCTGGCCTGAAGCAGTGATTGAGCACCTGGTGGGAAGGCAGGGCCAGCCCAGGGGAGCTCAGGTGCATGCAGTATACTTGAGTGGTCAGAAGGGCTGGAGCCCCTTCCCAGTCCTCACTAAAAGGTCAGCAGTGGTGGTGAGGGTGTCTCACCTGAAGATTCCTGCCTACCTGAGGCCTTCCAAGAGTAAGCAGCTTTTTCTTCCATTGTTTCTGTGTCTGACTATTTAATTTAGACTTGTCCTCACTTGCTGCAGCCTAGAACTTTGCTACCCTGGTGTTACTGCTGTGCTTTCCATCGCATTATAGTGTTATGGGGTGGAGGTGGGGGAGAAAAGGGTAAAAAAGAGAAAAAAGAAAATGAGGGAGGAAAAGGGGAAGGAGAGGCTGGGGGAGGGGCAGCAAAACCTTCCTGAAGACTGTTTTTTCTTGAGTGCAGGAGAGAGCCTGTACCATGTTTGTCTTAGTTTTTCCTTTGCTTAGTCAGGCTCCAGAGTTCTTTGTTATCCTTTTGGCCAAGAAGCACAGTAGTAACATTGCCTTTAAAGTCACCTTAAAGCAATGATGGAGGACTTCTTGGTCACTGACCTTTTGTAACTTTTTCTGCAGGTGTTAGCCATTAACATCCTAGGCCGTTTCTTATTAAACAATGACAAAAATATTAGGTAAGTTGCATGAACTGTGCTCCATCTACGCCCAGCTTAAAATGTCTAAGAAGCAATGACACTAAGACTGTACTAAGTAGAACTTTCCAGGAGAGTGTTCTGGGAATTGTTGTTATTGGGGTGAATGTGACAGACAAGCTTTCTTCTTTTCTTGGCGCTCTCTCTGTCAAAACCTTAACTGTGGCTCTGCCCTTCATAGTAGTCGAATCTAGGAGTGTAAAGTTAATTCTTAATGTGATTTCTTACTCTGGGTGAGTAGCTGGGTTTTTTTCAGTTTTCTGTGTATATTCTGTCTTGTTTCATCTGGTCAGTGATGACATTCAAATCAGAGTGGACAGTGGTGACTTTACAAATTAGACAAGGAGTTGTTTTGTTTTTTTTCCTGTCTGCGTATTGCTGTCATCAAATAAATTAATGCACAACCATTACTTCTTTAATCTGAACATAGAATTGCTGCAACTGCCAGAATTAAGTCACATCTGTAGGCATTAGTATTACAAATCATCATATGGGTGGAAGGCTCTAGCTTTGGGAGTTTTAACTCGCTTAGTAGTTTGTGTGTGATATATGGAGGCCTAAACTTTGCCTTGATTTTTCAAAATGAAGACAGGACATGAGAAAAAACTTTACTTTTGGATGACAGGGCACTGGGGCAGGCTGCCTGGAGAACTGGTGGAATCTCCTTCTCTGCAGATAGTCAAATCTGCCTGGATGCTTTCTTGTACAACCTACTGTAACAAAACTTCTCTGGGGGGGGGAGGGGATGTTGGACTCGGTCTCCACGAGGCCCTTCCAACTCCTGTGATTCTGCAGACACCTGGCATGAGCCCAAGAACTCGGGTGGGTGCTTGTCTGAGCAGCAGGATATCATTAAATGTGTTACTCTTTTGTATGGTAACCCTACTGGAGCTAGGCCAGGTAGCCTCGTGGAAGATCCTCACTTGTTGCTGAGGGGTACAAGAGAGCTCTGTTCTGTTGCAAACGAAGATTAAATGTGGGTAGGTGTACTTGTGCATAGAACTCGAGTGCTTACCTTTAAGTATTTTCTTATATATTCTTATCCCAGATATGTGGCTTTGACATCACTGTTGAAAACTGTGCAGACAGACCATAATGCAGTACAGAGACATAGAAGCACAATTGTGGACTGCCTGAAAGATTTGGATGTCTCCATTAAAAGGTAACTGAAATATCAGTGAAAGAGACAGCCTATGAAGAGTGAGCAGGACAAGAACATATGGGAAAATGACAGGAGTACTGACAGGAGAGCTGAAAATGAGACTAGTATTAATGCAGCATTTGATTTCTACTTCATGTAAGGTAATAAAGGTAATGAAAGCATGCAGCCACTTTCTTTGAGAAGCTGCTTTTACATTTTCCGCCTCTTGGATTGATGGGGAAAGAATTTTTCCATTTGCCTGAACATTTCCAAAATGCAGTCACCCAGAAATGAGCTGGTGTGCTCAGAAGTATCAGCCTTCATAAATTAAGGTCCTAATCAAAACTACTCTGACATGCTTGGTCTTACTTTTCTTTCCCAGACAAACAGTTACTGTCACGTTATCCTGAAGCAATGTTAAAATCTCCAATAAATGATTCTAGATTATATTTAGACAATGGTAGAATTTAATTTTACTAGATTGTTCAGATGATTTGCTTATAAACTGTGTCCTGTTTTGCATTCCTTCTCTGGACAATAGGAGAGCTTGCAGCATTATTCATCTTTCTATAGGAAGACTTTCTTTAAAAAAACAAAAAAAAAAACAAACAAACAAACAAAAAAAAAAAAAAAACAAAAAATAAACAACCCAAAAACCACAGTATAAAGTTCTTCCTCTGATATCTTTTAATCACGTCAGTTGTGTTCTTTTCACTCATTGTAGCATCTTGTTTCCATCAGTTACTCATAGTATTGAATCAGTTGATCACAATTCTAGTGGCCTGTGTGAAGTACTACACTTAATTGTCTAAATCAAGTCTTTCAGACTTCATGTTTGATTCAAATTCCTTATCAGTATTCATTCTGTAACTGGTTGACCCCAGTGCAACATAAAACAAGTGTGTCAGTGATAGGGGCTGCTGCGTCCCTTTTGCACTGCGTGGAACCATTGCATGCTGGGATTTCATTCAACTTGTTACATCATGAACACATTTTATTTATTTTAGAATTGCTTATCCTCTTATATTGACCTTGTCTAACCAATTAGACATGCTGCAGGTGTTTGTGCTAGAAGGCATTCTTCAGATTTGTCTCTCTGAATCAGATCTAGGTTTTTCAACGGTACTACATACTCTAACATGTAGAGTAGGAAACAATTTGAAACTGTCTTTCTTCTGAAGGTTAGTTTTAACAGTTATGAAATGGGTGTAATGTAATTCCATTTTACAATGTTACGCTATCCTAAAAGGTAAATTTTTATCTTACATGTTCAAGTCAGGCTGTCATAGTTTGGTGCCAGAGTCAGTGTGAGGTTAGGCTATGGAACAGCAAAGGCATATCTGGGCTTTGGATGGAAGGCCGCAAAAGCATTTTGCTGATGCCTGTTGAAGAAAGCTTGCTGCAAACAACAGAGCTTCATGTGAGTGCTGTTGGAGGATGAAGCCTTTGAGTGATCCATCGGCAGAGCTCCATGTTGCTGTGCTGACACTCGTGCTGCTGACAATGCACTATTCTCATTGAAGCGATGTACTGACCGGATATCGGAGTCCCCAAACAGCAAGTTTTGCGGTCTGGAACTTGAGAGATAGACATACCTGGTTTTGGGTGACATGTGAAGTATGGCCTGTTTTTGTCATCTTAAACATTGAAGTGCAACTTTGGTCATCGTAGTGTTGTTCAGAATAGCTTTGCCATTTACTTCAAGGCTACCTGTCAGCTTAATATGATCAAATGGCATTATTAGGAACTTTGTAATGGAAGTGAGGCCTGTAATATGATTGAATGTGAGCAATATATGGCTGGAAGTTTTTGATGCTCTTCAGGGATCTTATTCTATTAGCCTATCTCAGTGATGGGCAGAGAATGAAGTTCCTGATAAAGTTGTTCCCTCCATTCCATATTTGATGAGTTTGTGTTCTGGATTACACCGACTACTCAATTGTAAACAATAGTCAGGTTGTTTAGTGAGGCTGCTTTAGTGCATTTTAACATAGCAAATTGTTATGGTTGCCCAGGAATAAATAATATTTGTAGACAGTAGTTTTCATTCAGGAAATGTGGAATGGATGGGAGAGTTGTGCTACAATCAACTGCAGAAGCTTCAAATAGGAGGAACAAGGACTGGCCTCTGATCTTTGTTTATATACAAAAAGTAATGTCAGATAGCGAGGACTTTGTCTAATTGTGATGTCAACTTGTGACAGGGAAGGAATTGAAATCTGAAAAGGGCACTACCATCCTGAGTTCTGGAAATGATACATAGCCCATCTGCCAGGATGTAATAAAGCTTATCAACTCTGATGTGTTCAAAACTTTAATGCATGGAGAACAAAATGGATTTAAAGAATTCTGAAACTGAAGAAATCTTCCTGTAGCTGGTACAAGTTTCTTAGAGGAGTTGTGTCAGACATGACCAATGTTTAACTGTAAATACTAGGACCTTAACACTGATGGACTCTGGTTGTTGAAAGATATTTCTAGCCTTAGGGTATCTAGGGACTTTCGCCCAGCTGCACTCTAGTTTATGGTTTCTGGGGTGGCTGCTTCTTGACCTGAACAAGAAAATGCCATTAATCCTGTGGGAAGAGCCTTCCATAATAAGATTGCTCTTTTAACCCAAAGGTAAGTGTATTTGAGTGTAACTGGACTTGTTTATTTTACTTCAAATTTATTTTACTTCACCAGGAGAATATACTTTGTTTTCTGTCCATTACTCTAGGCGTGCGATGGAACTGAGTTTTGCTCTTGTTAATGGGAACAATGTTCGTGGAATGATGAAGGAGTTGCTGTATTTCCTAGATTCATGTGAGCCGGAGTTCAAGGCAGACTGTGCATCAGGAATATTTCTTGCAGCAGAAAAGTATGGAATCAATTTGCCAATTAATTTTTTTTCAGTTATCAAAATTGTGAGCATTTCTGCCTTGTCTGCCCCCCTCCCTTCCTGAACACCTAAGGGAGAATGGGTTAATTTTGAGGTTATTGTTTTACCCCTGCTGAGGGACAGGAAATACCAGTGCATTGGGGCACACTAATGTTCCCTTGTAGGCAGTCCTCATATCATTAAGCCCATCTAGTTTATTGATTTTTGCTGTTCTTTGGAACAGGTTTTGTGTTGACACCTTGGTCCCTTGCCCCTTCCACATGCCCACTTGTGTTCTCCCCGATTACGTATGCAAATGAGATGATCTCATTAAAGTTGAGTCATTACAATTAACAGCCTGATTTTTAAGTATGTGTAAGGTGTATGGCTGTGCTTGTATATTCATTCAGCATTTCAGTGTCAATGTTAATAACAAAAGGTCAAAGATTAAGTTTTTTTTATTCTAGGAAAAGGTGGGCCAGGAGGAGGTTCTGTTGGCTTTGTTGGCTTTTTTGCTGGTGTTAAGGCTAGCAGTTCTTGTTCTAAATCTTTTCTTATTTTTATCAGATACGCTCCTTCCAAACGCTGGCACATAGACACCATCATGAGAGTCTTAACAACGGTAAGTGAAATTGGCTCTTTTGTGTGTGACGTTGTAACAGCTGTACAGCAGCTTTCTGATTGTTTTTTGTAACAGCTGTACAGCAGCTTTCTGTTTGTTTTTCTTTTTCTTTTTTTTTACTACCTGACTGTTACTTTTTTACTACCTGAATTTCTTTGCAGACTTCACAGTTGAGGTTGGAACTGGAGTAGCATTTCAGCAAATGAGAGAAGAAGGCTTAGTAACTTGGGTAGGCAGTGTGTTCTCTGATGCAGGGCAATGGGAGGAGATGTACATTATTTGGATGAGTGTTTACATTTGCAAAGTTAAAAAGTGAGTCTTGCTTTCTGTGCTATTGTGGCACTTGAAACTGAGAAACCTGCATTCCTCTGAACATAGAATAGATTTCTATATGAAGTTGGTAGGCCTTGAGAGTTGCTCTCGTATGACTCACTTTTATTAAAGTTAACTTCATTCCTTCGACTGCTAGGGAGAACCATTTATAAAGTTACATTCACAAGGCTGCCTATTGCAGACTCTTACAGGTAAGTGGCCAATCCAGTTTGCCAGACTTAGGAGAATTATATGGCGTCAGCTCCTGGTTTTGGCTTGCTGAATTTTCACTTAATTGACTTAGTTGGGCTCATTTAATTTCTCTTTTGAGTGGTTATGTTTTCAGTGCTGGAGGGAGCGTCCTAACAAAACAAAATGTTGAGCAGCATACATCTTTCCTTTAGTGCTAGTGCTAATTTCTGTGCTGATGTGGCATAGAGCCTAGTTTTGAAGAAGTGATGAAAAAGCTGCTCTGTACCTTCAGAGTTTGTCTTAGTCTTCCATTTAACAGATAAGTTTTTCTATAGTGTTCTCGTTCTTACGTGGCATAGAAATAGAACACTATTTTTATGTGTATATCCTATCCTCTTTTTGTCTACAGTATGACTTTCTGTGGATATAGCTGAGTGCTTTGGGAGAATGTGCTGTTTTGTACTTCAGCAAATCTGAGTTTGCTCAGTCACTCACAAAGTACTTGAGGATGATAAGATTGATTTTTTTTTTCTTTTTTTTTTTTTTTTTTTTTCTTTTAAACCTGTATGAATCATGTGGCTTTGAAGGATGTCAGCAGTTGTCGGGTGTTACTGAGAAGTTGTATAATGAAACCTAACAGTTTGGTTTTTTTCTCAAATACATGAATGTTCTTGCAGGCAGGAAGTTATGTTCGTGATGATGCTGTTCCCAACCTGATCCAGCTGATAACTAACAGTGTGGAGATGCATGCCTACACTGTGCAGAGACTCTACAAAGCCATCCTTGGTGATTACTCTCAGGTAATACCTAATACAAGTTTCCTTACTGCACTGTAATAAACATATTTGCTAAACATATCAAGGTAAGTCAGTATCATGCTGTCTAGTTCCAGTGACAGATTGCAGTGTGAACATGTATTCTTTATGGACTTGTTCTTTTAATTTTCTCTTAAGGAATTCTTGATCAAATGAAATACCTCTGTTTCTTTTGCTATAGAGAATTTGAGTACGCTGGCTCTGGAAAATAGTGGTTTATGGCTTTTGTACAGGAATGCATTTATCTCTGAGGTGTCTGATTTTTGTTTATTGATTCTTCCAACAGCAGCCACTGGTTCAAGTGGCCTCCTGGTGCATAGGGGAGTATGGAGATCTTCTGGTGTCTGGTCAGTGTGAAGAAGAGGAGCCAATACAGGTACAGCCTGAGAAGGTGCAGTGTATACTTGGCTGAGGCTGGATCTGTTTGATGGCTATGTGAGTGGATTGCTTGCAACAGTTAGTGGTGTCTGTGATAGAAGTGGACCTGGGAGTGTGAGCTCCTTTCCATGCTACTGGCATGGACTACATAAACGTATCCAGCTTTGTCTCTGAAGAATGCAGCTACGCTAGTCAGAGTAATGTGATTTTTGGTTCTAACCCAGCTTGCACAGTGTCAACTGGGGTTTTAACTCTGTATTTTGATAACCTTTTTTTTTTTTAAAATATGTGGAACAGGAACTTTATTTTAAAGTAAAATATCGCAAGACATCCATCTGTATGTATCTGTTTCATATACTGCATACATGCTGCATGTTAACAAAGTTACTGGGGAGGTAGGAAGTGCCCATTAAGCAAGATAAATTTTTTACAGTATACCATGGAAGGCTTGCTGCAGAGCTTCTCTCTAAGCCTAACCTTTCTGTACCTTTTCAGGTAACAGAGGATGAAGTTCTTGATATTTTAGAAAGCGTTCTGATATCTAATATGTCTGCATCTGTTACACGGGGCTACGCTCTTACTGCCATCATGAAGCTTTCCACAAGGTTCACCTGCACTGTCAAGTGAGTTCTCCTTGATGTTCTGCGTAGGATTTTGTTGCAAATATGCTGGCATCAGTTTGCCTCAGTAGAACTACTCTTTGGACATATTCTGTTTCTGTTGTCAAGTCATCTTATTGGCTTTTACAGTTCGTTGCTTGCAGGCTGAAAGACTTCCACCAGTTCATACTGTTTTTGGATGTTCTCTGCTATGTGGGCAATTTATGTCATGATGTCCTTGCTTGAAAACTTATTAATGGGAGGGAAAACCCTTACTTTCAGTGGATTCCTTCCGTTTTTATTTGTTTTGTTGGGAAGAAAAATAGCCTTATTTTGTATTATGGCTTGATTGTGGGTCATCGAGCTTTGGTGTGGTATACCTTGTGGTGATATATTGACCACCTGCTGACTGCTGAGGAGAAACAGGAGCAGTTGAAAAAGTGATGTTGCACAGATAATCGAGGAAAGCAGCAGTGACTACCATTTCAAATCAGTTACACAGCGCGCCTCTTCATCGTAGGTCAGTTAGTGTCTTCTGGATGATGCATGCTAATTTCTTGCTCTTTGCTCCTAATCCCAATTTGCTCTTTCTCTTTTTGTCCTTTCATTTTCCCCCCAGTCGCATTAAGAAGGTAGTTTCCATTTACGGCAGTAGCATTGATGTGGAGCTACAACAGAGGGCAGTGGAATATAACGCACTATTCAAGAAATATGATCACATGAGGTAAGTACTGATGAGTTTTGGTGTTCGAAAAGGCTAATAACCCACCCTGATCTCCTACGTAGTACATGCAGAGAGCTTAATCTGGATATTCTGGTAAAATTACACAAGAACTGCAATCCCTTCCTGATCTATTACGAAGTGTTTTAAGAACTTAGTATATCCTGTGATAAGTGTTCCGAGATCACAGGCTTGCCCTTACAAAATGCTTTTCCCATTTTGGGCTTGAAGTTGGCTGTTTCACTTTGTGGTAGGACTTGATGATCTTTCCCAACGTGAGCAATTCTGTGATTTAGGTGTTGAATCTTAAATGTGCTAGCTGAGCAAGTGCCTGCAGGTAGCTTTTGCCATGCTAACCTTACCAGTTGTTAGGTTCAAGCTGATCTTATAACACTTTTGGAATAAATGTGCAGAGATCCACTGACCTTTTTTTTCCAAAGCTATGCTCTGAACTTGAGGTAATTCTATCACAGAGTCTGAAAGCCCGTTGTTGGGGTTATTGGCACTGCAGATCTCATTGAGCCTGAAAGATGTTGGCAGTGTAACTTATTCACATTACATGCAGTGCTTTGAGGCCTGGTCCTTGAGGGTAATGGCTTTTCTTGCATTATACGCTGGTGTTCTCTGTATCACTTTTTCTTTGTTGTGTTGAAGTCAGGATTCGGTGTCCTGTGCCTCTTCTCCTTCAGTTTCTGTATGCTTTCAGGAGGGTGCTCTTGAGGACCAAGCTTACACTTTCTGGAAACTTAAATTTGACTTATGAGAGCATGGTGGTTTGTTTTTCCAACTTTGTTACCTGTTTCAGCCAATCAGCTGACCTTCTGATCCAACTGAATATGGAGCAGAGCAGTCAGATGTCCTGCGTCTGCAGTTAATCCACGTTTGCTCAGTCATTTAATCTGCTTTGTTATCCTAGCTCCACTGTGAAAACTGTCCAGTACTAGAAGAAAATAAGGATGTATTGTTTGACTGTCAGCTGACATTTAATATATGTACACTGGCAAAATATGTCAGGGATCATTTTTGACCACCTGTAGCTGTCATATAGTCTTACAGTGCCCCTGCAATGGAGCTGAAAGGAAGAGGCGGGTTGCGCTGTGTATATCTTCTCTTGAATGTTTTGAATGCTTGGATTGGGATCCAAGAAGATGGCACAGTATAACTATGTCAGCTTCTTTCAGGCCAGCCCTGCTTGAGAGAATGCCTGTAATGGAGAAAGTCACCACCAATGGCCCTACAGAGATTGTACAGACCAATGGAGAGACAGAAACAGCGGTACTGGAAACCAAACCTCCACACTCTGGATTGCAGCCTGGTAGCCAGGTAATGGAAACTAATCTAGCGTAAGTTTCCATTGCCTGTCAGCTCAGAGTGCTAGCCACTGACTTTTCAACAGTAAACTGAGGCAGCCTCCCTTCCTGTCCCTGCCTCGTTGTAAGCTGTGGCCTGGTGATCAATTGTGTCACATTTCTGCTCTGATGGTTCTAGTGCCAAGAACAGATGTGTGGAAGAGGTTATTGTAGGGAATGTAAGAGCATGATGGGATAAATCCATGTGTTCCCCAGCCTGTTTGTATCTTCAGGCTCCATCCCTGTGGTTCCAAGAAAGCGGTGGCTTGATCTCTTGGAACCATAGCCAAACTAAGAACCTTTCTAATTAGTCAGCAGCTCTGGCCTTTAATCTGAGAGCAAGTGAAATTCATCCTGTATATAAGGGGGAATCAGCAGAAATATGAATATGTAACTTTTATTTTCTCATTAGGCAAATGATTTGTTGGACTTGCTGGGGGGGAATGATATAACACCTGTAATCCCCACTGCACCTACAAGCAAGCCAGCCTCTGCTGGTGGGGAGCTCCTTGACCTACTGGGAGACCTCAACCTAACAGGTGAGTAGGCTTCATCTCTTGAAAGTCTATGTAACCTCATTCCTGGGGTGGGTCAGGTTGAGCGCTGAAGATGAGAGGGCTGGCTTGTTCATCACTATTAAGTCCCTGTCTTCGTGACTGTTCTTGTCAGGCTCTGTATTAGCACACAGGTGGACATCAGGGGATGGCATCAGAGATTGACAATGTTTAGACAGTGGGACTTAAGTATTTTCCCATTCCCTTCTGGGAACACAGCATTTCCGGAGAGAATAAGATACAAGAAATTACTGTGTTTGAATGCCTGCTAGCTCAAGAGGAGCCAGACCTTGTTGAATAAAAGCTGAGAAGAGGCATAACATAAATAGCTATGTGTAGAGCTTCATATATAGAAATAGTATGTATTGATATTTGAGCAGTTGAGTTGGAGGAGTAATTACCCTTCATTCTGTGACAGCAAAATCTAATAATTATCCAACATTTCTTGTAGGTTCCCCAGTATCTGCCCCTGCACCCCAGATATCACAGCCTCCATTCCTGCTTGATGGACTGTCATCACAGCCTCTCTTCAATGATATTGCTGCAGGTTAGGGACATCTGAAACCTTAGCTGAAGGTGCCACAGCAGAAGAGGAAACAAGGGGTAGTAACGGAAAGGAGATTTCATTGTGAAGTGTGACACACACATTGGAGCAGGAGGGGAGGTTGTTTAATCTACAGAAGAATTTGTGTTCTGGGGTAAAGGAAATGAGTTCTGTGATGCTGAGAACGATGTCTAGATTCTCAAGTCTGCTACTTTTTTGCTTTCTACAGGAATCCCTTCAATTACTGCATACAACAAGAACGGGCTGAAGATTGACTTCAGTTTTGAGAGGTCAAACACCAACCCCAGTGTCACTGTAATCACAATACAAGCCTCCAACAGCACAGAGCTGGACATGACAGATTTTGTTTTCCAAGCTGCAGTACCAAAGGTAGAACAACTTAGGGCAACTACAGTGACAGGTAGAGGGCCAGCTGCAAGTACTTCCTGATTGGTGCTTTAATGTAGACAGACACATGCAGCATGGGTGAGCTGTTAAAAGGTTCTCATCATGCTCAGTTTAGTCATAAATGGAATGGAGGATGGGCTAAAATGATCTGCTCTGATCAAATCTTATTTTAAAATCACCATTTTAGAAGGTTGCTAAACTATGCCCAGGAAAATGTTGGTTCAAAAAAAACCCACCACCACACCAACAACCACAACAAACCTTTCTCTTTGTTCTTAGTTTCTAGGAAATGTACTGTACTCTTTGTAGCTATAAATACATGGAAAAAAGAAAACCCTTTGGAGCTATTAGCTGCTTGTAAAACTTGAAGTGAGCTCCCACACAGTGATCATTAACTGTTCTCCTTAAAGCATTTAGTTGTCTCCTGTTGGAGTTAGCTGCAGCTTGAAACATGAAGATGGGGACTACTAGTTTGTAGTAGAGCAGGACTTGATTGAAGCGTTGAAATTTGGGAAATATTCACTTTCCAGAGTTTCACTTCTGGAATTTACTAATGCTCTTCCTTTAGTTTGGAATTTTCCTACCTGCCACAGGAAGGAATGAGGGAGAGAATGGGCCTCCTGAAGTTAGAGATGTGCTGAGCAGTGTTGGCTGTTCCACCTGAGAGTCAAAATTGAAACAGTGCATCACTGCTAATTTTGATAGACCGCAGTAAGCCCTCATCTCTCATACTTGTGCCTTCTGGATCTCTGTGTGGAAAGATGGTGGGCCAGCAAATATTTTGTTCTTTGCAGGTCATGAATTGAAAAACTGGTTGCTTCCTTGTGTCTCTGTACTGGCAGGACTTAATTTTTTTTAGTGCAAACAAATCAATTAGTTTATATTTGTACTTGATTAAGCACCAACTTGCTTTCGTTTTGTTCTTCAGACATTCCAACTGCAGCTTCTGTCTCCTAGCAGCAGTGTCATCCCTGCATTTAACTCGGGGACCATTACACAGGTCATTAAAGTCCTGAATCCACAAAAGGTGAGTGATCCTGAGAACTGCCTGGAAGTTGTGCATTGGGAAATTATGTGTTGTAGTGAGAATGTTTTTGTTTAGGGCTAAGAAAATATTCTGAAGAAAAATTTGTAAAAGACAGGAGGTTCTGGGCAAAGATTTGGCTTTCTGTTTGTTTATACTTCCTAAGCAGACTCTAAAAAAGCCTTGACTTTGTGGATATTTGTTGCATCAGTATAGTTGTTAAACAAGTTTCTAGATCTTTCTAGAGGAGCAGAACCTGGTGTTTTTTGGTGTAGGAGTGAAATGGAAAGATGCTTGCTTTTTGGATTTCAATATATTTGAAGTTCCTTCTTGCTGTCTGCAGGGGGCATTTCTTGAAAGTTGATTAAAAAAAAAATAGCTTAATCCATAATCTTAACCAGATTGTCCTTTTTCTTAAGTGATGTTGTTTAATATGTTGTGAGTGTATTTTCAAATAGTTGAGGGGAAGAGTATTTTGCTGTTATTTATCATAATTCTGTTTGTTCTATAGCTTTCATAGGTAAGTTTCTGAGACTGAGGATAAAAATAAACTTGAGAGGAGAGAGGGATATGGCCCACATGTCCTCCTTAAGAGGTTTAACAGTGAGGTGGAATCAGATAGAAAAGTGCAAATAATTTTATCAATTTTTGGGGCGGTATTGACATTTTTCTGACGTGTTTATTTCTTTATCACTCACTGTTCTAGACATTAAGTAGACTGGTGTGCAAGTTTAAAAAATGAAATTCTTAAGTCTTAGCCAAAGATTTCATCAAAATAACTGTCTTCCTGTGCACAGTTGCCCTGATCTCCCCTTGTCTCTATACAATGTACTCCTCTCAGGCTCTATAAGACATGCGGGTAATTATTCTGTCTCACACAAATCTGATATAAATTTCCATGTGGGTTCTAAAAGTTATAAACATAAGGGATTTAGAAGCTTTCCTGTGGAGTGCAGGAAGTTGGAATGTATCCTTCTCATATGGGTCTCATAAGCTGAAATGTGCATCCTTGTTGGGACTTCCATCTCCCGTGAATCCTTGAGAATAAAGAGCTGCAAGCTAGTATTTTGCTGCCCTCTGCTGTTTCCCACTGTTTTATGCCTCTTCATGTGTTCAGTGCTTAGTGTCCTTTAGATTGCTGTTGACCTCAGATTCAGCTTTGCGAGGGTCCCATGCATGAGATAGTTGAAGTTACCTCAAATATTCTGGAAGAAACAACCTCAACTTTATTGTTTAGGAGGTAGCTCTGTGTTTTTTCGGTGTTGTAAAAACTGTTGATGTGGTTGTGGTCTGTCAGGCTGGACTGAAACTAAATGGGGAGAGTTATGGTGAGCAGACTGAAAGATCTTAGAGTGTAACTCTTCAGAATAGGTGAACAAGGTTATACTCTGACAGTGGCCAGTGCACTCTGTACAATGGCTGGTTACCCAGAACAGTACCAAATACAACTTCTTTAGCGAGAGGCTGGTTGGAGCTGTCTGTGTCCTCCTTTCCTCCCTTTCATTACCCTTTCTGCACATTTTGCTGTAGACTTTGGAAGGGGGAAGGGGGGCAGCAGTGAAGAGAACAGAAAATGTGAAGCATGCTGTGCTCTGGCTATTATTAAGATCATCCTAGTGTCTGGATGGCAGCCAAGCAACAGTGTAAGGCAGTCTGAGCTGTTCTGCCATTTAGCCACAGAAGGAGGAAGTACTGTTAGAGATGATATCTGTAGTCTTTCTTGGGCTATTTTGTCCAGTGCTACTGATCTGTGCAAGTTTCCAGACTGCTGCTTCTCTGAGTCAGCAGCACAGGAAATAATACCTTTCTCCATGTAAGCATAAGTGCTGCGTAGCAAAGTCAGATCTGCCTCCTGCTTTCTTCCATGGTTAATTGTGATTGCAAGACCGTTACTGTTATATCTAAGGACCTCGATGTGGATGAGAGCAGGGCCAGTGCCCAGGGAAAGATGAATAGAATCTGTGCTATAGTTTTTCTGAGAAAATTTTTACTTGACCTGAGAAGTACAGTGGGCAAGCAGCATCCTACTAGATTAAGCATTTATCTGCGTTGTCATAGCTTACTCTGCACATAATTCCTGCAAGCTTTTGTGGTGAGGAAGGGTCTGTGTTGTGTTTTCTCAGGGGATGTGGGACAGGAAGCTGGAAAATATGCTGACCTTTGTTGAAGACCTGAATTTGTGTTTGTTTCCTTTTCTCTTGTAGCAACAACTACGTATGCGGATCAAGTTGACATATAATCACAAGGGCTCAGCAATGCAGGATCTAGCAGAAGTCAACAACTTCCCCCCTCAGTCTTGGCAGTGAGGCTCTGGCACCATTCTTATTCTCACCCCACCCAATCAAAAGAACTCTGGGAAGAAGGTTGTGATCCTTGGCAGTCCCCTAAACTGCACCATGGGCATGGGGAACAGATGAGACCTGCTGATGAGGAGGAATTTTCCTGAAGTGATTGCTGACTTTGAA
The DNA here is from genome assembly GCF_019232065.1 of Centrocercus urophasianus. Taxonomy (NCBI): domain Eukaryota; kingdom Metazoa; phylum Chordata; class Aves; order Galliformes; family Phasianidae; genus Centrocercus; species Centrocercus urophasianus. The sequence goes on from NW_024884755.1 coordinate 17,392,051, forward strand.
GCATATCTGTTGAGACTAATCTCCTCTCCTCTGCTGATGAGGCTGGTGGCTTGTGGAGGCTACTCTGCACTCCCTCACACATGCATTCACAGCCAGAAGCAACATTCCCTCCCTTCCCTGCCTCTCTACCCCCAAAGAAAAAACAGCCTGGTGTTGGAAGAGAAGTCTGGAATTTCTTGCAGGGAAACTTTCTGTCTCTGCAGCAAGTGAACAACTGCCCCTTCTTTCTGCTGTCTTTTTTTTTTTTTTTCCCCTGGGATGGTCAAGTTGTGTTTTCAATTGTTACTAGCTGGATTATTTTCAGGCACTTTCATCTGGGGCTCAGAATGGGAACTTGGAGAATTTTAGGTCACCTTGCCTCTTTCTTACTGTATCCCCCATGTCTAAAGGGACTGGAGGCTTTTTTTGGCCTGTTCAGTGCATTACTGTATACACACACCTCTTAGTTATGTGATACTTACCAAGAGCAAGTCAGGCCTTGGGACTTCATCTGCAGACCTGGGACAGTGCAGGAAAGAGGTGCCGGTGAGGCTGATTAAAATTGCGTTGGTGCTGTACTTGGAAATGAAGACCTTACACTTGAATTTTCTTTCTTTCCATCAGTGGCTGCAGCCATAGAGATTCAGTCTTCTGTAGCTTCCCCGGAAGGTATGGTGATGTATGAGATGTAGCGATCTAAGAAGCAGCTGGTTTTCTACCACAGTTGATTTCAAAGCCTTTAGTTGTGGTTTATGGCAAGAAAAGACACATTCAATTTTGTAGATCAGTCTTTGAGCAAAAGCTCTGTTGCCTGCTGGGAGACGCACCGGAGACTATGCTGCAGAGTTGTTCTTAGTTATTCCAGACTTTCTCCCCGGTTTAATTTCCAGAGCCTGTTGTAGACTCCCTGGGTTCCATTTGATTTACTTCTGACTGGGATATTTGTGTTGTATCTGTAACATTGGCACTGAAATAAAGACCATGCGGTTTAAAGAGACCTTCTCCCATTTTGTTACTTAATTCATCCTTGTAGAAAAATCTGTTTGTTAAGGTGCAGACTGAGAGTGGAACTAAACTGTTTTTTGAACGAAAGCCAATTATTGGAGTATTTGAATCCAAAGATGTTAGGTTTGGTACTCTTCTGAGCTTAAAGTTGTATCCAGTTATGCTTGCCAGTGTCAACTGTTGTTGAGGTAGTAGAGTTCCATGAATTTTCATGGAGGTGATGTATAGGATGTATAAAGCACAGTGACAAAACTGTTCAGGTGTTCAGCACCATTCAGAGAGAAAGAGGAAAAGATAGGCCTTAAGTCTTCATTCGTTAGCGTGCTGGTGAATTGAAGGTACCCCAGCTCCCAGCTGCAAAGCTTTCTCAAAAGAAACAAATGGCACATCTGCTCTGTTTCTGTTGCAGGACTGTAAATACATGGTGATCATTTTGTGCTCTGTCAGCCCTTTGTGTCTGCAAAAGTACAAACACTAAGTTCCAATCATTGCTGGCAATATTGCAGGCATGGTGTACAGTGTATTTAGGGAAAATCAAAGACTTATTCTACCCTTGAATCCATAGCAAGGGAGGTCACTAGAGGTTGTTCTGTCTGCTTTGGTTTTAACCATGGTAGATGATATAAAGTAGAACTGACTTTAATTTTTGATATGTCCAGTGGAATAAGTTTAGTTTCTCTTGGAAGGCTTTTTTGCTACGTTATTGAGAGGACCGGGTTGAGCCTTCACCAAAGAGTTTCATTATTCTGTTGGAACTGGCATCATTATAGAGTTATTAAAAACGAGCAAGAGTGATGTGTGACTTGTTTGAAGCTGATTCTGACTTATTGCAGTGTCTTGGTTGGGCTAGCAGTGCCTCAGATGGAACCATAATGATACAGGCAGTCTTGGAGAAAACAGCTGAATCAAAGCCCTTTTCTGGATGCTGAGCATTTACTTTTGTTGCTTTTTACTGCAGCTGTGACTGCTTGACACAACTGGCTCAAACTCCATAGTGGTGAGTGTGTTTGAATGTAGTCCCCAGTGGGCTCTGAGGGTGTCCCAGGTATCAAGCTAACAGGAAGTTTTTTGCCTTAGTTCCTTAAAACCCTTAAGGTGTCATTCTTCTCAGAATTGTGTGTGGTATTGAAAGGTGGTGCACCTCCAGCTTTCCATTCCTTTTTGCTGAGAAGAGCACTGTTGCCAGAGGATTAGATGGGGAGAAAGAAGTACATGGTCCCTCACCTGGCCAGTTCATTGCAGTGTGGCTGGAAACAACTGACCTTGTCCCTCTTACATTTGTTTTTTGTACTATAGAGCAGGTGGATTTTGTTGTTGGTCTCTGGAAAGCTTTCAGGGTAGATTCCTTCTCTACGCTTGGATCCTTCAGCCACCTGTACACATATGTGTTTTGTGTTTTGGAAAGTATACTCTGTCGTATTTCTGGGTCAAGCTCAGGGAGATGGTGTGTGTACCTGAAAGGCATTCAGCTTGAAACCGTCTCTTGGCCATAAAGTACTTTGCAGCTGAATGTTCCTGTTGTCCTTGGAGCTCTCTACCTTCCTTTCTTAAAAGATTGAGTACTAACATTATCTCTAGAAAGAAGGCCAGGTTACATGTTTCCTTATTTGCGATGCTAGATACTATTACTTCTTTCCCTAGGTACTTTCAACCTTCATGCTGCTGCTTTGTCATGCTGGAGAATACTTACTTAATGCCTCAGAAAGCACTCTGGGGACAAGGTGAGCCTTTATTCCACTGGAATGCAACAATTTAGGTCTGGTCAATGGCTTTCTTCTTTTAGTGTAAAGAGGATATAAGAGGAGCAAGATGGAGAATTTGTGGCTGACCTTCATAATGTGGGCTCTGCAGGCTGGAGCTTGGAGAAATTGTCTCCTTTGGTTTGTTTATTTTCCAAGCAAATAAATTTTGAGGAAAGGACAAAGTGGGCTGTAGTGATCCAGAAGGGAGAGGAGGCATGGGAAGATCCTAAGGTTTAATTTAGTCCACTTTTTTTGATGGGTGGCCTTGAGCAGCATTTTGAAGCAATAGCAGTGAGGGAACTGCCACCCATACAGTATGTTGGATAGGCTCTGAAGCAGCTGGGAAAGGTGACTTCCTTCATCCTTCCACCAGCACTGATACTGGCTGCAAGATGGGACAGCAAAGATGGCTTTCCTCTAGGGTGGGGGTTGGGGGGTGGGTCTGGTGGTGTACTTTCTATGTTTGTTTTCTGTTTGGGGACTGTAGTGGAAGGACCTACTGCGCTTCTTTCTTCTGGACTTTTACTCTGATCCTGTTTGTTCCTTTTCCTACGTTGTAATACTGCCCTTACGTAGAGTACCATCCCACCTCCTTGACAATGTGAACAGAAAAAAAAGAAACAAAAAAACCCACAAGATCAAATGAGCAGCAACTCCTGACCAAATTAAACATAAAAACATGCCCATTGAGCAGGGAGCCTGGTGGCATTCTAACTTCTGCAAATCTATTTTTGAGATGTGAAAAACTTAAATGCTAAGTCTTAGGTGAGTGAGGAGCTACATAACCGATGTAAACACTTACATGGAATGCATTAGACTTCTGTGTGTACTGTCTTTTGGTTGAAACAAATTATGAAGTGACTAATAAAATGAGTCAATATTCCATGATTTAAAACTGCGCCTTGTTGCTTTTTGCAAGTAGAGTGGAACAGCCTTTATCAGTTCTTGTTTGGCAGCGCTAAAGGCAAGTGATATGAAATTATCAAGGGCAGAGTTTGAAAAGCTTTTGGGAAATTTTGGAGAGTAAAATGAGCAGGCAGTTTAAAAACCCTAAAAAAGGTCAGGTCAAACACCACCCTGAGGGACAGCTTGTCAGCTGCTGCCAGCAGTACATGTCCAGGTGCTCACAGATAGGATGAGATCTGAACAGATGTTTTTCCCTGCTGGCTGCAGGTGCAGTTGGTTAAGGTTCCCTTGCTGATCTCCAGAAGTCTCTTTTGTATGCCGTGTGCCACTGAGACAAGGACTGTTACGATCTCAACCGTTAAAGCAATATAGTTGCCTGCTGTAAGATAGTCACAGGAACTTTAGATACTGTGTGTTTTCCAATACAATTCCATGCACAGTGAAGGTGCGTGCTGGGAACACACGGAACCTTCACAGTAAGCCTGATTGTCAGTCAGCTCCTCATTAGCTAGAGCTCTCCAGGTCCTCTCCTTGGCAATTCAGAAACGTGTCTGTCTGTGTGTCAGCGGATGGTGTGTGGCTGCAGGCAGAAGTCGTGGAGCAGGACAGAGCACGGAGGCACCTCCCGTTGCTGTGCTGGGCGGTGCTGAGCCCCTTGTCCCTTCTTGGAACGGGTCCTGACTGCGGAGAGCGCTGCTGTCTGAGATAAACCAGGAGGAAGGTGGGAGATTTCTGAAGGTAACGTGAAATCGGATTAAGCTACGAAAGAATGCTGGCGGTGAGAGTTTGGAAGCAGCAAGGCCAGGAATTAGCGCGTGAGAACTGTGCTGGGGCAGCAGGCCGGTGTGTGTGAAGTCCAGAATCGTTGCTGGCTGAGGGCAGGCGCGAGGCTTTGGTCATTAAGGTGACCGAGGCTGCCGTTGACGGTTGCTGTCTCAGGCGCTCGCGAAGCGGCGCGGTGGCGCTACGCCCAGCGGGACGAAGCGCTGCTCAGAGCCGCCGTGTGCAGCTGCAGCCTCGGGAGGCTCCTGGTGAGACGCTGCAGAAGCAAGAGAAAGCAGTTCTGGGACGGGCGGCTTCGGAGTACAGAGCTGTTTTCCTTCTTCGAAGGGTAAGTGATCCCAGTTTACACAGCCGCCTTCCTCGTAAGCGCTGCACGGATGACAGCAGGTCGGTAAAGGCTCCGGCGGCCTCGTGCCCGCAGGCCGTGCTGCCGTCAGGACCGACTCGCCGAACCGCTCGCCGAGCTCCTTGGTTTAACGCCGCGACTTCGCGCTGCCGCTGCGGCGCCGCTGCCGACGGAAGTTCCCGCGCTTCCGGGGCGGGGCGCGCGCGGAGCTGGGGCGGCAGCCGCCGCTGCCGGAGGTTTCGCGGTCCGGTCGGCCATGGGGGAAGCCGGTCCGGGGCCCAAGGAGGCGCCGGAAGCCGAGGAGGATGAGGCGGCGGCGGTCGGAGCGCGGGGCGGGCGGGCCGGGCCTCGCGGCGTCGTCCGGGTGCTGAAGGTGAGGAGGGCGCCTGGGCCGAGCGGGGCCGTTCTGCGCCGCGTCTCCGCGCCGGCCCTTCCCGGCAGCTCGGCGCGGGGGGCGGCCGCGGCAGTAGCTGCGCGCCGCGTCTGGGCAGTGCCCGCTTCGACCTTGGCTGGGACCCTTCCGTGCCGGCTCCGTGCCCCCCCGGGCGCGGTGGCTCCGAGTCGTTCGTCGCGAATGGCCCCGAGGAGGCGCCCGGTGGCGCGGAGCGGCGGTCTCGCCGTACCCCGCTCCGCTCCCCCGTGCCCCGCCGCTCCTGGGGCCTTCGCACAGCCCGACTGCGGGCGCCGCTGCCGAGACTGCCGCTGACGCTCCGGTTTTGGCCGTTTTGCAGAGAAACGCGAAGCGCAACGGAAGCAGGAGCTGTCCGAACAGGAGCCGGTTCGGTTCCCGTGAGAGGGACTGGCTGAGAGAGGATGTTGGACGAGGCTGCGTGTACGTTTATGGAGGAGATTCTGCTGCTGCTTTGTCTGACCTGCGCTTGGTCCTCTGTACGGTGGATACCCCAGCGTCTGAGATCTGTGATGGGGAAGAGAGGAAAAACCTCTTCGTGCAGCTTCATGGAGACCTGGTCAGGTGAGGGCTGAGGTTTGCGTGGAGCTGGGTTTGCTTTAGTCGTGTAGCGCTCTTCTGCATACCTACTTGCATTGGTGTGCAGAGCAGATAGAGGCAGGAGGTGCCAGTTGAATGCTGCTTCCAGTCACCTAATGCATGAAAATGAAGTAGTTCTGAGCCTTTTGTACTTAGTCAAGGCATAGCTGGGAGGGTTTTGTGGCTGCTCCAACCAGAAATACAGCCTTGTTTTGTAAGTAAAGGTTGTTCTTCATATACTTCTTCGTTGTATTATGTTTTAGGGATGTTATAATCTTAAGAAAATCTAAACAATTGTGGAGCTGTAAGCAGTTTTCTCTGAGTCAGAAGTAGTTCAACAGTTATTTCACAGTACTTTTGTATTAGTAATTTTTTTTTTTTGTGAGTTTCTGAGGTAAATAAAGATAAGCATAGGGTGTGGGTTTTGTATCGCATGTGTTATGTCTGCAGTCAATTAAGGTTGAAAACAGACCTCAGATCAGAGTTTAAGGTGCATGGATTTTATGCTGATATATTATGGACTCCTCTAGCTTTACAAGCTCCCGTTAAGTCTGTGTAGCGATGCTTCTGGATTTCACATTTGATTATGAAGTTGTGACTCCAGTTGCTAGGGAAAAGGGCATCACTGTGGTCTTTCTTCAGAAGCCTAAGTAACTGAAACATTATGAGCTGAACAGCAGCAATAGTTTCTTGTTAGTGAAATGTAAGTGTTAAATTATGTGCATCTCAAGTTTAGAAGGACATAGTGTAGATTTAATTGGGTTGAAGACAGGAGCACTAACGGGAAAGAGATATGAAGAATAAGATCAGGAAAGGGGGCCTACAAGAGAACTGGGAAGGGACAGGGAGAGTACTGGTAGGACACAGGGTAATGGCTTCAAACTATTAGGAAGTAGCTTTAGATATCAGGAAGGAATTCTTTACTCAGAGGTTGGTGAAGCCTTGGCCTATGCTACCCAGAGAAGCTGTGGATGCTACCACATCCCTAGAGGTCCTTGAGGCCATGGATGGGGCCCTGGGCAACCTGGTCTGGGAAGGTGTCCCCAGCCATAGCGGGGGGGGTTGGAACTGGGTGATCTTTAAGGTAGTTTCCTTACCCTAATCCAACCATTTTGTGATTCTGTGACGTGGTTAAAAATGACAGTTGAAAAAAGTTATCCAGAACTTTTTGCTTTCCCTGACCTGGATTATAGGAACTACGATAGATTTATTATTTTAAAAAAAAAAAAAAAAAAAGGAGAATAGGTTAACACTTGTTTATGAAGGCAGCCTAATATCTCCATTTGTTGCTTGAAGTATTTATAAGACAACTGGTTTGTTGCTACTATAACAGAGAACAGATTTTCTAATGTTTAGAGAAAAGAACAAGTCTTTACATTTGCTGCAGGCATCAAAAAAAAAAAAAAAAAGAAGACCAGGTAAGTCTTGTAGGTGTGTTCAGACAGGGAAGCTTTGATTTTTATTTATTTTTTTTTTTGTGAGGTTTTTTTTTGAGTTTTCGAAGTGACTTCTGTGTTTGAATTCTGAATTTCTCTTCTCACACTATGAGAAGAGCCTGTCTTTCATTTGTGGCAGTCTTGGCAAAGATAGCAGATTTGTCCTGCAGCCCAGGTCCTGGAAGTGAATATTGTGTTGCGAACATTTACTTTACCTGCTTTAATGGGGGTTTGGACTCGATGATCTCTTGAGGTCTCTTCCGGTCTTTGCAATTCTGTAATTTGCTCCTTAAACTCGTTGTCTGCTGCTATGTTAGACTCTTAATCAAGTCTTCTGTTGAATTTTATGGAGAGCTCTTGATTGCTGTGCATCTGTTGCCTTTGTAATTCTAACAAATTCATGAATCACCAGTGAGGGTGTTCTCAGTAGAATCATCTAGGTTAGAAAAGGCCTTTAAGATCATCAGGTCCAATCATCCACCTAACACTGCAAATCTGCTGTTATACCACATTCCTAAGCACAGTATCTGCAAGTTTCTTAGATACCTGCTGGGATGGCATCTCCTCCGCCTCCCCGCACAGCCTGTTCTGATGTCTGTCCATGAAAAAAATTCCTATTGGTATTGCTTTGGTATCCATCTCTGTTAGGAGTAGGAGGCAATCGCAAGTAGTATCTGCTTCCATTTCCCCAGGAAGGTGACAGAAAGCTCAACATATCCCTACGCCCTCTTGAGACAATAATTTCCTTGAAAAAAAGTTTACTGACTGCTTTAATAGTGAGTCTGTGACTACAAATTACTCAGTGAAGCATCTGATTGTATCTTACGCTTGATATGTTTGTCTCTCAAAAGACTGAATTCCCTTCTAAATACTAGTGGGTGATTTTCTTTCGAAACCTGAACATGGCAAAAGTTGATTTGGTACCTGACTCAGAAGACTGGACGAACTGGTCGGTAGGTAGAAGAATAATAGAAAACCTTTTAACTTTCAATACTGTTGGATTCCTGTGATATTTCTGCATTTCTCTTTGAGGTATGTATACTGGGAATCAGTTTCTGTCAGAACATTCTTTTCCCTGTGCAGCATTGCCTTAAGAATCTTTAAGTAATCCAGCTAGAGCTTTTCTTTCTGAACATCTTTTTCTTTTTAGGAACTATACCTTATTGCAGAGGAGAAGATTAAATAAAAATAATTTCATTACTTTCTTTAGGATGCTCACACCTGACAACAAAACTTTGAGCTAAGAAGATATGGAAATGTGATTGTTGCTCAGGAAGAAGAGCTGCAGCAGTCTGTGAAACTTGCTGATTTTTTGTTTGCTTCTCTTTCTGTTAATCCTTGCACCCTTCACTTAGTGGAGCAGCTTCTCTGATTTAGTGGAGGTGGCAGTACCTACTGTGTGATACTGGTGTGGATGCCATGGGCTGTTTGTGCCAGGTAGCAACTGCTTTGCCTGCTGTGGTTTTCTCTGCGTGTGGTAGTACTCAGCATTTATTGCACTTCATACAAGGTAAATTTTGTACATTTCTAATGTGATCACATGCCAGCTGAGGTTTCCACAGTGCACTGTGTTTTCTCAAAGGGGAAGTGTAATTCTCTACATCAAACTCCATCCACACCTGTCAGCTCTGATTATGCTAGCAGAGAAATTTGTTATAGAAATTGCCATTATGGCCCTTTGTTCCATACACAGGTTTTGGTTTTCCGTTTCCTGCTTTCAGACTACTTTTAGATTTTATTGGTAAATCACACTGCCCTTGATAAGAACTTGGACAGGCAGTCTTTCCAGTGAAAACTCCAGAGTGTCCCCAGAGGCACACGATCAAGTGCTCTGTATCCTCATGTGAATACTATCAGAAGGCAACAAGCCCTTCTGCTCATTGCTTTATTGACAAAGCCCTTTGGACGTGTGAGTGTGATCAGGAGAGATCTGGGCTGTGCAGCGCTGTTTCCTTGGGCACACCCCTCCTGTGCCTGGTACTGGAGAGCCGCTGTGGTGGGCAGGGAGGCGTCAGCCTTCCCACCAGGCCTTTGCTTGGATATGTCACTGAGCTGCACTTTGTCTCCTGAGGAGCGAGGTGTTGCAGCCCAGGGACGCGCTGCTGCTGAACTGTAGGTTCTGCTGTGACCTCACATACTTCTGCCAGGTAACAAAATTGGAACAGCATCTGCATTTCTGCAGTCAACTTGAAGAATTCTGAAGGCGTAATTTTTTGGGAGGCTTTTGCCTTCCAGCCACCAGCAACCAAAGTTAGGTGGTGCAGTAATGCAGCACACTCTTGTGATTTGTTTTCAGGTAGTTAGGTTTTTATGGAAAGAGACATGTTGGTCCAGGGATTAGGCTTGAATAGATACTACTACAAATGATCTTTTTGTACCTGGTCGTTATTTTTTCACGTAAACTGAGAAACAAAAATAAGGGTGTTTCAGGGAGCACTGCAGTTTGATTTGAGTGGACAAGAATGAAAATACTATTTTTTTCAAATTAACATTTAAAGTTCTGCAGCAGCACTGCAGCACTAATTCTTCCTGGTCTTAAAGATGCAAAGGATAAAAATAGAGTTAAATCTTATCTTGAGAAAGGGGTAAGTGTGTCACGATAGAGTATTCTGCTGCTTCAAGAAGGTAAACCATACTACTGTACTATACAGTTTTCAGTACTGCAAAACTGTGATTTAACGAGAACGTATTGAGTATGTTTATTATCTGGATGATCACACTGTGGTCAGTGGCTCAATGTCCAAGAGCAGACCGGTGATGAGTGGCATTCCTCAGGGATTGGTGCTGGGCCTGGTGTTAATATCTTTGTAGCCGAAATGGACAGTGGGATCGAGTGCACCCTCAGCAAGTTTGCAGATGATACCAAGCTGAATGATGCAGCTGACCTGCCAGAGGGAAGGGATGCCATCCAGAGGGACCTGGATGGGCTTGAGAGGTGGGCCCACGCCGACCTCGTGGAATCCAACAAGGCCAAGTGCAAGGTCCTGCATCTGGGCTGGGGCACTTTCAAGCACAGATACAGGTTGGGTGGAGAATGGCTGGAGGGCAGCTCTGAGGAGAAGGATTTGAGAGTGTTGTTTGATGAGAGACTCAACGTGAGCTGGCAGTGTGTGCCTGCGGCCCAGAAGGCCAAAGGCCAACCACAGGAGAAGAGAAGGCTCTGAGGTGACCTTACAGCAGCCTTCCAGTACCTGAAAGGCCTACAGGAAAGCTGAGGAGGAACTTTTTATCAGGACAGGTTGCAACAGGATGAGGGGAGATAGTTTTAAACTGGAAGAGAATAGATTTAGACTAGATGCTGGAAAGAAATTCTTGACCATGAGGGTGGTGAGACACAGGAACAGGTTGCACAGAGAGGTTGCGGTTGCCCTCTCCTTGGAAGCACTCAAAGCCAGTCTGGATGGGGCTGTGAGCAACCTGATCTAGCGGGAGGTGTCCCTTCCAACAGCAGGGGGTTGAGACTAAATGATCTTTAAAAGTCTCTTCCAAACCAAACCATTCTGTGACTGTATGGTATTACTGTGCTTATTGAAAAGCACTTACCCTTTAATGAGTTAAGGTTCCTTCTGAATTTTGATGTGCAGGAATTACATTATTCAGTGCACGCTTCTAAACACATCAATTCATTCAGCAACCAAAATGTAGTGTTTGAATATATTTTTTTTTTAGTGATGTTTTTTTGTTTTGTTTTAGTGTAACAGCTAGCTTCAGATTATTTGAAATGTTTTTGGTTATTTGCTTGGGTTTTTTTTGTTAGTGATACTCAAGGATTTGTGGCTGCTTGGCCGCAGGTCACATGCTGGAAAAGCCATTTTCTGTCAAGCACAAGGCTTTAGTAGCAGAAGTATTAAAGTTTGCATGTAGTCACAGGAGACTCAGGCCAGGTGTTTGAAGATCCAGGCATGTCTCTCATATTTCTCTTGAATTCTGTTCTGAAGGCTATACAATACATCAGGGTTTGCTGTATTGGAAGTCTGCACTGTTTGGTGCAATCTGTTATTTATTCCAGTTTCTAATGGCTTGGCTGTTGTAGGTAACAGATACACAGATTTTTCATTTACAGTAACACACTGGAAAGCTCTTTTTAATGTTTTATGTTGCGTTCACTGCTGTTTCTGGGGAGAAAAAAAAAAAAGTTGTGATAACTTAGACCTCAGTTAAATATTTACAGAACTGCTTGGCTCTCTAAGTACGCCTCTGGATCCCCAAGAGAGGTCCTGAAAAAGACTGAGAGCAACTTGTGTTTGGGCTGGCAGAAAAAGAGGCAGTGGGCACAAACTCAAAAGCAGAAATTTTTGAACATCGGGAAACTTTTGTTTGTTTGTTTAGAAATTTAAGTAGAGTTTTCCTAAATATTTAGGTCACTAAAAATAGGGGTTTCTTTTAAATTATTGGGAGTCTGATTTTTGTGCAGTATTTCTGATACTGTTTCTTGTCATTGTTTCCTCTTGATATTTTTCAAGTCACAAAAAGGAAACCATGGATTTCATGGCTTAAGTTTTTTCCTCTCCATTTCCCTTCTGCAATAAAGTTCTTCAGATGTTGCAGTTTTTAACTGATGCTTAACAAGCATAAAGCGCAGACCCAGGGGTGTGTGTTTGCCAGACCTTTTTGAGAGCAGTGTGTCAGTATCCCTTGCACTTCAGTTGCAATGAACCATGTTTAATCTTTTTCAAGTTGTAAAACTGTTTTCTTGTGTGTTTTGCTAGGAGGCTGGAACCCACTGAAAAGCCCCTTCAGATGGTGTATGACTACTTGGCTGGGTTGGGTTTTGATGACCCTGTCAGAATGCAGGAGGAGGCAGCAAACTCTGACCTCAGCTGTATGATTCGCTTTTACAGCGGTAAGAATTTGTGTGCACATATGCTGTTGCTGTACCCATAGTTTTAAATACCTGATGGAGCTCAGGTGAAGCACAAGTCATTGGCTTCATAGATGGCTAAATTATACACACAATATCAGAAAGCATTTCTTGAAATAAAGAGTTTTCAGAATCATAGGAAAACCAGTGTTGTAGTTCTCTTGACCCTTTTTGTGGCTTGGAGAGAAGACAGCTCGATGGAGAACATGCAATTGCTCTGCTTAATGTTATGACAAATGTCTTAGAAGTCCAAATGAGATGAGAAACATACTGCAGTACAGTCTAGATAAAGCATTTCACACAGCCTCCCTGAAGATAACAGTAAGTTTGTAATTGCTTTTCTACCGCATCCAGAGGACAGACGCTCAGCAAGTGCGTAGGTTTGCCACAGTCTGTAATTACTTGAAAATTAAAAATGCTCTACATGGCAACTGTGGTAACACTTTAGTGAAAGTCATACAGTGGTTGCTTGTCAGACACTTCTGCCCCAGGTACATCTCTTGTTTTCTGCATGAGATTTTTGTTTTATGTGCTACTATATGTTTTGTCTTAATGTATTGCTTGCAGTAACTGCTGTTGCGTGTTACAGCTGTGCTGCTATTTGTGCTTGTACCTGAAAATAAAGAATAAGTGGAGAGTAAGCACTCTTGTTCCTTTTTTCTTCAGAAAAGCCTTGCCAGATGGAACAGTTAGATCGCATCCTGCTCTCTGGAATCTATAATGTACGCAAAGGGAAGACTCAGTTGCACAAATGGGCAGAACGCTTAGTAATTCTCTGTGGTACCTGTCTCATTGTGTCCTCTGTTAAAGATAGCCATGCAGGGAAGATGCATATCTTGCCTCTTGTTGGAGGGAAGGTAAGACTTATTTTTAAAGCTTCCTGTAACGTAGAAAGGAAGAATGGGGTTACAGTGGTGGGTATTATCCACACGGGGTTCATCCAGGCTGTATCAGCAGGCGCAGGGAGAATTGCATGATCCTTTCCTACTACTAGGTAGTCTTAAGGCTAATAAAATGCTTGCAGAGGCACTTGCTTCTGTTTTCACAGTGTTAGCCAGCGTGACTAGGCATCCTGGAGATGATTACTTAAAGGATCTACTTCAGCAGAAAGATGTTAAGGTTTTACTACATTGCATTTGTCTCAAATAACCTTATATCAGAGTTTTGTTTGAAATATAGCATTACTGGTTGTAATATTTCAGGCTAGATTTCGGATCCATTGTAATTGCTGGAATTTAGGTAGACTCTTTTGTTTTTCATTCCTCCCGTTGCAGGTTGAAGAAATGAAACGTCGGCAGTACACACTTGCTTTCACATCTGCTGGAGCACAAGCCCAAACATACCACGTCTCCTTCGAAACACTGGCAGAGTGCCAGCGGTGGCACCGACAGGCATCCACGGTGAGGCACTGGGGACTGCAGCAGTTGGGGTGGTGGGTACCAAGGGAATGAAGGGATTTGTTGTACGGGCTGGGTCTGCAGGCAGAGGTTTAAACTGTGATGCTGGAGAAAGTACCTGGGATGCTTTCCAGCTTTCTTCAGTTCTCATATGCTTGAGATTACAGAAGCTTTCTTTGAGCTGTCTTCTGGGGCTCTGGCTGTACAGCAGTGTTGAGTAGCAGTTCTGCGTTCTTTTCACCCCCGCTGCACCTAGTGAGGGTAGTTAATCACAGCTCATTAGAACAAACCCCAGGGACTGGCTGGCTCTGCAGCCATAGAGATCTGTTAATTGCTTCTACTACCATACCCGTATCACCTGTGGCCTAGACGTACTTGGGGCTACCTTGATAGGGTTGAGTTAAGTAAAGCAAGAGATCGTAGGTCAGCAAGGTAAGTGTAGTTTGTTCAGAGCTGCTTCCTTATTCCAGATTAAAGTACAATTAGCTGGTGATAGCTCAACACTGAACTACTCTTTGACCTCAAAGATATACCATGAAATATGGTACAAGTTGAAGTTGGTCGTAAACTCTTAAATGAAACAAGTAAGACCTTGAGACAGTGTATTTAATTAAAGGAGACCTGATGTTTGCAGAGACTGTGAAATGTTGCAAAACCATGTGAAGCTTTTTTCATTTTTAATATTTTTGATATTATACCCTGAACAAGCAAACAAAAGAAAGTCAGAGTAATAGGTAGGCCAAAGAAAGGTTCTGTAGACCATAAAGAGCAGAACTGCAATGTCAGCTGCTTCATTTTGCTGTTTACATCTTTGGAAAGCAGTCAGACTGCTTTCTCAGCAGTTTCCTTATCCAGAGATACAGTTTTTTAGTCATCTTGTCATGGAGTAGCAAGTGCCATAAACTCAAACTCCCTGGACTTGGTTTCCTGCTTGAACTCCACCTATGTTTGGAGGGTATATGGGGATTCTTCCAATTCGTGGATTATTTACTGCTTGCAGTCTTTGGTTTTCCATTGAACTTCCATATAAGAATTGTTGCACAGCTGCAACTCTTGCTCCTTCCTTTCAGGTTGTGTCTATGCGACTTAACATGGTTGATCTTTCATGCTACAGTCTGGAGGAAGTACCTGAGCATCTCTTCTACAGTCAAGACATCACCTACCTCAACCTACGACACAATTTTATGAGATCAAGCGGAGCAGGCAGTCTTGGCTCTCTTTGCAGGTATGCAAAGAATTTTTATTTATTTATTTACATTTCGAGTTCTGGATGCGAGCATCCAGGGCTGAAGAGAAGGGAGTGTACTGCCTGCTGTTGTGGGATGGTAAAAGATTGATCTTAAGCGAACTCTAACAAATGAGGGAACTAGGAAGCAAGACTGAGCAGTGCAGGCAGGTATAAGCTTCCAGCAATTTACAGTATTTGTGAATTTCTTTTTACAAATTATTTATGCTAAGTTTTGCCTGAGGTGAGCCTTGTGGAGTGGTATTCTATTTCTACTGGTAAGGTGAAAAACTAATAAACTGCTTGATAAATAGAGAGCATTTAGGGATACAAAATAAAGGTGAGGAAAAGCATAATGCTGCTGTTGCTGGTAAGAGTTTGTGGAAGATCTGTAAGATCCAACTTCAGTTCTGATTGTTAAAGTGCGTTTGGAATTGGCAGAGGGCCTGCGATGCTCCAGTTTTAGTTTGGCAACTTGAAATAGACTCTTAAGAGAGTGGGCAGTGTGTAATGGTATGGAAGTGTATTGTAATTGTGTAAGTGAAAGAGTATTACTAAATTGGCTTTAAATGAATTCTGGAGAAACTCAATTCAGAGGAAGATTAGTTTGTTGATGTCTATATACTGCCCATGTTAAAAAAGATTTAAGGGAGTCACTGAATGAATTTCTAAAACCGTTAGGAAGCCTGTAGTAATACTGTCAAATGGTGCTGCTTTGGATCCTGTTGTGCTTTAGGGAAAATATATTTGGAGAAACTTGGCAGAGCTGCAGGTCTGATTTTTTTTTTTTTTTTTTTTTTTAATTTTTAAAATATTATTTTGAATCTCTAAATGCCTGTTACTAGGATATTTCATTTTTCTTCCTACAGAGTAGGAAGAAGTATCCATGAGTAAGGAAAAAGTTGCTTGTTTAAGGGAATTCTTTGCAATTTCTTTGAGAACCAAGAAGAGTCCAATTTTGTTTTAATTCTGAGCTTGCTTAAGTATACTCAATATATTGTAATGCATTGTTACTGGAAAAGCTGTTGAAAGTAATTCTAGCTTTTGTTTTCTATTTCTCCAAGTACATTGGATGATGTTAAAAACAGAGCTAGAACTTTTTTTATAAAATGTAGCATTGTTAGTTCACAGGATCAGCAAAGGGGCTTGACCTTGCATGTAAGTCAACAATACATTTGGTATGTTAGAAACCCAGTTCTCCCTGGCATTGACTCCGTCAGGTGATAGAGCTGAAATCTACAAACAAGCAAAAGCAATATAGGGACTATTTCTGTCCCCAGACTGGCTCCTGTTTGGGCTGCTGTGAAAGAGGCTAGATCCCATTGTGACTTCGTTGCTGTGTTTCAGTATCTTTGTTGTTATCTCAGTCTGCTCTGTGAGAGCGCAAACCAGAACTGAGGAGCCATAATAAAAGGAAAACATGACTGCAGTAAATGAAATTATTGATTCTTATGCTGCTGTAGGGGGGGAAAAAAAAAAAAAGGAACCAGTGAACACGATTTCAGGATTCTTACCACCTAAATAACTCATGTATACAGCTTGAATGAGAGGTTAGCAATCCATTCCTCTGTCTCTTACTGGTGAAGAATGTTGGTGAAAAGGAGAAGTTGGAAGCTTTGAAAATTTTATGCCCCCCTTTGCGTTTGCTTTGATATCACTGTGGGAGGATGAATTCTAAAACCTGGTTAAGATGTTGCATTTAATGCCTCACCTCTTAAGGGCAATTTCTCACCAGTCTGCTTATCTCAGAAAAAAGAGCTGCTTAATTTTAGGAACAGGTACCATGTAAAAAGCTATCGTTGAATTCCTGAGAAAGCAGTTCCAGTATTTGCTGATTCCAAAACCTGAGAACTGCTCTAGATCTCTTAAAATGGAACCAATTCGTATGAAAGGTAGCAAAGGTAAGAACTGGGAGAAGGAATATCTGCCTGCTGTAATTGAAGATCAGGTTCGAAATCATCTAAGGAAACTGTGATTTAACGAGAACGTATTGAGTATGTTTATTATCTGGATGATCACACTGTAGTCAGTGGCTCAATGTCCAAGAGCAGACCGGTGATGAGTGGCATTCCTCAGGGATCGGTGCTGGGCCTGGTGTTAATATCTTTGTAGCCGAAATGGACAGTGGGATCGAGTGCACCCTCAGCAAGTTTGCAGATGATACCAAGCTGAATGATGCAGCTGACCTGCCAGAGGGAAGGGATGCCATCCAGAGGGACCTGGATGGGCTTGAGAGGTGGGCCCACGCCGACCTCGTGGAGTCCAACAAGGCCAAGTGCAAGGTCCTGTGTCTGGGTTGGGGCACTTTCAAGCACAGATACAGGTTGGGCGGAGAATGGCTGGAGGGCAGCTCTGAGGAGAAGGATTTGAGAGTGTTGTTTGATGAGAGACTCAACGTGAGCTGGCAGTGTGTGCCTGTGGCCCAGAAGGCCAACCATATCCTGGGTTGCATCAAGAGAAGTGTGGCCAGCAGGTTGAGGGAGGTGATTCCACCCCTCTGCTCAGCTCTCGTGAGACCCCACCTGGAGCAGTGCGTCCAGTTCTGGAGCCCCCAGCACCAGAAGGAAGGTGAATTAAACTTGTTTTATTTAATTATATGAAAACACTTCAAAATAAAAACTGAAAATGGAAGGATCCTTAAAGGTCATTTAGCTCCAACCTTGCCTCATCGAAAAGTACATTATGAACGAGGTATGTGTTTCTCTTTCAACACTGTGGTAGATTTGCAGTTGTCTTGGAAGAGTACATTATAAATTTCCTAAATGAATTCTTTTTTGATGGATTATGTTTGGGATGGCACAAGTGTGGGGCTGTAGTGATTGTGAGAGCTGCCCCAGTACTTGCACACAGCTGTGCGCATGGTATGTCTGCCAAGCACGTGGCACTTCAGTGTGGAAATCCTTTCAAGGACCTCTGGGTGCTGATCCTGAGGCTGCTCAGTGCGGAGCCGGCACTTCTTTGCCATTCCATTTCACAGGTCTATCTTCCCTTAAATGGGTATTCCTCTCTTTTAATCCATTCTTAGAGTCATTCCAGTTAATGTATTATTATGCAACTTCAGAATTTAGAGTGTTACTCCAAATAATTATTGGAAGGTAAATTTTTTTGAACGGAGAGCTTTCTTTTAGTTAATCATAGTCACTCAGAGAGAGTCTGTCAGGGATCAGGTTTAAAGGTTCTTGTCTGTTTCTGCAGTAAAAGCATGGTATTTGATCACTCTCAGCATTACCACTGAGATATGAAATATCAGTGGCTTAAAATAGTATTTGTGTAAAAGCTGCCGTAACGATTCAGCTGACCATATCGTTGTGTACAAAGGCTTCAAAAGCCTTTGTGATTGTTTGCTTTGAGACTATGGATATTTGGTAATCAACTGAAATTCTTGCCTCTAGGTTTTCTCAGTTGAAGAGCTTGAATCTGTCTCATAACAGACTGGGGGAATTTCCTGTATCGCTGTGTGAGATCTCTACTCTGACCGAACTCAACATGTCCTGTAATGGACTTCATCACTTGCCAACCCAGATTGGCAAGCTGCTGAAGTGAGTGCTTTTTTCTTTTCTTTTTTTTCCTGTGGTTATAAACCTTGGTGTTTTGGTGTAGCACAGCTGATGTAAAGGGGCCAATTACAGAAGTTTAAGTGCTCATCAACCTGTTAGTTCCAGAGACTGAGTGCTAGTTTTGACTTGGGTGGAAGGCTGAGACCCAAGAGGTACAGAAAAGTTTGTTTTTCTTTCAAAGTTAAGATGTTTACATGGTTGTCATTTGAAAAGTCACTGGTATATAACAAGTCATCACTTGTGACTTCCTGTCTATTCTATTAGTATTTTAAAATAGCTGGGGTAAGCCAGATTTGTAACAATGACTAATGGATTTTGTCTGTGTGGAGTGGCCTAGGAAGACACTTACATTAGTTACTGTGTCTTGAATCATAGGTGCTACTTTGCCAAACTAGAATAGACTTGAAGGCTTCTAAGCCTATGAATATATTTCTATTGAAGCTTTTTCTGCTCTCTGTGGGGTTAGTTCTTTGTGGGTTTGTCTTTGTTGTGGGGTGACTTATGATTTCTTGATGTGTATCACATCTCTTGAGTCCTCATCCTTTATAGGGACGCATCATATTCTCAGAGTGCTTTTCTATCACTCTTGAGAAAGTTCTTTGTTAGAACATGGTCATAAGAAAAGGATTGCACTTTAGAGATTGGAGTCTCAAAAGCTATGCAAATTTCAAAACAATTTATTTTGCTACCCTGGAAAATACTCCTCTCTAAATGGCTGGAAATGTGTATAAGAAATGTGTTAGCATAGCTTTAGGGTGGTAGGAGTTGTGATTTAGCTGTGCTGTAGGTGCAGTTGCTGTAAATGAGTGCTGTAATAGTGATATTAAACTGCAGTGGTGGTGTGATGAAGATGTCCATGACTTAATGTTTCTGTTGTTACTGTGGGATGGGCAATCATGTAGGCCTGTTCTGTTACAGCATGCTAAATGGGTTCTTCTTAATTTGTAGAAAACAAATGATTATGTAAATATCCTTTGTTTACAAAGCAAGTGGAGATTTGTATTTTGCTTAAAATAACCTTTGAATTTTGGCACAATCAGAAGTTTGCCTCTTTTATAATTTAGGAATTATTTGCCATTGTGTACACACAGTTCCATGACTATAAAATATCAATGATAAAAGCACTCCAGTAACTTTATGTATACAATAATAAAGTTAACTGTTAGGTACCATTAAAAAAAATAACCACACACCACTCACTGAAAACATGAAATGTGACAGTCACTATTCTTCACTGAGTTACTTAATGTATTTTTTCTTTTTTGTTGTTGTTTTTTGTTGATTGGTTGGTTTTTGTTTTGGCTTTCACTTCTGTAGTCTCCAAAGCTTCTGGCTTGATGGGAATTTCCTCACGTCCTTACCAGAAGAGCTTGGAAGTCTACAGCAGCTCAGCTGTCTTGGACTTTCCTTCAATAACTTCTGTGAGCTGCCAGCGATTTGTGAGAAACTCACAGTTTTAGACAAAATAGCCATGGCAGGGAACTTGCTAGAGAACCTGGACCTTACAGTGCTGAACCGCATGAGTCACATCAAAAGCGTGGACCTGAGGTAAGAGTAAACGTGTGTGTGTGCATCTGTATCCATGTAGGGGTGTGTGTACATGTGTATCTGTTTAGGAGTGAGTGTGTGTAGGTACACGTACACAAAAGAAACGGAACGTCACTTTCTATTTACTGTAGAGAACTGTGTGTATTATAGTACATTTTCCCATGTTGTTTTTTTTTCCCACTTAGTGATTCTTTTTACTTCAAGGGAGTTCTATTTCTGAGGATGTGCAGGATTTGTTTAGAGAAACAAGGTCAGCTGAGCAGTGCATGAAACTACTGAATGATAGAATTGTTTTGGTTGGAAGAGACCATGAAGATCACCTAGTTTCCAATTCCCTGTTGTGGGAATTTGAGAATGTCGCTTAGTACTCTAAGTTCCTCTTTTAATATTGTTATTGTGAGCTCAGTAGCTCTTTGATCTCTCTTAGCCTTCTGTTGCTTTTTTTCCTCTCTAGAGGTATGTTCCAGATCTCCAGGTTGCCAGTTGCAGAGTTCTCAGAAAGGGACAAAGAATTTTTTGTCTGTAACAAGGCAGTGTATTATCTAGTCTCTGCATTTGCATGTTCTCAGTGTTAAGAAAGCATCCGTTGATGTGACTCTAAATTTATAGACTGTGGTCTTCAGAATTTCTTGAACACTGGGAAGTGAGTAGAACTGCTTCACCTAGCCATGCGGACAGGAACTGGTTTTTTTTTTCACGCTTAGAGACTGAAATCCACTGTTGCTACTCATACACCTCGCTGTATTTGGAAGAAAGCCTGTACTGGAGCTCTTCCTTTCTCTTTTCTTACTCATGTACGGTGTTCAGTGTTCTGATTTCTGACTCTACCTCTCACTTCTGAGTGTTTAGGCTGAACAACCTGAAGAGAGCAGCAGCTGACACTCTGGAGGGGAACAATTCTGTGATTTACATGGATTTGCGAGACAATCAACTGACTTATCTGGATGTGAGCTCATTGGGTAGCTTGGAGCAGCTGCACTGCGAGCGGAATAAGCTGAAAGAGTTGACACTGAGTGGCTTCTCCCTTCGGGCTCTGTATGCCAGCAACAACTGTACGTGTCCTTATGTTCTACATATGCCTTCTTCCTTCAAGCCCTGGGAACAAAGGAAACAACATCTCCTCTCACAAAAAAACGCTAATGTTTACTGATATTACTGAGAGCATAGGTGATGGGGCTTCTGAGGTCTACTCATAGGGATCGTATTATGGATATATGCACACAGGCTGTGTAACAGCAAGAGAGTATAGTGCTGAGTTGCCAACCAAGGTATTTGCCTTCCAGTGAGAATTGTTTGGGAGTCCACACGTAGAAGTACTGTTCTCCTTTATTCTGGTGTTCGTGTGGCAGACAGAGCTGGACAGCGAGAAGCTGTGCTGATATATGATAGATGTATGAAGTTTGAACTCTGTCTTAGAAAAGATGAGTAGAAACTTTGTATCTGCAGAGTAAAGACTATCAGTGTCACTTACTAGCTAGTCTGTGTGCTGCTTTGCTGTTTTCCTTCTGAGCTCTGCAGTAATATTTATTTGCTTTATTTCATCAGGTCTCACATCTGTCAGTGTTTATCCGGTTCCTGGTCAACTGACATCTCTAGAACTTGCCCAGTAAGTGACTATACACTACAGAATATAAAGCAAATATCTGAACAATTTTGGTATTTTCTGCAGACATTTCCTGGAACTGTTATGCTTTTGAAAGAGTTGAGAGCAATTGAGAAAAGGCATTTCATCTTCATAGTAGAACTGGAAAGCCCAGTACTGAAGAATGATGAAATTGTTGCAGATCAGAAGCTCCTCTGAACTGTTTTCACCTATCTAGGTGATTGGCTGTCCTTCAGCTGTAGGCTATAATCAGCAAGACAGACCAAATAAGGACCACTGAACCTGCAAGAACTTACTAGGCTGAATGGTGAGAATGTGCAGGGCAAATATTTAGACTGTGTGCTGGTGATCATGACTGCTGTCTTCATTTCCTATGTCTGCTCTATAGTAACAGGATTGTCAGACCTGTAAAATAGGGAATCTGATCACCTGCCACCTCAGTTTGGATTTGAAGCATGTTAGCTGGGTAGCATAAGGTGGCTGATTCTGCTATATTGGTGCTTGAAAGAAAACAAAAGTATGATCATCAGAGCCTTGCAACAATAATTCCTACCAATCATATTGCATTATGCAGCTGGCCAAGAGATAAATGCCGTGTGAGTAGCTCAGATACTGTGGTGCATTTTTTGCCTATTATTTTTCATTTAGCTGTCAACAGTGCAGTGCACTGTTCAGACAGGGCATATGCCTTATCAGGTGTTGGTATCTAGCTTTTTCCCCTTGCTCTTCTCAGCAATCAGCTGCAGTGTGTTCCAGACTGGGCCTGTGAAGCAAAGAAATTGGAAATTTTGGATATGAGCTACAACCTCCTTGTGGAGCTCCCATCAAGGTCAGCAGACTATTTTATTGTACATATCTGAACATCCTTTTATGGGGAGCTGAGTGGAAAAAGAGAAGCAGTGCTATTCCTCTTTATTCCTTGTTGTGCAGATAGAGAATCTACTTAACTTTTCTGTGAAGTTTCCAAAGTACTTTGCATTCATGTGTTGAAAGAACTGATTTGCAAATTTTGATTAACAAAGACCAAATAGTTCTATCCTTTGCCAGAATTTTGCACCTGAAGTAAAACACACTGCTATGAATTAACTTTGTGTTACAGTAGCATCTGTGAAGCTCAACTTACAGATGAAGCCCTAACATACCTTATATCACTCCAGAGTTTTCACTAGTTAAATAAGAAGATATCTCAGAGATACTATGTAGTTTATAGCAAAGGCAGCTTTCACAAACATCATAAGCCAACTCCTTTCTGCCTGCTCCCATTTCAGCTTCTGCAGCAAAGTTGTAACTGGGAGCCAAGAACAAATATGATTTTGTAGTATTTTGTTTATTTTATTGTTTTGTATTTATAGTGACTTCTTCGAGGTACAAGGGATATTGTGGGGAGAACCAAAGCCCAGATGTTCTTGGCTGAACACGTGTTTAGTAGAGAGTGTGGTTGTAATGAATGAGAGTGTCTTTGTCAGCTATGTTGAAATGTGAATGCGATGCTAGATTACAGCGAAGAAATGCAAACTTTGAAGTAGTTAAAGCAGCAGGCATAGGAAATGTTCTTAGCAATGACGCTCTAGTGGTTGTAAGAGACAAGACTATGTGCATCAAAGGCAAGAGAACGTATAAATTTACCCTTACTGATGGATGATAGAACCGTGGAATGGTTTGGATTAGATGGAACCTTAGAGATAATCCAGTGCTACCACACTTCCGTGACATGGTAGGAGACATCGCCCACTAGATCAGGTTGGTCAAAGCTCTATCCAACCTCACCTTGAGCACTTCCAGGAGTACTGAATTCACATATCTGGACAGCCTGTTCCAGTCTCACCACTCTTGTAGTGAAGAATTTCTTCCTAGTATGTAACCTAAAACTACCCTCTTTTAGTTTAACAGTTACCACTTGTCCTGTCGCTACAATCCTTGATGGAGTCTTTCCCCATCTTTTCTGTTGACTCCTGTAAATACTGGAAGACCTGTGTAAGGTCTCCCTGGAGCCTTCTCTTCTGCATACTGAACAACCCCAACTCTCTCAGCCTGCCTTCATAGGAGAATGTGCCAGTCCCTGGTGATTTTGATAGGATCAAGTGTTGGGTCCTCACAACAACCCCTCAGGCAGCCCTACAGGCTTGGGGAGAAGCGGCTGGAAGGCTGCCTGATGGAAAGGGACCTTGGTGTACTGATGGACAGTTGGCTGAATATGAGCCAGCCATGTGCCCAAGAAGGCCAATGGCATCCTGGCTTGTGTCAGGAATGGTGTGGTGAGCAGGACTAGAGAAGTAATCCTGACCTGTACTCAGCATTGATGAGGCCTCACCTTGAGTACGGTGTTCAGTTCTGGGCACCTCGGTACAAAAAGGACATTGAGGTGCTGGAGCAGGTCCAAAGAAGGGCAGCAAGGTTTGTGAAGGGCTTGAAGAATATGCTCTATGAGGAGAGACTGAAGGAACTGGGGCTGTTTAATCTGTGGAAAAGGAGGCTGAGGGGCGACCTTGCTGCTCTCTTCCAATACCTGAAAGGTGCTTACAGTGAGGATCTCTTCTCACTGGTGACAGGTAACAGGATGGGGGAAATGGCCTTAATTTGCACCAGGGTAAGTTTAAGTCAGATATTAGGAAACACTTCTCTACATAAAGGGTTGGAATTGGTTGAAGGCACTAGAATAGGCTGCCCAGGAAGGTGGTTGAGTCACCATCCATGAATGTGTTCAAAAACCATTTGGATGTGGTGCTCAGTGACATGATTTAGAGGAGGGTTGTTCAAGTTAGGGTAGTCTGGTTAGTTGTGTTTGGACTCTATGATCTTTAAGGTCTTTTCCAACCTGAGTGATTCTATGATTCTATGGCCCTCCTTTGGACCTGCGCTAATAGGTGCTGCTCCTTCCTGTGTTGTATAAAAAAGATCACATTTGAAGTGTGGTACACATAACGAATATGTGGAAATCAGACTCAAAATACGTATTTTTAAAAATTCAAATATTTTTAGAGATTTTTAAGTGCTGGAATTTACTGTGTCCACTGGGGATTTCTTCCTTGTGTGTCTGCCATCAACACTGTAGGTATATCTTGTTTCAAGTTACAACTTCACTAACGTGGACTTTGAGCTATCAGGGTTATCCAGCAGATTAAAGCATAAAAAAAGCCTTGCACAACAGGTTATTGATCACCATAAAGTTGTCTTTTAATCATCTGAAAATAGAACTGTACCAAAGTGGTGTCAATCAGTGTGAACGGAGAAGCCAGATCTGGATGAGTCAGCTTGAGTGTGGGAATTGGTGTATTTACATTTGAATAGCTTTTTGCCCAATGTAGTTAGCTGCGTTGAAATCTGACTAGGTGAGCTTCAGAGGTCTCTTCCAACCCAAACCATTCTATGAAATCAGAAAGCAGCTGAATTCATTGACCTATGTGGAGCAGTGCACTAATGCAGCTTTGGCATTTAATGCTTCAAAGCTGTTCTGTACAGGACTATCAGGTTGTAATTCCAAGTTATCACCTCCCTGAAAAAGGCAGGGTAGTTCTAGGCTGCATCCAATTGTGTTCAGGTGCCCTTTCTGAAAACGTCAGTTATTAGTTAATGGGGATCGAGGCCTTTTCAATAAGCACTATAATTCTGAAAAATGTAACAGCATCAGAAATATTACAGAAGTGCTAAGTAGTACATTAAAGTTCTGAATCTAAGCTGGCACAGGGGAAGCGCTTCTTTCTGCCTACAAGTTTAAAGAGGCATTTAAACCTATACTTTGTGGCTCTCATCTCTTCTTTGTCTGTCTGAAAGAATGCTGGGTATGTGCACACGGACTCGAGTCTGTCTGCAGTAGCACAAAGGGAAGTGCAGGTACACTTCTGAGCACAGAGTGACTGAAGCATCTTACCACATTTTTCTGCTTTGTCATTGTTTGTATTTTATGGATTGGCGTACTTCAATTTTTCTCTGCTGTACAGTCAAATATGTGATTAAACATTCCCTTTTCCCATTCTGCGGATGGGGAAGAGGACTGAACCAAGCTGAACTAGCATACCCTCTCTTTCTAGGATCCTCAGCAGCTTGAGCCTTCGGAAACTGACAGTGGGGCACAATAATCTTCAGAGCCTTCCACCTCTTCTAGAGCACATTCCAATGGAGGTGCTGGACCTTCAACACAACCTGTTGACTAAACTCCCCGAGATGCTCTTTATAAAGGCTCTGAAGTGAGTGACAGTATCATGGGTATTCTGTGTTAGCCTTTGAAGCTGTGAAGGCTAGTAGAGAGATTTGCGTGACTTTCCTTGTGAGGCGCTGTGGGCTTTATTGGCATTTGCATGAAAGATTATGATGAGGTAACTCAGGTCCTATGAGAAATCACCCAGTTGGTGTGAGAGAATCAGTCCATGTTAATATTTAATTACAGGAAAATAGATGTGTGCCTAACCTAACAGCCAGCCATGGTATTAACTTCAGTTGCAACTGCTTCTAAGGTCACATTACTGCTTGGCAAGTTTTGTTTTTAGAACAAATTTATTAATTCGGGAGCAAAGAAAAGCTGTACAGATTTTCAGATGTTACTGCAGAAATACAACAGGTCTCAGAAAAACAGCAACAGAGACCCGTGCTGTTGGTCTATTCAGACTTGAGTCAACCCTTCTTAAAGGACTCAGAGTAAAAGTTTGTGTAGTCTTCTTCCACCTCTATTACCCACTTCCTCCATCTATTTTACAGTACCCACTGTTTACTGTAAAACTGCATCTGCAGTGACATGTAGCTAATGGTCATTTGTGGACTCATAAATCTTAACGTGATTAGGGATGTTACGCTGTTGTCTGACCTGCCTGCCTACTGCTCTTTCTCCATCTGCATAGGCCATTTTATAGCTGTATAGCTACTTTTCCTGCTGTTAGTGGAGTGGTTTAGATGAAGTGTTTTTTTTTTTGTTTTGTTTTGTTTTTTTTGCATTTGCTGTGGTTAGTCTCAGGTGCCTGAATGCATCTGCAAATAGCCTGGAGTCCTTGCCCTCTGCATGTACAGGGGAGGAGAGTCTGAGCATGCTGCAGCTGCTTTACTTGACCAATAACAACCTCACAGATCAATGCATCCCTGTCTTGGTGGGACACCCGAACCTACGGATCCTGCATCTGGCAAACAACAACCTTCAGGCTTTCCCTGCAAGGTAAACACATGACTTTTGGTCTCATACCAATGAATTAGAAATTAGAAATGTCTCTGTGGATGCTGTATCTGCAGGTCCAGAAAGTGATAAATTCTGGCCTCTAAGACACAATATTCTATTGTTCCCTTTCAGCAAACTCAGTAAGCTAGAACACTTGGAAGAGCTGAATCTGAGTGGCAACAAACTGAAAACAATTCCCACAACCGTGGCAAACTGCAAGCTACTTCATACACTTATTGCACACTCTAATGACATCAGCATCTTTCCAGAGATCCTGCATTTACCTCATATACAGGTATTCTTACCTAAAAGGTAATGAGATATCAGGAGGAAGCTTGGGTAGGAGAATTAAAAGTAACTGCTAAAAGAGCAACTGAAGATCTCAATGTTTTGCGCAGTCAGCTCATGAAGAGGGCACAAAAAACACGTACAAGATCTGTTGCCTTTTTTAACTGACTGAAGATGACTCAATTCTCATTCATCATCACTGCCTGTGACCTTGGCTCATAGGTCATCATCATTTTCATGAGCTGTTTGTGGGATACAATTGGTAGTGGGATCATCTGATGTTAGCACAGAGCACTGGAATACCTGGTAACTGATCACATGAAAAAACAGAATATGTTCTTTGCCATCATGCTTTTTTTTTTTTTTTTTCTACTTCAGATTGTGGACTTGAGTTGCAATGAATTAAATGAAATCCTAATCCCTGAGGCACTGCCAGCTACTTTGCAAGAGCTAGACCTGACTGGAAATGCAAACCTGGTGCTAGAGCACAAGACACTGGATATCTTCAGGTGAGAGTCATGGAGTTGCAAAGCCAGTAGTGACAGGTATGGGAAAGGGGAAGTCTTCCAGGAGAGGAAATGGGATAGCAATGTATATTACACAACATTGTGTAATTTTAGTGTGCCCTGCCTCAGGCAGCTGAAGCTTTCTATCCTGTAGTAAGGGAAAGGGCTGGGTTCAAATCATCAGGGCAAAAAACTTCTCAAATGGAAGTTCTCCCAGCTGTGTCTGACATCTTCAGAATGCCAAGACTTTAAATTCCTCTCTTTGCTGCTGTCCAAAATTCTGGAGTGGACATGGCCCTTTGGAACAAGCTGTTCACCATGGCGTCTAGGAGAGAAGAATTAATTTTTTTTCTTCTCTCTCCATAGTCACATTACCACACTGAAGATTGATGCTAAGCCCTCCCTCACAGCAGACTCAGCTCTCACTTCTACTTTTTGGAGTCATGGAGTAGCTGAGATGGCAGGGCAAAGAAATAAGTGAGTATCATGGTCTGCAGAACCCTGACACTTTGTCTCTGAGGTGCTAGGTGAAGTGCATTGCTAAGCATCCAAGCAGACATGTTTTGCTGAGTAGCTCATCCATTCTAATCTCTCTGTATCTCTTGCTTAGTGTCAACGTTGCTTACCCTCGTTTGTCATGCCTATCTTAGGACCCTTGGGCAAGGCTTTCCACTCTAGCGGATGCTTTTGCTATTGCATGCATGCTACATCCGTTTTTCTCTTAGTGTGATCAAAGAGAATTCAGGCGTTCCAGTAATAAACAACAGCTGAACATGTTGTGGGGCGGTGGATGTCAAGGCAGTGGCTTTGTTGCTTTGTGAGAACAGTACTCGTGGCAAGATACTGATGGCTGTGGTTTTGGAGACAATACAGTCCTCTGAGGCAGACTAATTTTGCCTGTATGCTTTTCTAACAGGCTGTGTGTGTCGTCCCTGGCACTGGGGAGCTTTGCAGAAGGGATGGAGGCTGTGTATGGCATGTTTGATGGTGACAAGAACGAGGAGCTGCCACGCCTGCTGCAGTGCACTATGGCTGATGTGCTCCTGGAGGAGGTTCAGCAGTCAGACACACTGTTCATGTCCAACACCTTCTTGGTCTCTCACAGGTATGACTGTGAGCAAGCTGGTCCTGGTTTGGACCTGTATAGGTGCATCAGATAATGTGCTAGGTGGGGTGAGGCAGCCCTCCGAAATACCTGTAGTGAAGTCTGGAGCCTTCCTATATCTTCTCCTTCAACAGGAAGCTGGGCATGGCTGGGCAGAAGCTGGGTTCCTCTGCTGTCCTTTGCTATATTCATCATGATACGGCTGATCCAGCGAGCACCTTTTCTCTGACTGTGGCCAATGTGGGAACATGCCAAGCTGTTCTGTGCCGAAGTGGAAAACCGCTGCTCCTCTCCAAAGTCTTCAGTCTTGAGCAGTGTACTGAAGAGGCCAAGAGAATCAAGGAGCAAAAAGCAATTATAACAGAGGTTGGTTTGGAGCCCCCTCACTTCAATTTCCACCCTCTAGTAAAAGCTTGTTTCAAGTACTTGCCATTCTGAGCTTCACTGTCTGCATAACACTGCAGGAAAGAGGGTGGTGTGAAGGTCTTCAGACGACTTATCCATTGCTTCATGCTCTGTTTCTCTTGCTCATTAGCTGTTCAGAATTGCATGTTCCTTAAATACCCATCATAGCCTGAAAATTACAGGTACAGAATGCCATGGATGAGGGGGGAGAAAAAAGAAAACATATCTGGAAATAAATGGGGATGTGGAGGTTGGTACGTAATACTGTTCATGACATAGGTAAGTGTGGAGAAGATCCACTGAGGAACAGAACGGGGCCTGAGAAATCATCTTCTCTCAAAACTCAAAGTATCTGATCTATCCTATGTCATGAAAACCATGACTCACGTATCTTTCTTTGGATGTCTTCCGTGTTTTACTCACTGAAGGTGTTATTCCCATTAGAGAGTGATTTTGTGCCTCGTGTGCATAGACAGTAAGCACACAATCAAAATTCACGTGAACGTCTCTGTTTTAATTCTGCACAGAATTAAGTGTTTAACAGTCTTCTGTAAAGCAAACATGAAGTAGAAGCATTGTTATTTATGCATAGCTGTTTACAAAACTATTTATCATTATAGTTTCTAATTAGTTACTCTATTTCATCTTTGCTGAACATGTGTATGATGGAGCTAGAAGATTCTAGGTTTGAGAAGGAGTAGCTGCAATCTCATTACTATCTTGTTAATTATATATTGATAGTCCTTACTGAGCCTAAAGGTTACTTATAGGGCACTTTCCCTTCCTCTTCTGTTGACACCAGCTCATGGTCACATTTAACGTATCTGTGGTCAAATTGTTTCTCTTTTCATTAGTTTTTTACGTATCTGTGATCTGTTGTTCATACTTTCTTGTTCTTGGTGGACCATCTATGGGATTAGTGCCTGTTGAGCCATATGAAAGTGGATATCAGGTAGCCGCAGGTGGAAGTTTTGCACGAAAAAAAAAAGCTGAGATGTTCAGTGTTTTTTATGCAAAAACATTGGAGAATTCTCCGGGAACCATTTTAAAGGTTAACTTTCTAAAAACTAGGAAGAGGGAAGTTCAAAAGAACTGGAAAATACGTAGTCGGTAAAGAACTGAGAAATCAGTGCCATTCGTATTGGCTTTATGCACTGCGGGTCTTTAAAAAGGTTAGAGGCTCTCTGCTGGAAGGGATTCTGACAGGGATAACCTGTCCATGTGTTCTGTTACACTCTGTAGCACTTAGACTGAATCCTGGACCTGGATCCCTTTCTCCTATACTGTAGCTGATGTTACCTGTGTACTGGCATTTCTCAAGGCTCCAAAGCAGTTCACGGGCAGGTTGAGAGTGCTTTCCAAATGATTTAATACCAGATCTAATTGTACTGCTTTGTTTCTCTTGTCTGCAGGACAATAAGGTAAATGGTGTGACTTGCTGTACTCGGATGCTAGGCTGCACATACTTGCACCCTTGGATCCTGCCCAAGCCACATGTCAGTTCCATTCCACTGACTGTACAAGATGAGCTGCTGCTTCTAGGGAACAAGGCACTGTGGGAACACCTTTCTTACACGGAGGCTGTCTCAGCTGTGCGCCATCTGCATGACCCTCTAGCTGCTGCAAAGAAACTTTGCACATTAGCCCAAAGCTACGGTTGCCAGGACAATGTAGGTGCAATGGTGGTGTATCTGAACATCAGTGAGGACAACTGCACCTGTGAGATGCATGGTCTCTCTTTACCAGGCCCTGGGGGATTTAGTTCCACCACTGCCAAGACAGCAACGCCTTCCTCTAGCAGCGGAATCGCTTCAGAGTTCGGTAGTGAACTGTCTGCTTCTGAGGTTAGCAGTGAGGTGGGCTCTACTGCTTCAGATGAACACAGTGCTGTTGGTCTTGATGGCAGTTTGCTACCACGACAAGAGCGACGTTGCAGCCTACATCCTCTGCTCCCCTCAAGCATCTTTCAGCGCCAACCTTCCAGTGCCACCTTCTCCAGTAACCAGTCTGACAATGGCCTGGACAGTGACGATGAGCAGCCTGTGGAAGGTGTGATGTCAAATGGCAGTAAAGTGGAGGTAGAGGTGGACATCCACTGCTGTAAAGGCAAGGGTCTGGAGTTTGAACCTCTTGCTTTAGAGTACAGCTCCTCTGCTGCAGGGGTAGAGGATGACTCTGGACTTGTCCTCATCATTCAGAGACAGAACAGCATAAACAGCATAGCTGCACATGGAGGGGTCAAGGAAAAGAGTGAACTGCAGAAATCTCCTTCCACGTGCTGTCTCTATGGAAAGAAGCTTTCCAATGGCTCCATAGTGCCCTTGGAGGAGAGCCTTAACCTCATTGAAGTAGCTACAGAGGCACCCAAGAAGAAGACAGGTTATTTTGCTGCTCCATCTCAGATGGAGCCAGAGGATCAATTTGTGGTGCCACCTGATCTGGAGGAGGAAGTGAAAGAACAAATGAAGCAGCACCAGGAGAATGAAGCAGATGAGGAGCAGAAAGAAGAGCCTGCAGTGGCTCTGACAGAGGAGTTTGACACAGCTTTGTAATCCTACAAGTACTACTCCCACTTTGTCTGTCCCAGGAAGCTCTATCGTGTAAGGGCTGTCATGCCCCTAAGGGGACCTGGGCTCTGCAGGGCATACAGGCATCTGTTGCTTCCTTAATCAAGCGGAGAAAAAACTGGGAGTGCTACGGTCTGGGCTGTCTACTTTTTGCTGTAGTCTGTTCTATGAGTGCCCAGATGAGCTGTGTTCTGTTCAGAACTGTCTGGAAATTATGCAAGCACTAGAAAGAAGGCAGGTATTCAGTGCCTCCCTCTTACTCCTTAAAGCCTGAGGTTCTGCCAGCTGTGCAGGAGAGGGGCTGGTGTACTGCGGGAGGGGGAAAGGGAAGGCTGTTGAGGGGCCAATATGCAGTGTTTGGAGTTTGAATATTTCTGACACAGGCCCTCCTGGCAATTCCTGATTTCATTGTTTCTTGAAAGAATACAGCCAGTTGGAATGAAGCTGACCCAAGAATGGTTTCCTACATGAATTGCAAGCACTTTTATTGATTGCACTTAAGCTGTTCTCTTCCCCTTCAGCACAGCACTTTATTATTAGGGCCAGGGGAGAGAGCACTCCAGTACCCTGTCCACAAAGCAGGTGGGAGGGAGTGGGGAAGCTGATTTTCCCAGTAAGTATTGTTAGGGCTTTTGAGGATTCAGGGTACAGATGTTCTGATGAGCACTGGTGCAGGGTAGAGTGAGAATTATAATGGGATCAGCCTATGCAGGATGAGAAAACTCAGCTGGATTATAAGTGGGTGTTTACTGCTGCATTTTACATGGAACATGGGGAGGATCAGCTCTGGACTTAGTGGCTGAGAAACGTATAGAGCTACTGCTTCTAGCTGCAGATCACAGACCCAGCTCAGCACCTTGTCAGCCTTTGTCACGTGTGCCTCATAGTAGGGGCTTCCTGTATCCAGAAGACGTAACATGAGACCATGAGTTGCTGCTGGTTTCAGTCTAAGAGGAAATTGAGGTGTAAGTGGTACATTGCCCTAAGGCTAGCAAGCAGTTGGGCTGCTTTTGTATGCTGAGGAAGCTTTCAGTACTCTTTTCCACCAACATTAACTGCATTGTCAGCCATGACAGTCTTTGCTTGCATCTGTAAATAGGAGTCATGGTCCAAATCCAGAGCAACCTGTATTTTGTGATGTGTGCCAAATTTGGCCACCAACGAGGTGTATCTTTGTTAGTATATCTCTGTTTCTACTTAGTCTTCAATGGAAAAGGAGGGGAAAAAAAGAGAAAAAAACAAAACAACTTTTCACCTGAAAAACGTCTTTATCAGCACTGGGGAAGAGGTTTTTAAAACAGTCCCACTAATGATGAAATGCCCAGCCTGCAGCTGCCACACGGTTCCACTAAGGTTTTTGGTGCAAGGGGTAAATGGATTCTCTATGTAATAATCTTGTGAAAAGTCTATGGCCTCCAAAGCATGCAGATGTCTTCCCTGTTTGGCAGAGGGCTGAACAGCAGCTGCCCCATCACAGCGTTGGTGCAATAATTCGGACTATAATGTGGGCTAGTGCCTTTTCTTCTTTATTAATTATATTTATGAAGAAAATGTGAAAGTTTCTTCTCAAGGTCTCTGAGGAGCTTGAGTTGTGTATTTTTGGATCAAGTTCAAGCTTTGAATTGAAAGGATGCTGTGCAGACAACCTGTGGGATTCCAATAATATAGATCTTCTGACAAAATCTACAGGAGTTATGCTTAAACTTCAGAGCTGCTTGAATTTCTCACTCGGGGAAAAAGGGTGTATTTTTACCATACTTGAAAGCAACCTTTTGGGATGTACCTTGTACTGGTTATGGTGTAATCATGAAACAACCCATCTTTTTTCCAAATTCGTGAGTTCTGGCCATGTTTAATTGTCTGTTTTACTTGGAGAGAAATGCTCGCTCTTAGGATCACAGAAGCAGCATTTTAAATTCCTCAGGCAGAGGAAAGAAAAGTTTCAGAGAATAAAACTCAGTTCTTCTTAAGGTTCTCCTCATGTTAAGTATGCAGAAATGGCTCACCTCAGTGTATTTGACAGTAACTTTCAGTTCATTTGCTGGCGACAGTGTCACCAAATGTCTGTGTCAAGGCCAATAGTGTCTGCTACCTGCTCTGTTCAGTGTGGGATTGATACAGGAATGTAAGCTGCTTTCTGAATAAGATTGTGGTGAACCTGGCACTAGGAGAATGGTAGATGTCAGTGCAAATCAGGACTCCTTGCACTGATGTGTGAAATCCAGTGTGTCCTGCCAGCCTGAACCGTTAGCATTGTGTGAGACAGGTATGTCTCATGGGGAGTTCATCGTGAGTGACGTGACATGACATGTCACTCCTAGTTCAGTAGGAAGGATTAAGTGAAGCTCCACAAGAGAGCATGCAAGTTTTTGATCTGCTTCTCCAAATGGAATGCATAGAACCACTACTCAGCCTTTTCTCCAGCTCTGTTTCTGATTTTGCAGCAGAAAGGGAGCTCATTTTATACAGGTGTGAACATCTGTGGCAGAATATGGCTTGTTCTGTAAAATTGTGGACTCCATCACTGCTTCCAATTAGATTGATACTGTGAACTGCTGCTCTTATTCTGGGTAGCACCTCCTTTTGTTTTTTGGCCTCTCTGAAGACAGCAAACTTCCTTTGTCTTCCTTATTAACACTGGACGTACATCAGGCTTCTGATTGGCACTGCTATATGTGGGAACACATGTGGATGGGAAAGTTTAGCAGGGGGGCTCGTAACAGAGGATAGAAGGTATGTTACCTCACAGTTCTCCTGTTCTCTTCTGCTGTCTTCCCTGAATTCTCTGTGGCTCTTGCAGATGACATCATTTCCATAGAGCCACACCACTAAGCATGTTCCATTCTTTTTTACTGTTGGAGGTTCTCAGTGTGGGGTCATTGTCTGAGTGTTGCCAGAGCTGTTGTGCTCCAGGTGGCCACAATAAGGTTAGGCTGTGGAACTTGTCTTTCCATCCCTTTAGCAGTTCTGGCCCTACTGCTAAGCAAGCTCATTGAGAACAGGCTTGCTGGAGGCACTGACCTGCGTGCCCTGGTCTGACCAGAAGCTACCAAAAAGAGCCAGTAAAGGCAGTTGGTGCCTGGTTTGGGCTTGAGTATTGAGGATAAAGCATACCATCAAAGTTGTGCTCAGTGCCTGGAACAGGCCTGGGGGAGATGCTGCAGACTGCTGAAATCTGAATAGAGTCCTCAACCAGACAGGACGGAAAAATCCAGTTCCATGAAGTGAGTATTTCCCTCTCTGTGGGAAGGTCTGCTGTGAGACCTGAAATGTTTCTAGTGCCTGGGATTTGAAGACACAGTTAAAGCCCTGGGACTTCCAGACGTTTCTGCGCTCCTCCTGGATGGCGATGTCTCTCATGTCACTTGCCAGAGGGCATTCCTGGACAGTAGGTTCACCTCTTGCATTTTGGCAGTCATTGTCTGCTGTTCCATTGCAGTCTGAAGACTTCGGTATATTTTTCTCCTTTTTTTTTTTTTTTTTTCATTTTAAAACAGTTACTGTTCTGACTCATGACCCAGTGCATGTTAAAGAATTATTGCAGCACTCCACTTACAATATTTTTTCACGCTTTCTGTTTTAAAAAGGAAAACACTTCATGTATCCCACTCTAGCATGCAGTGGTAATAATTCCTCTTTTACAGTATACAGGAATGGACTGTTCCATGAATGCACCTTCGGCAGTGTGGCCTTTGTGTATACTGCATTGGAGAGGCAAATACCATTGCTGGAAAACACTATTTTGATGATTCTTTACTCAGTTGTATAGAGTAGTTCAGGAAGGAAGAATATTTTTGCATCAACTTTTCAGATGACATAGCAATAAAGATTTTTACTTTTGTCTAACTATATATTCTGAGTCTGTTACTGCACTGGAGGGAGTGTGTGCAATATCCCAATCACACATAGAGGTAGCCATAGTTGTGCTGTAAGGTCCCTCTCCTTGAGCTCTGTGCTACTTCTACTCAGTCAGCCTTCCATACAAAACGTATATGCAGATCACTGAGAGTAGAGTTAGCAGTACCAAATATTGGGCAGCTCTCTGTACCCTACCAGAGGAGCCCCTGCAAACTTGTGAATAACACAGCTCTTTAGAAGTAAGTGCAGCAAGCAAGCAGTATGGAATCAGTAGAAGAAATAGGGCCACAGTGTCCTGTCCACATAAATCCATGCATTCAGATGCTGAGTGCATATGGCTGTTACAAGGAAGCAGCAGTCACCTGAGGTGTTACAGTGTAGAATTTACTTTTGTATTTCTGCTTGCAGTAGTGTTCTATGACTTCAGAAATTGCGAAGATTTAGTCACTGGTGAAACTGGAGGTAAATCTATGACAAAGCATGCTTTTAATATGCTGCTTTTGGGATTTTTTTTTTTTTTTTCTCCTCTAGAGATGGAGTTGGCCTGTTAAACCAGTGGAGATTAATTCTCACGAGGTTAATGCACTCTGTGGGCACTGCTCTGAAATGGCTTTCCATTCTGAGCATGATACCTGAATCTGGTGCTAGTCTTCTCTTCTTTGATGAGTCTACAAAAACAAACAAAACAAACAAAACCAACAAAGTTCTGAAGAGAAAATTCACCTTTATTTGTTCATAAACAACACAGAATCAGTCTCGTTTCCCTACCTTGTACACTAAAAATGTTTTGCAAACAACACACCTTCTTAAATCACCTCTGTGAGCTCTTAAAACTTACATCTGCTGAGTCAAACTCTGGGCTCTTCTTAGGCAAAATGGTTGTATACAGGTATACACAACAGAGTGCTCCATCCAGAAAGGTGCCCTCACCAGAAGGGAGCAAAAAGAAGGCACAAATTAAGCTGACCACCCTACAAGTTTATTCCAGGAGTCTCTGATGGCAGTATAAATGCCATGTTAAAGCTGCCCCTTTAGCACCAAGAGACCTTTACAAAGCAGGAATTGGCAACCATCAGCTTCATTGCTCACTTTTAAGAGTTCCATTCTCAGGGGACAGTCACAGGCCCTTTGTAAAAGATTCAGCTGTAGGAAGCTGTTCACCAGCATGTGTCTGCAACACGTCCTAGCCATGCTACTTGATGTGCTCTGAGTGACTACTGACATTAATTACCCTACTGCTAGGAGGGTATGTGGGTATGATGTTGGAAACCCAGAGCTCAGGTATGTGATCTCTCTTTTCAGTCATTGATATTCAGAAACAAGGGCTTCTCCAAAGCTGAATTATCTTCCCAGGCTGCAAGCATTCAAAACTAGTTTTGCTGTTTAGACAAAGCCTGTGCATTACTGTGTTTATAAGAACAGCAGTTAGCAATGCATTCTCTCTCAGATATGTGCTGGAGAGGCAGAACAGCCACCAGATGAAGACAATCTGTATGTGTCCGCTAATAATTCAACAGTGCAAATTTAAGTTTGAACAGCTTGGTTTCACTGTATTTGGAGCTATGCTTTTGGTGAATGCTTTGTTATAGTAATAAGAAGGCACTGTCCCCAAGCAAGTAAAAGCATGCCACAAGGCTGGCAAAAATCAGGACTACTACTGGAGCAGAGGAGTAATTCTACTGTTCATACAGTGTGTTCTGGCTTCTGTTTCAGTTTGTGAACTATTCTGTACCCTCTGACAGCCAGGCCTGCACTAAGCAGGAATGTCACGACAGCCGCACAGCCCAGGAGGCCAGCAGCAATCTCTGCCCCATGCACGCTGCAGCTAAAGCCCTGATAGCCTTTGCTTTGGTAAAGGTGTGCTCTGTCTTTGCACACTGATGAATCATAAACCCCCAGCAGATGATGGAAGAAACAGTACAGAGCAAACAGCAAACCCGCTGCAACCACTGTGTCCAGGACGCCTTCCAGTAGGAGCCATGCAGGAAAACGCCACGGTAGCCGTACAACGCCAACCAAAATCAGCGCGGAAGAGAAGACCAGGAGGGCTCCTCCCACGGCCATCGTCGCCCTGGCTATTGGCATCTTGAGCTGGGTGAAACGCCGGTCCAGCTGCTGGGCTTTCTCCCCGTCCGCTCCGCTGAAGCCGCTGTACGCCCCGCCGTACATGTAGTAGTAGATGCCGCCCTGGCCGGGGACGCCCGTGTAGCCGCCCGCCGAGCCGTAGGATACGGAGCTGCAGACGAGGATCAGCGCGGCGAGCAGCGCTCCCACCAGCTGGCAGCAGGCTGCAAGGAGAGGCGTGCCGGGCTGCTGCCGCCATGCGCCGGCACAGAGGCAGGGCCGGGTTGGGCCGCCCGCCGCACTGGGACAGAAGGAGAGGTCCCCGCCTCCCCCCGGCCCCGCTCACCCCGGCCCGTGCGCAGGTAGCGGCAGCGGCGGCACTCCAGCAGCCCCGACGTGTCGACGCGGCCCCGCGGCGGCTCCGCTCCAGGCACGGCGCTGCCGGCAGACAACGGCGTGAGCGGCAGCGGCGGGAGCCGAGCAATCCCTCCGCACAACCCCTCCTCTCCCTCCTGCGTCCCTCACGTCCGCCGCCCGCACTACCGCGCCGAGCCCAGCCCCGGCCGTCCCCATCCCCTTGCGGCCGCTCACCGCCCGCTCGCCCTCGGGGCTCGAGAGCAACTCCCGTCCGCCATGGCCCCGCGCGGCGCCGAGCGCTGGGGGAGGAGCGGAGGACGGCGGGGCGGTGCCAGGTGCCGCGGCTGGACGTCTCCGCTCCTCCGCCTGGGGTCGTCCTGCTCCTCTGCGAGGGCCGCGCGCAGCACCGCCTTCCCTTGAGCGCTGTTCTTCGGTACGCGAGGGCCAGGATTTACGTTCCGCCGAAACTCCGCGTGGTCCTGAAGTTCACCACCTGTCGTACAAAAGCACTTTTTTTACGGGGCCTGTCTTCAGCACTTGCGATGTGTCCTTAAGTGCTGCTGTCGGATTTCGGTTCATCACTCCACAGGAGGTGTTCCCGCAATTTTCTTCAGACCCATTGCCTTGTATCTATGAACACAGAACCACAGAGGCCTCATTAGTGTCTATTTGCTGGAGGCCACCCCAGGCAGTGCAATGTGACATTTTCACAAGCTGCCCAATTTCCATGCAGAACAATGTCTGGCCGCCCAGCGGGACTGACTGCCTCTGTCCCGGAGTCTGCTGAACGCAGCTGTCACCGTGCAGCCAGGAGGAAACTGACTGATCCATTGTTTGCTGGTAGTTGCTGTAATGAAGGCAAGTGAGTGTATGTGGGAAAAAAATAAACGTGGCGCAACAGGGAAACACAGAGGGGAACAGAACACAGCCAGGGAGAATGCTCTTCTCCCAGGGTTTGCCCAACTGCTGCCTGGAAAAGCGTTTGCGTTGCAAAGAAGTGCTTTTGTTGTATTTAGGAAAATTTCAAGGAAACAGTACTCCAGGAGGTCTCAGTATCTGAATGCATGATGAGAAGTCCAGTTTCAGCACAAAGGTGCAGAAATGCATTTCCTCCATCTGTAAGAAGTGAGATAACTACACTTCTGTCCTTGCAGGAGAAACAGCAACAGATCTGCAGCCTGGAGCACTGAGAGGGCTGTGCTGCAGCCTCAGCACTGCAGGCCAACAGCCTCCAGCCCACTTCACACTGCTGCATGAAGTGGGGCTCTGCAAACTTGCCTTAAAATCTATCTTGTTTGCAGATAAGACAGAAGCAAAACAAAATGAATTCTTGTTTTTCTCCAGTTCAGGTAGAGGGGGCAGGAGCTGTAGGACAATGTGATGTTAGAAAAGTTTGCTAATGACACCAAGCTGAGTGGTGCGGTTGACACGGTGGAAGGAAGGGATGCCATTCAGGGGGTCCTCAACAGTCTTGAAAGGTGGGCCCAGGTGAACCTGATGAGGTTCAACATGGCAAAGTGCAGTTTTGCACCTGGGCCGGAGGAATCCCAGGCATCCATACAGACTGCAAGGAGCAGCCCTTGAGAGCAGCCCTGCGGAGAAGGACCTGGGGGTCCTGATGGATGAAAAGCTTAATATGAGCCAGCAGTGTGCTCCTGCAGCTCGGAAAGCAAATGGTGTCCTGGGCTCCATCAGCAGAGAGGTGGCCAGCAGGGACAGGGAGGTGATTGTCCCCCTCTACTCTGCTCTTGTGAGGCCCCATCTGCAGTACTATGTCCAGGTCTGGAGCCCCCAGTACGAGAAAGACAGAGAGCTGTTGGAGAGGGTCCAGAGGAGGCC
The DNA here is from genome assembly GCF_019232065.1 of Centrocercus urophasianus. Taxonomy (NCBI): domain Eukaryota; kingdom Metazoa; phylum Chordata; class Aves; order Galliformes; family Phasianidae; genus Centrocercus; species Centrocercus urophasianus. Next base: position 17,431,556 of record NW_024884755.1, read on the forward strand.
ACAAAGATGATCAGGGGACTGGAGCACCTCCCCTACAAAGACAGGCTCATGTTCATATGTTAGAACTAAGACCTTGCTGCTGGGAAGAGGATGCGGGTAAAAGTTGTCAGCAACTCTTCATTTAATTTTAGGATCATGGGCAATACCATTTTGCCTAGTAGAGCTGTTAATCGCTGTGAAAGGTATGAGAACAACCAAACTGAATAACTGTGAGTACTAATAGTTGTTTCTAATGCAGTGTTGCTGCTGGTCCTTCAGCAACCTGAGCCAAAACTGTCTTTGGATTTTGTGATGTGCTGAAATTAGTTATTTAAAAAAAAAAAGAGCTGGGAGGTGCTGTTGATTTGGTGACACATCAATGTTCTACTAGAATGTTTGCTGCTGGGTACAAACTTCAGGTCATTGCTAATCTGATTCAATCGTATTCAGTTTCTCTGACTGTATTGAGAACTGTTACCAAAATGTTTTATATCACTTGTACTCAATTATCACAGCTGGTAAACCAGCTGAACGTGGTCAATGACACCTTTTGGGTTACCATCCTCAGCAACAAGAAGCAGGAAGTGGCACTCAAGAGAAGAGAGCAATAAGCTCTGTTTACCTTTGCTTTGGCTTCGCTTTTTTTTTTTCTTCTTTTTTTTCTCCTCTTCTGTTTCTGGCTGCTCCTGATGTTACTGCCTCGTGATGGGGAGGGAAGGGCCAGGCCCGGCTGCCATGGGCCAGGAGCTCTGACCTGGTTCAGTGCTCTCCCTGAGACCTTGCAGGGTGAAGTAGGAACAACGAGTCACGGACTGCTTCATACTTCTCCAGCATGAGGCATCTGGGAGCTGCAGCACAATCCCTGCTGAACACCACAAACAGATTTACCATCTCACGCAAATAGTCATGGAAACAGTGAATGCAGCACAATGACAAAGCATCTATGCTGCGGGAAAGAACGGGAGGTTTTTGTGAATCACAAACTGAACTCAAGTCCACAGTGTCATTCTGTTGCGAAAAAAGCTAACATCACTAGGGTGTATAAACATAAATGTCACATGTAGGACATGTGAAGAAATTCTGCTCTCTCCTCCCCCTTTTGCTCTTCTCTACAGCAAAAGAAAGCTCTAGAAATACAACCTACAAAACAAGACATAGCCGGGTCCTCTCATTTACCTGTAAAGTGCCTGCTAACAACTCGCAAGCTGGTCAAAAAGGAGGGATTTTAACAACCTGCAAACTTGTTAAAAAAAAAGCACTGTCAAGAGAAGGATAAGATGTTGTTCTCCCTATCTGTCATTGGCATGATCAGGAAGCAGTGATCTTAATTTGAAGCAAAAGAGATGTGATTTAGGCATCCTCAAAAAAAAAAAAAAAAAAAAAAGAAGATAAAAAGACACATGCCCGACTTCCAGCACTTCCTGAGTTGGAGGGGAGTTGCTGGAGCAGTTAAGCAGGGCATGTTGTAGGTCTCTATCACTGGAGCTCATATTCAATCAGGGGAGTGGCTGACCTCTCTGTGCTCTGAAAGAAAAGTGCCTCAGTCTGCCTACGCCACTCACCACCAGATCATGTTGTCCCCTTGTCCTACAGAGCCATTGTGTTCCTTTCCATCTCATTCCCATTGGCTGGTCTTTGCCCGCATGGCTTCAAGGCCATCCATGGGGCAGTTGCCTCAATAAACAATGCAACAGCACAAGTATCTGAAGTCATACCTCAAACATGGGAATGCACTTACGCAACACTTGTCTGGATGTAAGCAAGGCTTGGCAAGGTACTTGACTTCCCGGTGCTTGCACCCAGGAGCCACTCAGGTGGCCACTAGTGTGGAGCATTCTTTGCTGCAGCTCTAGGAGGGCCTGTTAATCCTTCACTGTGGCTGCTGGGCCTGTAGTCACCAGTGCTGCTGACTCCATGAGCCTGGGATACTTGCTGGTTTGCTCAGTTAGAAATGTCCTGGGAGCCAGTAATTAGTCACAAAATTCACTGGAGCCAAGGAGTCTTCACAGCCGTTTGTTCATCTATAGGAGAGATTGATAAGAAATTGATTAAAAATAAAAAATAAAGGGAAAAATTACATGCTTAAAGACTGATACTGCTAGAAAGGTCTAAACAGCAATTAGGCAACAGACATTTAGTGGAGCACTCCTGACCTTGTTGTTTCTGACACTGTGCCAGTGTCAGAAAGAAGCAGACAGAAACTGCTGGAAAGATAAGCAGAATGCAGGGAGGTAATTACTGAGGTGACCTGACCTGTAATTGATCCTGCTAGATTTTTGTGCAGAGCAGCTGAGTGTTTGTCCCTGGATCAGCATATCCTGAATGGTAGTGCAGAGCATATGTGCAAAACTCTATTGGAGCATGTCCTGCCTGCAGCCTAACTGGAGGCATAGATTTGCCAGTGTAGCAATGGTTGCATTCATGCTCCACTCAAGCAGCCATTTGTCAGTCCTCCTTTATAACTGTGGCTCGTCTTGGAAGAGGGAACTGCTTGGTTTTGTAGGTTTGACCTCTGTTCACAGAAACTGTCTTTGGAGCAGTTGTTGTACAAGAGCAAGGCAGCGCCAAGGAACCATCAAAGCATCATCAGTTTCTTCTTCATTGCTGATGCTACAGAAGAAAAAGGGAGCTGAAAAGGGACAAAACAAGAAACCCATAAGAAGGAACTGCTAAGGAAGAGAAATAGATGGTGTGTGAGGGCTGGTGGAGTACAGAGTACCACCAGCTGCCTTACTGCAGAAACATGTACTACAGAGTATGGACACCTCTTTTGCTACATTATATGTGGATTGGCATCACTGTATTTGGAAAACTTGAAGTGCTGAGCTGTGTGCTCATGCTTTGTTCCTGGGAGGCTTTGTGGGCAGAAGGTGATGGGGAGGGCTGTATGACATGGGACTGTCCAGATAAGGACTGGAGTCATGCAGGGAGAAGAGAAGGGCATAGCAATAGCAGGATAAACCCACTGACCCCATTGCACTGTGTCCTTCCCATGTCTGGACAGGTTCTCATCTCTATGTAACTGAGTCTACCTGTGCCTCCAGAGCCACGTTCTCCTCTTGGCAGCAGGCCACCCAGCCATGCCCTCCCCTGCACCCCACTGCAGTGTGCAGAATTATGGGTAGAGCTCTGGTTGCATCACGTTCAGTGTTGTTGCTAGGCAGAACATGCAGCAGCGTCCTTGAGACCTCCCAGCAGCACATTTAACCCTGGTAGGGCTGCAGCACATCAAGAGATGAGGCCAGCTAGATGTGAGAACATTACCCGCACGTGCTTGGAGAGGTCACACCTGAGCTTCTGAAGGTCATCCATTTCAGGCTTCAGAAAAAGAAGAGAAACACTAGAGCTGTGCAGCTCTCAACAGAAGAGAATATAAACAGCTTCAAAACAAGATATTTCTATGTTAGATGTTTTTGAAAGGCATTATTCCTTGTTCAAAGCCCCTAGGGGTGTCTGCTGTGGGAGGCCTGCCAGTAAAACTGGGATAGGAGTGTCTGTCCAGCCCCACTAGCTGCAACCCACCAGGTCACAGCCCATCTCTAGAACCTATGTCACCAGTCCCTGTTGTGCCCTCAGCAGCACCTAGTACAGCACTGCAGCCAACAGCAGGTCACAGCTCCCCAGCAGCTTTACCCCAGACCCATAACCAGGGCTGGGAGGGTCACACCACTGCACATGGGGAGATGCAGCCTTATTGCTTAATGCAGGAGGCATGTGCTAAGCACAGGTGGTCCTCCTTCCTCCCACACAAGAACAGAGTGGCTATGACCACAACCAATCAATCAATCAATCAATCAATAACAGTTGGTTACTGCTGACCTCTGCAATGGAGGTGTCAGCAGTCTGTTTACCAGGAGATAATAGGATGCCTCTTGCCTCTAAGCAGCTCTTTGATCTCCAGCCATTTGCTGTCAAGGTAGTAGAGGAAGACTTGTAGCAGTCCTTGGAAGACAGGAGGTGTGTGGATGGACTTTCTTATTTATCCCCAGTTTGTAACAGGCAAAGGACAAGAGAGCATAGATTTTACATCGCTTAAGAAGAAAGGGCCTTCTGGTAATGGCATCATTTGTGCTTGCATCTCTATCAGGGGGGAGGGAATTTCAGTATCTCTGTTACCTGCCAAAATGATGAGAGTTTGCTTGGGTATTGCAACAACAACAACAACAAAAGGTAACTGGAGCTCCCTTTAACCCTTCAGCTCCTGGTGCCTGCTAGGGAAGTACTTCCTTCCCATCATCCTATAGGCAAAAAAATCCCCTCTGTGTAGCAGTGCCATAATGTCTTTTCTCAGCATTAAGACAGTGAGCCTTTGAAGTGGGGCAGGGCATATCATTACTACCTGCTGGTTTTAGAGTCCACCAACCCATTCTTGGTGCATTACAAGATGCTAGGATTGGAATATGGGCTTTGCCCTATGGGATTCTTCCTCTTCCCCTACCACCAAGCCTTCCAGTGCAGAGCGAAGTCATTCAAATGGGTGGTGGTCCAAGGCTTCCAGGAAGCAAAGCTGTGGCACTCTGTAGGCTAACTCACAAAGAGTTAATGTGCAGGCATGTTCCAGTTATTTGCAGTGAATGCGGTTACAGAGGAGAGGGCGTTTTTGGGTGGAGAGAGCAGCCCTCTCTGTGAGCCAATGGCTAAAGGATTCTGTCCCAACGCCCAGTCTGGGGACTTATTTCATGGGCAAGAATTTGCAGGAATTCCTTCTCGAGATTTGTCTTGGATGAAAAGCAGGGACTGGACCTCTAAGCTTGTTGGTGACTCCCCCTCTCTGCTGTTAGAAGGTAAAGTACAATCCTCTGGTACCTTCTTTGGTGATGCTGATGTGTGGGGACTGTTTCCCTGTCTGCCTACACTGAAGGCATCTATTTTGCCTGCATATGCAGCTTCCCTCTGCATGTTGCAAGGTGTTTTGAAGGCTCTGCTGAGATGTGCATTGTACACTGGGACTCATCTCTGCTGTTGAACAGAGACATGCGGCTCATTTATTTTCTCAGTTTTTATGCAGTTAAGAAGAATCAATGTGGTTCTTCAGTTACCCTTCTTTTGGTACAAAGGACACTCATGAGGCATTATAAGTAGGGAACGTTAAGTCTTCTTTTATCACTACCACCCCTTAGATCTATCTCAGTTGCTTTAAAGACGAAGCACTGCTGGTAAAGTAACTTCAGCAGCATGGGGCATATCTATGAGCAAACCTTACTGAATCAGTGAGAAATCTGTTTATGTGGCAAATCCCTCCTGAACCGGGTAATGCAACAACCCTTTCAGTGTTGGGAGGATCAGCTAGCTCCCTTGTTTATCATGACAGGAATATCTGTGAAGATGGCATCTAACAGCTGATGGGGCTACATAACTACCATCAGGAATGGGTCACAGTGAATTGTCTTTTAGTGGAGCAGAGAAAAAGAGCCCTGCAGAGACAGAATATGGGCAGCTGATGAAAGGATTACAAGGCACAATTCTGATGTCACTGAGAATAGGCTTGGTGGCTAAGGAGATCTCTGTTGGTGCTGTCCCTAACCTCCTCCTGAGGTTAGCAGCAGCTCTTAAGCTTTTGCTGTTTTGGACTAGGTGGTAATTTGGGTATACATGCTCAAGTACATACAACACTTTCCTGCCAACTTTCGGAGGTCTAGAAGGTAGTTGTTCCTCTGCTGTGCCTTGCTTGTTACCCAGCCTCAGGCAGGATTGCAGGCACTTTGCCTGGGATGGTGTCACCATCTTGATTTCCCTCATGACCCTACCAGCATTTCTTCATTGATTTTTAAGCACTTCCTTTTCGTCTGGAGTCTGTTTTGGACTGGAGTGCTGCCATAACCTACACCCTAACACTGTTAACTGTATCCTGATAAGATGGTATCAGAACTACTTTTTTGTTATTTAAGTCTTAATTTTAACAGTATCACGTTTCGATCTGCAGACTGGAGGGACTTTCTGGGTGTGGTACACATACAAACTGGGTTACAACTTGGGGTCTGCAAGTTAATAGCTGGCCCTTCTATCAGCAGAACACTGAATTTGCAGCCATGCAATGACTACAGTATGCTGCTAACTACTAGATGATGCATTTATGATTTAGCAGGACTGCTCCTCTCCGGCACAGCAATTGCCCTCATACTAAAAAGCAATATGACTAGCACAGGAAAATGCCTCTGTCTTTCCTGCTCCATTGTGAGCTCATTTGTGTGTGGAGATTCATTCCTTCCTGATCCTAAGCACAACTTCACTTGCTGCTAGTGACTGACTTGCACATAGACAGCGGGCAGTTCTGCAGCTTTCAGAAGTTTTGGTTTTGGAGATTGATAGGCAGTGCCTCCCAGGTAGGCAGAGCCTTCATCTGGCATGTACTAACCAAGCTCAGGAAATCCATTTACCACTAACAACTTTCAGGATGGACTCGTACCTGATCCAAGTGAATGGCCAAGGAGATCATGTCCCCCTGTTGGATATTCATCTCAAGACCAATGGAAACAGCATGTCACTGGGAAAGGTGAAGGGCCGGAAGCCAAGATGGGCTGTCAGGGCTTCTGAAATGTCAAAGAAGACTTTCAATCCTGTCAGAGCCATCGTAGACAGCATGAAGGTGGAGCCCAACCCAAAGAAAGCCATGATCTCCTTGTCTTTAGGTGAGCACAGTGCTGTGGCTGAAACCTCTGAGCAGTGAGGTGGCCTGTGGGGCTGCCAGATTGCAGGGCTCTGAACCACAAAGCTAGCGGGGAACAACAGAATGTGCTAGATTGCCACACAGCTCTGTGGCTGCCACAGATCAGCGAGAACTGATATTTTTTTTTAATCTTTTTTTTTCTGATTTTTGTTATTTTTCAATCTTTGAAAAGGAGACCCAACAGTCTTTGGAAACCTTCCCACAAATGATGAGGTCACGCGAGCTATGAAGGAGGCTTTGGACTCAGGACGTTACAATGGTTATGCTCCATCTGTAGGTAAGCTGACATAGGTTAGGCATGTGGCAGGTCATTCCCCACAGCAGGTTTATGGAACCCACAGATATCCCTTGGGTAGCACTCTGCAGCTCCCTTCTCAGCAGTCCCATGAGCTCATAAATGTGTATGTCTCAGATGCCAAGAGTGCCCTTCCCTGCATGATCTGGTTGAGAAGGCATCACAAAGGTGTTTTCCCTGAGATACAACCATGGCTCAGATTCTCCCACAATCAGCTGTGTTTGCTTCCTGAGCCATTAGAGCAGGCAGGGCTCCAGCAACACAGAAAGCCTTAGGACTGTCTCCTGGCCATGGACTGCAGCCAAATTCCTCCTGGTGTACCTTGACCAAGACTCCTCTTGCATTCCCTGCCTTTACAGAGAATGAGCCTTGTTTGCAGTTAGTGCTAACAGCATACACAGAGCACAGATCACACCTGCCTCACAGAATTCTCTGTGACAATAAGGACCCAGTGCAGAGAGGGCTGCCCTTGTACCACCACTAAACAAGTGAAGGTCGTGCAACAAGTCTTGGTTTCCTACTGGGTAAAAACATCTCCCTGGCTACATTCTACCCAGCTCAATTGTGTTCCATGTCCAGCACACGCTGGGGCAAAAACCACCCCTCTGTCCAAGGCCTGTCTTCTCTCATGACACACCTGGCCCTGTCTCGGGGCTGCAGGCTGCCTGACCTGAGACAGGACAATCTCTGCCACCCTGACACAATGCCATTAACAAATGGGCTTACCCTGGCTGGGTAAGCACCTGGGAACCTTGTCCTAGCAAAAAAAAAAAAAAAAAAAGGGGGAAAAAAAAGAAAAGGAAAAAAAAGAGATGTTCTGTAAAAACCTGTCTGCCATTTGTAGCTCTTCTCTCCACAGGCTACCAGTCCTGTCGAGAAGCAGTGGCTGCATATTACAACTGCCCAGAGGCACCATTGGAGGCCCAGGTACCGGTGTCCAGCCAAGATATTGCCACTGCAGTACAGGCAGATTGCTGCTGCCCATGCCTGGACCATGTGGCATGGGAACTCTGCCCCAGCTGTTGTTGTTCCCTCTCCAGCCTTGGGACCTGTGGGTAGCTCATGGTCTTGTTCCACACCAACCTGCTGCTCCCTTTCCCTGCCTTGGACCATTCTATTCCACCTTTATTGGAAGGATGTCAAGCTCTCTAACTGTTGGAGGTTCCCCAACTTTAGTCAGGCTCCACAGTCATTCCATGTGGCTGGGGATCCTCAGAGTGGTTGCACTTTCCACTCATTCCTGTGTTTTCTTTGCAGGATGTCATCTTAACAAGTGGCTGCAGCCAGGCCATAGAACTTGCCTTGGCAGTGCTGGCTAACCCAGGCCAGAACATCCTGGTGCCACGGCCTGGCTTCTCTCTCTACAAGACTCTGGCGCTGTCCATGGGAATTGAAGTTAAACTTTACAATCTTATGGTAAGTGGTAGCAAGCTTGGAGAGGGCAGTCCTAACACTTCTGCCTCTTAAGAATGAATAAATAAAAATCTTGACCCTGCCTGGGAAATGCGTAAATATGATCTGAGCATCCTTGGGCACCTTGTCAAACCTCACTCTCTGTATGAAGTGCAATTCCTCTACCCTACTTCCCCCTTTCTTCTTTCATCAGCCAGAGAAGTCCTGGGAAATTGATCTGAAGCATTTGGAGTCCCTGGTGGATGAGAAAACAGCTTGTGTAATTGTGAACAACCCATCAAACCCCTGTGGCTCGGTGTTCAGCAAGAGCCACCTCCAGAAGATCCTGGCAGGTAAGACTGCATGTGTGTATCTGGGCTTTGGCTGCAGACTGGTGTTTGTCCAAACTGCCAGTGCCTTAATCACTGTTTTTCTGCAAGGCTGTGGCTGCTGCTCTGCAATGTAACAACAGTGTTACATGAAGCAGTGCAGTGGTGCAGGGGTTTGTCTATTACCTCATGACTGATTGCAGCCTTGAACCGCACTCTGGGCTTGTTCAGTATGAAGAGTTTGCCTTTTCTGGGCAAGAACACGTATGATGTGTGTCTCAGTATTTCTGAGATGGCCGGTGTGGCTTGGGTCACTTATTTCTCCACTCTGGCTCCTCAGAAAGTTCATAGGAAGCCCTATGGCTCCTGAGCACTGGCCTGCCAGTGCAGGTCTACACGTGAGAGCAGAAGTAGGCTCAGCCAGGAAGGGCCCTCCAAATGATCGTCACCCTGTAGGAGGAAAAGAGAAACCCTCTGCCCTGGGGCAGAATTTCCAGGCCCTGCAGAAAAAGGCAGGTCTGCTCCCATGGAGGACACAGGATGACTAGGCTGAATGCCCTCTCTCCCACAGTGGCATCAAGACAGTGTGTGCCCATCCTTGCTGATGAGATCTATGGAGACATGGTGAGTGTCCATCACAGTCCTTTCCACCCTTACACTACCTGTCTTCTCTGCTGCACTTGCCCTTTGGCCATGGCAGCGAGCTCTTCAGAGGTGACAAATAGCATCTCTTCCCTGTACTGTTCCTGAGCCCATGCTTGTAATATGTTGTCCTGGGTGTATATTTCATTTCCTGCTTCATTTCTTGTGTCTCATGCACAGTCCCCCCAGTTTTCACAGTGAGACACAGTGACAACCCTAACACAGTTACCTGTCATAGGTGTTTGCTGACTGCAAATATGAACCCATTGCAACTCTCAGCACCAATGTGCCAATTTTGTCCTGTGGTGGCCTGGCAAAGCGATGGCTAGTCCCAGGCTGGCGGATGGGCTGGATCCTAATCCATGACAGGAGAGACATCTTTGGTAACGAGGTGAGAACTGCCAAATGTCACTGTCAAGACAACAGATCTGCACTATCTTCAGTGTGTGGATCAGCAGGGCTTAGACTGATAGAGGCATGTACTGCTCTTTTGCTTTCGTTTGCCAAACTCTCATCTTTTTTGTGTGCTTCTGCTTTCTTCTCTTCTCAAATAGCTCCCGTGTTCATTGATGGTATTGCATGGTTTATCCAGCAGTCTCTGGGGTCTATGAGCTCTCATATGTTTTCTCTTAAAAGTGGGACCAAAATTCCAAGCCTTGTAGCCAGTGTTTTGTTTCGCTGTTCATACATGTTACAAGAGCAAATGCTGCTACTACTGCAGTGACCTTTCTACCCAGCAGTGAGTGAGCAGAAAAGCTAATGTTAATTCTCCCTATTTGACTTTAGAAGTGTGGAATGTGGGCACAAACCTAACGGACATGTAAAGTGGTATTTGGATTAGATCTGGTTTTATTTAGTCAGAATATTAACTGTTTTAAGTCAGACTGGGAAGCTCAAAAGGATATTTCTGCTGGCATTACAGTCTTCAACTGGGGAACAGGGAATGACAGTGAAAATAGTCTGCAGATACCTGGCACGTAATCAAGTAAATGTTCTGAAGGACTCCATGCTTACTGAAGAGAACTTTTACAGACAGTAGGCCTCGGAGCTGTTAGAAAAGCACAGAAACACAGTCAGAGCATAGTCTGCAAATATCACCATATTTCTTTCAGATCAGGGATGGCCTTACCAGGTTGAGCCAAAGGATCCTAGGACCCTGTACAATTGTCCAAGGAGCACTGGAACGTATCTTGCACAGAACACCGCCCGACTTCTACCACAACACCCTCAGCATCCTCAAGGTAATCGGGTTGTCAGTAGTTTGCTCAGGTATTATTTGGAGTGGGGGAATCAGTATCTCTCTAGCTTATTGTTGTGGCAGGAATACTGGCCATGACAGGCAGCCCAGCTTTGAAGCTAGAGCTGGTGACCCAGGTGGTGGAGCATTAAGCCCTGACTTGCTGAGTTCAGCTCAGTGATGTCTGCCTTACTCAAGGCCATAATCACCCATATTGTTTGCGTTCCTTGCCCCTTTATTTGCAGCGGGCAAACTTGTTCATAGTCCTGGTCCAGAACTTGGTTTCCATTTGCTAATCAGCTTCCTAGAATTTCTCCCGTTGTTGAACTTTCTCCTTTCTACTTTTCAGTCCAATGCTGACCTTTGTTATGCTGCTTTGTCAGCTATCCCAGGCCTCCAGCCTGTTCAGCCTGCTGGAGCCATGTACCTCATGGTAAGTGAGGAGGGTGAAATGCCATTCCAGTTATCAGTGGTTACCCTACAACTCAGAAATGTAAATATACTGCAACATCAGCCTCACTCATACTCAATAGATAAATCTTTATCAGTTTGCTAGTAGCCAGTCTTACCCAGAGTTACAGTCATTCCTATGCTGCTTATGTAGAGGGATAGCTCTAAGGCTTGTTCACACCTCTAGTATTTCCGTAGTATCTAAACATTTATTCCATATGAAATCAGCTGGTAAAATTTTTCTCCTGCTGGCTTTTTCAGACCTTCTGCATGCAAATTATCTCTCACCTGTTTTATTTGAATATTGAATATTTTCATAAGAGGTCTTTGGTTATGTGATAATGGGACAGTCTTCTTTTTTTCCAAATACAGCACAGAAATAGTTATTGAACATTTCTTATTTTATTTGTCACTTTACTAGTTATATCATCCACGCCTATTTGACCACAAAGAGTTCTTTTCTCCATAGGATTCTAGACCTCGCTTTCTTAAAAAAACAACAACAACAAAAAACCCTCATTAATTTATCTCCAATCCTTTTTTCTTACCTTATGGATTTCTTGCATGATGGAATTACCAGTAGATTATGGGTAGAATTCTCTCACTCACTTTTTTTTCCTTATCTTATTTATCCCTTCTCATTTCTAATTGGTTCCGGTATCCCTGCTACCAGCTTTTGAATAAAGGTGTTGTAAACTGAAATTCCAGCTTTGGGCAGCTAGTTTTAAATTTACTTCACTTTTTAAAAATTTTCCGGATTTCACTGATATGTTTCTGTTTGTCCCTCGTGTTCAACTCAGACCAAATGATGAGCAAAAGTTCCTGAGGACAGACAGCTGCACTTAGCTGGGAAATTGTTGAGCAATGTGGGTAAGCATGGTATATAGTAATGGTTGCCACGTTTCATTCTGCTGCAGGTTGAAATTGAAATGGAGCATTTTCCTGAATTTGAAAATGATGTGGAGTTCACTGAGCGACTCATCTCGGAGCAGTCTGTGTTTTGCCTGCCAGCTACAGTGAGTCTGACACTGAGAGCCCCAAGCATAGGGAGAGAAGCAATAGGGGTTTGCATCCTTGAGCTCTAGGGACAGTCTGGGAATCTAGTACGTAATGTTCATGGTCTGTAATGGTGTGTATGTACTGCCTGTGAGGTCCAAGTGCAGTGTAGGGAGGGCAACTGGGAAGCTCCAACTCAATAGCAGTCCTTGTGTGGACTGCCAGGATTGTCCCAAACTTGCTCTTTATTTCAGATGTTGGCAGAGTTGTATCCCTGAACTGTATGTACTCCCATACCGCCTTGCAGAAGTAACTCAGAGGCCTTGGTACTGTTCCCACCTATGCTCCTTCACATGCTCCATTTCCAGTCCCCCACGCTTGTAGGAAGAGACTACAGACTTGAGAGTCATGTTTGTGCCCATGTCCATCCTGCTCTACATCCTGCACTGAATCCTAGGACCTCAGACATTCTCCAGTTCTGACCTTCTCTAACCCTTTGAAGAGAAGGGAGGAATCCCTACCTCCTTGTGGACCGTTCCATGGTTCCTCCACAGTCCATACAGTGCTTTGGCCTGTGACTGGCACAGCATTATGTCTGCACTAACAAGTTTTACAGAGGGAGCTGGGAGGTATGCTTGGAATGAAACAATCTAATGGAGTGATAGTCCAACCATGCCATTTTCACTCTATGTTCTGTGCTGACCATTTTCACTTGTTGATACAGAATATGGCCCCAGGGCAAGGCTCTGAGACACCAGCAGTATCCCAAATAATCTGCCAGTCTCATTCTTTATCATTTCAGTGCTTTGAGTACCCAAACTTCTTCCGTGTGGTGATCACTGTACCTGAGGAGATGATCTTGGAGGCCTGCAGTCGCATTCAGGAGTTCTGTGAGATGCACTACCAGGGTGCTGAGGGGGCCCAGGATCTTGAGTGTGACAAGTAGCTACAGCCAACCTCCTGCCTCTGCCAGGCTAGACCTTGTGTGAGGTGGCAGGCAGGGCTGCTTCCACCCAGTACCACATCTCCCTGCCTGTAGGCAGGTGCTGTCCTGCTGCTTCACAGACCTCTCAGCACCATAGAAAGAAGCAGACCTCTCTTTTTCCACTGCACCTTCCACACCCTCTGGCATCTGATGCCTGTGGTTTCCATACACTCTGCATCTGCACCCCATACTGGTCTCTGTGGTGGCCACAAACCAGCCACAGGCAGGGACGCCTGGCTGCTCCTGCACCGGGATCCATGGCATTGACTCTGAGTGGCCAGTAGCTCCTGCACTGCCTGCACTCCCCCTCTGGGGCAGGAGATGGTCACAATCTCAGAGAACAAGAGACACTCACCCACCTCTCACCTGTCTTACTTTAGGAGGCCAGAGTGCTTTATACCAAGCCCTTTGTTCAGCAGAGGGAGTAAGTTATTGTGACTTTTTTTTATTAATAAATCTTCTGACATGGCAGTCCTCATGGTGTATCAGTAAGGGCTTGTGCTCAATGGGTCACTCTTGTTCAGCCTGTGGTGTCCCATGTTCGTCTCTGTCCCTGCAGCTGCCTGACTGGGGCCTGCCCTACCACTAGCCAAAGCACAGGGACAGCCCGTTCAACCCTGGCAGTGCTCACCAGGTCGTCAGGGCAGGACAGGCCCTGCAAACCTGGTACAGACAAGAGCCAACTGCTCCCATTCCAGTGAGCCTACAAGCTTCCTGTAGTGGCTGGGCCCCTCCACAGCCCACCCCATCTTCTGCTGCTTGTTGATTCTTACAGCCACTCCCAGGCTCCCAGCAGACTGATGTATGCTAGTGCCCAGGCGGGCACTGCCAGGCACCAACCTCCAGATATTCAAGGTGGGTGTTTCCCACTCCGGCAGTAAATGCCAAGGTGGTACTTCTCTGAAGTGCTTTCCCTGTGTAAATGTTTGTGATGTGCTGTCACGCCCAGGTTGCTGATGGCTGAATGCATGAGCCCCATAAAATACAAAGAACTGATGGCCTGGTGCCTAATGGAAAAATGAGCCCATCAAACTGACTGCTGTAGTCAGGGCTCAAAGAGTAATGTACAGTGTACTTCATGCTGTCACCTGCATCTCTCTTCACCTGTCTTATGGCAAGGTGAAGCTCACAGGCTGACTTTGCCTTCCCTCTAGTATGAAAAATGAGCTGGCTCTGAATTACATGATGTCAGACCTTCTGCTTTGTTGTGTGCACTCTTCTTCTGTCCAGCACAAAGTCTGAGTACCAGTATGCAGGAGAAAGCTATGTGAGAAAAATAGCAGTGTTTGAAAAGGTACTCAACAGCTGTGGGTCCAGGCTACATCCTTCCCTTTCAAACAAAGCAATCCCAGAAAAAAAGAGATAAGCTGGGCTGTGCGGGAATGAGAGGAGCTTTGGAGATATGAGGTCACTAGACCTCAAAATAGAACCAGATAACATGAGTTGCTTGAGGCAAAAATTGACAAATGATAAATAGAATGGTGCATGGGGAGTCTGTTGGGTCAGGAGGCCTTTACAGCATGACATTGCTGCGTTGTTCTACTGTGTTGCATCTACTACAGCTGTCAAGTTTGCCTTGAACTCTTCCCCAAGTATCTTGGGTTCTGAGGCTTTAATTTCCATTAATAATGAATGGTTTTCCCATTTTTAAACAAAGCTGCTCCTTTCAGATCCTTCTCCTTCATGGATCCTCTTTCCTCCAGAGTACTCCCAGAGATTTCTGTTAACATGTAGCTAATCTTTAGTGATCAACGTCATTCTGGTTCCTCTTAGACCGGCAAGCACCTGATCCTCTATTGCCATCATCAGTTGTAAACATAACACTGCCTTTGTGTCAAGAGTGCTTTGGTATAATTTTTCAGCACTCTAATGGCTGATCCACACCCATCCTCTATATCTTAGCTGGGGAGCACAAGCTGTATTTCCTGAGGCAGGCTTGCAGCATGCTTATCCTCTTTTCTACATTGTCTGGCAAGCCATGTTTAGGAGGAAACACAAACACCAAACAGAGACCTAAGCGGTGAGGCAACCTTGTGCCTAGGCTACACTTATGCCTTCCTAGGGAAATGAAGTAACTTCTGAACTCCTAGGCAGATGAAGAAATTAAATTAAGTGTTCTCAGCTTCCAAAGGAGCTGGCAGCAGACTCACCTGCCTGGAGTACCACAGTTTGCCCTGCTGGGCTAGGCTCAATCACACCTGCCAGCAATTAGGCATCAGCTTCCAGGTGCCCTAAGAACGTGGAGTCAGCCCACTCTCCTCATCTACTGTCTCCTCTAGCAGTCCTGACTGTTCCTTTGCGGGCTGCTGCCTGGAATAGTTATTGAGTGCCTCCCACCATGAAGCTATGGCCCTTGACCGTGAGAGACTGTCTTGGACCAGCCTGCTCTCCACTCGAAAGCAGAATGCATCTGGATCCTTTTAGGTTTGTCTTGGAACCTGGGCAGTTGCATGGAGATAATCAAGGTATGACCAAGGAAGTCCTGGCATTGCTCAGGAGTGGTAGGGGGAGCAAAATGCTATGGGGAAACTGGTTGTGCAAAGCTTGTTTGGAGGTAAAGGGTGGCACATAACCTCATTTGTCCAAGATGAATGTGTAGGCCCTGTCAGAACTTGACACCAGATGAGCTGACCTCCTTCAGTAGTATTATCCATGAGTATTGGAGGAAGGAAATATTCAGTGTGTCAAAGGGAGATATGGACAGGCTTCCACGAAGTGAAGTGTCCAGGACTGTAGGAAAGACAATGGGTGTAAGAGGAAGTGGCAGCAGGAGGCCGGGGGACAGCATTTTCTTAAGATGACTAGGAGCAATTTTGAAACCAGACTATGAGAAAGTAGAGGAGCTGTGGAAAAGGAAGGCTCAGTGTGGGCCAAGTCTTGCTATTGACTGAACAAGCACACAAGACTCGTTGTCAGCAGGGGTACTGTCGCTTGAAAGCTGGCTAGCTATAACAACTGTTCAGGACAAGGTTGTGGTTGCGTCTTATACTTTAGCCCTCAGTCTGAGAACCCAGCTGAAGGGTTCACTCACATATGGGTGAAGCAGGATGGGTGGAAGAATCAGCCAGCATCTTTACTCTTGCTTACTGCAACTCTGGGTAATTATTCCTGTATACTTGCTGTACTCACATGCACCTATTACCTCAAAATCCTACTCCCAGTCATTATCAGTGTTCCATGAGTAAGGTGCAAGTCATTCCCTAAACTGTTTGGCATTTTAGGCAAATAGTTGAGCTAAATGGGAGCAAAGTCTGAAGATCAAGTTTATCTTCTGGGACTAGACTGTATCAGTTCAGGCTTGTATATTTACCTTAAACTGTTTATAATTCAGATTACAACTTTACAGTTTATCTCAAACACAAGAAAAAAGCTGTAGCAACAGAAATCCAGTGTCACACCAGGCTGTGCCAGGGAATTGCTATGGAGAATTGCTATGTCTCATGTAGGACACCACTTAAGTTATCTCCCTTGTTCTTCCTCATTTTAGAAATCAGATGGAGTGGGTTCTGCTCTAGCTCAGGAGAAACCAACCCTAACTGGCATTTAGTGTGGGCATTGCATCTATGCATTCTGGCACTTGCCTGACTGTAGATTTTCCTTTCCACCTCCTATGAACAACCAATTCTAATGCAACCAGAGAACGAGAGTGGATGTATAAAGCATCCCTGCCAAAAATATCTCTTTTCAAAAGCCAAAGAATTCTGCTTTGCTCTGCTGCCCTCAGCCCTATGAAAGCAACAAGCAATCAAGCAATTGAAGTGCAGGTTTGTTCTTTTTTTTTTTCCGACTAGTATCAAAGAGCCAGGCTTTCCCTGTAAATGCTAAAATCCAGTGGTCAGTAGCGGGGTTAGCAGGCCTTAATGTGAGCAGCTGCACTGTAGCTTTCTGTCACAGATCTAGCAGATAAAAGCTTTATCTGTCCTCTACAGCCTTAGTTACCTCAGCTAGAGAACACCTAAACTTCCTCTGCCTCGAGACACAGATCTCTTTCTGTGGCAAGCATTTGCAAGTCCACAGTCACTGCATTGATTCACATGGTAGCTCCTGATTTTATGCATCTGGGATGCAGGAAACATGAGTCATGAACTAACTGATCTTTCTAAATAAATATTAGCAAACACATGACAGTGAGACTTGTAGCCTAAATCTGCCCTTCTGCCAAGAGGATTTTTTTTTTAAAAAAAAAAAAAAGGCAATAGCTTTGAGAATCTCCAAGGTTGAAGTCATGATTCTGAGCCACACAGGGTAACAAACTTCCGTTTACAAAGAGAATGTACCTCCCATCCATGCCCGGAATCCTATCAGCAAGTAAACATTGCTTTCTCCAAAGGACGGTGTTCCCAAGGGCACGGCTCTTGAGGTGGAGGAATTTGTTTTGAAGAAGAGGGGAAAAAGCCACAGAATGTATGAAGGCCTTTCATCAGCTGTATGTTGCATAAGGTTGTGCTCCTGTGTGTGACAGATGGCTCCAGGGTTCGTATTCTTAATATTCTTCCACACTGACTTAAGCACTAGAGCTCCTTTTGCAATTGGTGGAGAGATTTCTGCAGCATTGTTCCCATGACCTGCTTCATATATAAATACAGAATAAGAGAAAATGTGTTCTCCAGGGCATGCAAGGGCAGCTGCTAAAATTCTGGCTAGCAGTAAAGATTGTGTATAGGGAGAAATTGTTCTTAGTCTCTTTTGATACAAAAATGTTGATGTTATTAAATACATTTGTAATATGCTAGATTCGAAACAGACATCAGTAGTTCTCAATGTGCAGCCAGACGTTCTCATTGCCAGGGAGTATTGTAGATGCCAGAAGTACCAGTGAGTTCAAAGCATGTCTGGACAAGTGAAAACAAAAAACCTAGGTGCTATGAAATACAAAGACCACTTTACTCTCAACTGATTTTATTACACAGCTTCAGTACTAATGCCTATTGAAAAATATCACCCTCTCCTCTTGTCATAGTCAATGGAAAGAAACATGAACTTCTAGGACATCACCCTAACTTGTTTTGAACATTTGTGTTTGGATAGGTGAATCAAGTACTCCAAACCTGGCTGCAGCTGTGGGAGCGCACATGGAGGAAAGCATATTCTCTCCTTTGGGCAGCTGCTCTTGATGATGGAAGAACACAGGGCAAAATTTGATCAGGCTTTTCAGCTGAGCTAGTTCTCCTTCTCCAAGTATGTCTGTTTCTCTCATCAGACTACTAAAGACATGCCTTTGGGGTGCCTGTACTACAGTGTCAGAACTGAAAAAGTATCTCTAGGCCATACCTTCAATGCTATTTCTCACTCTATTCCTATTACTGCTACAATGGTTCAGATGTTCCTGTGTGTGCATTTCTCCTTCGGGAAATAAGAAATGACAGTTCACAGGGCTTGCAAGTCCAAGTCCCTAGAAAACACTTCTAATCAAGGAATGGAGTAGAAAACAGAAATACAGTCAGCCTCATGTTTGAGGTGGAAGGAAGTTGCTCAAGACCAAGTAGTAGGAGGCTAATTGCCATTAAGCACACGTTGACTGCTATACGCTTAAAGCTTTGCTTCATGTGTCGCTTAAAGCTTATCAGTCAGACATACAGGGAGAAGCAGGTCTTTTGTTCAAATGCCAGAGTGTTCTCCTTCACTTTCCACAATGTGCAGGTTTCTAGGAGGGCAGAGTGCCAGAACAATGTGCCTTCCCAAGCCTTGTCTCCAAGGAAAAGTACATTCTTCCCCTCTATGCAACTGCTTATGCCACAGAGGCTGCCTTCTGGAAAGCTCAGCCAAGCGTCTCGTACTTGTGATCTGTGCGAATGGAAAAGTCTGAGCTCTGTGACTGGAGCACTGTACAGCAGTGTTCAGTGCTGCTGTGGGGCCTGAATACTGGTGCCAAAGGGCCAGCATGTCCTGGGCAAAATACGTACAGATGGAGTAGGAGTTTCGTGTATCTCTGTTCATGCAAGTGTTAGCAGGGAGAAATTAGGCTTCAGGAGGAGCTACTCAATGGTGTGACCCTAGATGTCAGTTTTGTAACTCTTACAGACGTTTTTGCTTGAGGACATAACTTAGCTGCTCAGGGAAACAGTACAGTGAAGGGTTGTTAGAGTTAGGGTAGTTTGGTTAGATTGTGGTTGGACTTCATGATCCTTAAAGTCTTTTCCAACCTGAGCGATTCTATGATACATACAAATCCATCTTACAGATGCTGTTTGTGAGGGACTAGGAACACATAGCTGAAATCCCAACTGCACACAACTTTGCTTGCTCGTCTTCGCAGGGCCGTATCTGGACAAGTGTCAGCTTCTAGCCTTGTTTCCTTACCCAAAATTACCAGGGCTTGACCATCTGTGTTTGTAATGAAGCAAGTGAAAGGGAACATGATCTTCCCTTCCCTGTTCAGGCTCTCCCTCCTGAAAAGGCCTGTATTTTTTCCTACTACTATTTCTTATACTCCAGCAGTCCTCAGAGCAGCACAGTAAGCTCTCCAGGAACAGAGGGCACCATCAAGAGATCAACATCTCACCAGAAAGCATAAAGAAAAGATTATACTTGGAATAGGAATTACCTGAAGTGACTTGTCTTCTCACAGTGGCAGAATATTATGCATTTCCTCAGTCCAGCTCTGCTCTTCTTTACCACTTTACCTGGCACAGCCCAACTGCAGCTCCAGTATCCTTCTGAATTGTTAACAGGACAAGTCTGGCAGCTCCTTTTTCTGCTGCCTCTTTCTGGCAATTTTCAGCTCCCAGAAAATCAACTCAAGCAGGTCACAATCCTGTTCCACATCTTAAAGACAGGCTCTTCTGAAGCCTGCAACAGATCTCAGCAAAATCAGCTTTCAGTTGCCCTCATGAATTTCACGGCTCTTCTCATTTATTACCGATGTGTGGACCTCTGTGCTCCTGCAAGAAACTGCCATTCCCATGCTTTGCTCTAGTGGAGGGTGGAGTTTCATAATTTATGGCAGGTAAAAGTAGGCAGGCACAGTATTCAGAGCTCAGGCATAAATGAAAGGTAGAGGAGGTAGCGTGAGGTATAGATAAGAGCTGAGTACATGCGTGTGTGAGAGCCTAGCATGAAGGCTGAATGCCTGTACATACACGTGTAGGTGTTTGTAAGGCTGCTTGAAATAGTGTGTACTGCTGAAGTATACGTATGACAGGGAAGCGTTGCTTGAATCAAGTCTGGTAGTGCTTCAAGAGGATATGCTAAGGTGAGATTTTCAAATATTTCTTGGTAACTGATGCAGATGCTGTGGTGCTCAGAACTGTTTTTGTTTGTGCTCAGCAGTCTGAGATCATTTTTGCCAAGTACTATTGATGTATAGATGCAAATGAAGTGCTGTATGATTCCTCATGTAGACAGAAGTTGTTGGTTGTCTTAGAGGGTATTTCCTGCTTCTCTAGACTGTCTTCTCAGTATCTCCCACTAGTGCCAGCCATGCCATTGTCTGCTCCGAATGGGCAGATGCTAATTCTAATTCTGCAAATGCTAACGAAGTCAAATTGAAGAAGGATGTAGTAAAACTATGAGCAACCATCATTGCCATGGAAGACCCATCTCTGGGGCTTTCCTGGCACAAGATACTCATTGCTACACCAGTGCTACTGTAGCAGTGCTAGTCTGGAGATTTTCCCGGTATTTATTTAGCAGAATACCAAGCCACAGTCCACGTGATGCAAAGTGTTTGAGCTGTATGATCACTTCTCCCAGATGCATAGATTCCAGAGTCCTGTATTCTGGAGATGTGCCCGCTACAGTTATAACGCGTACCTGTGCTTGGGACTGCTTGCTGCCTTCTGTAATGCTCTTTCTTTGTCAGAACTGGCTCTCCCTATGTCTCTGTGTGTTTCCATAAAAGCTGTGGTGATTTCATGCTTAGGGTTAGCAAAACTCCACCATGTTGCATGCAGTGTTTTTTCCCTTTCTGAAACCTGCTCTCACAGAGGTGCAACCATCTTGATCATTGGCTCAGCTCTGGCAGGCAGCAGGTCCCTTTTGGAGCAGGTTGGAACTGCTGCTTATCTAGCATGGGGCAGCCACTCACGGGCCAGCCTTGCAGCTCTCTCACTACTATGTCAAATCCTGGCTTATCTCTGTGCAAGCTGACAGTAGTAGTGTGCCTTTTTTGCTCTACAATTGAGATTGTCTCAGTGATTCTTGTCTTTCCACACTGCAGTTTTGTGAGGGCGTCATATTTCACTTCTACGAGGTGAAATGGATTAAATCACTCTGCTCGTGGTGCCGTATGTTTGCTGTCAGGAAAATAATGTGGTTAAGCTTAAGATTTTAGTTTAAAAGCATTCCATCATTCCATGAGCAAGAGGTCTAGTGGTGAAAAATAAGTGTGTGTGATTGGTGTTTATTTCAGATCTAGAAATGTCTGCTAGACTTCTAACTCTCTTTGCTACTCCTCTATTCTGTGTCAGCGGCTGCTCACAACTCATTTTAGGTCTTCTCCTCACCTTCTGGAGCAGACTGGTCAGGGTAAAATTAATCACTGCTTCTCGTATGGGAGAAGAAATTCCCCATTGAGGTTGCAGCCTGAGGTTGTTTTTCAGGTAAACACCAATAGCAGCCACAATGATGATCCATGTACACTGTGAATCATAGAATTATGGAGTAATTTGGGTTCAAGGGACCTTTAAGATCACCTAGTTCACCCTCCTCTGGACCTGCTCCAACAGCTCCATGTCCTTCTTGTGTTGGGGGAAATGTATACAACATTCAGTTGTCATACTCTAGTTTTGCTGAAAGTAAAAGCACATTGCCTCTTTCCAACAAAACTGATTCCTTTCTCTTTTACACGTATTCAGACTATTCACATGTAGTTTTTCAAAGAAATAGTGGTTTCTGTACTTTTATATCTGCCTGGGTATCTAATGGTCAAGGTTCGTGCTTGTTCAACAAAGTTGTTTGGTTTTTTTTTTTTTCTTCTAATTGTGTATGTAACTATACTCCAGGAAATCTTTCGGGAATTAGAAGAAAGATATTACTGGTGCCAGACGGAAATGATATCATCAAAGTTCATTTGGAAGCCAAGGATTTATGTAAACAATGTTGTATTCATTTGTTAGGAGGAAGCTGATAGGTGATTTATTTTTACAATGGTCTTTGTTTGCAGCTATTACTAGGCTTGGTCTGAACAACTATGCAAATATGTTTCTTGTTAGAATTGAACTTTACAGACCTACATAGAGGAATGCCATCTAGAGGGACCTGGATGGGCTTGAGAGGTGGGCCCACGCCGACCTCGTGGAGTCCAACAAGGCCAAGTGCAAGGTCCTGTGTCTGGGTTGGGGCACTTTCAAGCACAGATACAGGTTGGGCGGAGAATGGCTGGAGGGCAGCTCTGAGGAGAAGGATTTGAGAGTGTTGTTTGATGAGAGACTCAACATGAGCTGGCAGTGTGTGCCTGCGGCCCAGAAGGCCAACCATATCCTGGGTTGCATCAAGAGAAGTGTGACCAGCAGGTTGAGGGAGGTGATTCCACCCCTCTACTCAGCTCTCATGAGACCCCACCTGGAGCACTGCGTCCAGTTCTGGAGCCCCCAGCACAAGAAAGACGTGGAGCTGTTGGAGCAGGTCCAGAGGAGGGTCGTGAAGATGATCAGGGGGCTGGAGCACCTCCTCTATGAGGACAGGCTGAGAGAGCTGGGGCATTTTGGCCTGGAAATCAGCAGGCTCTGAGGAGACCTTATAGTGGCCTTCAAGGACCCGAAGGAGCCTACAGGAAGGCTGGGGAGGGACTTTTAATCAGGGCAGGTAGTGACCGGAACAAGGGGTAATTGTTTTAAACTGGAAGAGGGTAGGTTTAGGCTAGGCATTGGGAAGAAACTCTTGACTGCGAGGGTGGTGAGACACAGGAATAGGTCACCTAAAGAGGTTGCAAATCCTCCCCCTTGGAAGCATTCAAGGCCCATCTGGATGGGGCTGTGCGCTACCTGGTCTAGAGGGAGGTGTCCCAAACCATTGTATATGTCTGTGATTTATATGATCAAAAAAAATGAATCGCAGAATCAATGAACTGTAGGGGTTGGAAGGGACCTCCAGACATCATCGAGTCCAACCCCCCTGCCAAAGCAGGTTCCCTACACCAGGTAATGGGCTTCTTGTCCATGGGTTGATAAGAATGTGGTCCCTTTCTAAACGTACAGCCTCATCCTTGCAAGATGTTACAAAAATAAAACTTGTGGTAGTGCATAGTGGCAGTACACAGCATAACATGTAATCCTGATTTCTGTCCTGGCTCTGAGAAGTGGTAACTGCTGCCCTATGAAGCCTGACCTCAATAAATGTGCACAGAATGGACATGAGATGATACACAAGAAAAAGTATGCATACATGCTGGACAGAGAGGTAAGTTTGGTTCCTAGTTGGTTAGCAGCAGTGACTACGCTTGGAAATGTGCACAGTGCTACAGTAACTGAAGTCATGGGAGGATGCAGCTCCCTGCCTCCATGCAAATTATTCTGAAGGCTCCCATACAGAGGGAAATTGAGGCAAGGCATAAGGAGGAGGTTGCAGATTAGAGAAATTTTAACTGGGAATATTTAAGTAGTGTAATGAACCTAGAAGAGAGCATGATAAGCCATGTCTGCACTCTGGACAGCTAGGTCATGCCTCAGACCTCTGCTGCTTTAGCAAGAGGAAGCTAATTTGCGTGGGCATGGCTGTCTGAGTTCAGTGCAACTGTGGCCTGCACAAAAGTGATGTACACTTTTGTGAGAAGCTGGACTCCAGCACTGCTTTGTTGGGGCTGGCCTCCAGCTTGCCCCACAGACCTGTCTCTCTTTCTCCATCTGGCTGTAGAAGGATAACGTGCTGTAGTTTTTCACAGTATCATAGTACTGTGGCAGCTTTCCAGAACGCTGAGCCTGCAGTGGGACTGGGAGGAGCCTAATTCACTGCAGTTGTCTTCATCATGACTGTGATGCTGAACTTCCTTTCTCTGTCTCTGCAGGTTCCTTTCAACCATGATGAAACCTAGGATACAGATGCTTCTGATTCTGGCAGTTCTGTTTGTTCTTCTGATCCGCTTCCACTTCCTAACCTGCAGCAACAGTGCCTCCCTGGAATTAAAATCTTCTGCAGTCCACATTCTCATTCTCTCCTCCTGGCGGTCAGGATCATCCTTCACTGGCCAGCTTTTCAGCCAGCACCCCAGTGTCTTCTACCTGATGGAGCCTGCATGGCATGTATGGGTTACAATGTACCAGAACAGTGCCAAAGTCTTGCACATGGCGGTGCGGGACCTGGTCAGGTCAGTCTTTCTCTGTGATATGTCTGTTTTTGATGCCTACATGTCTAGCGAGAAGAAAAAGTCTGACTTATTTCAGTGGGAGAAAAGCCGAGCCTTGTGCTCCCCTCCTGCCTGTGACTTCTTCAGTCGCAGCGACATAATTTCTGCAGGAAACTGCAGAGTTCTCTGTGGTAGATACTCATTCAGCAAGGTGGAAGAAGCTTGTAAAACCTACAGCCATGTTGTCATCAAGGAGGTTCGCTTCTTTGACCTGAAGGTCCTCTACCCACTTCTCACCGATCCATCCTTGAACCTCAAAATAATTCACTTGGTCCGTGATCCTCGGGCTGTGTTCAGGTCCCGAGAGAATACAGTGGCAGAGCTGAAACGTGACAGTGACATTGTTGCGGGGTCCCAGAAGGCAAAGGGAGAACTGGGACCTTACAACACAATGCAAGAAATCTGCAAAAGCCATGTTGAGATTTACAAGGCAGGCAGCCAGGCTGTTCCCAGCTTTCTGAAGGATCGTTACCTGCTAGTTCGTTACGAAGACATTGTCAGAGATCCACTAAGAAAGGCTGCTCAGATGTATAGGTTTGCAGGACTCCATTTCACACCAGAACTTCAGAAGTGGGTGCACAATATTACCCATGGGAAGGGAAAAGGAGAACAAGCATTTGATACTGGATCCAGAGATGCACTGAGCACATCTGAGGCCTGGAGAAACACGTTTCCCTTTGAAAAAATAGAAAAAGTTCAAAGTGTGTGTAAGGATGCAATGGACTTACTGGGGTACCGGCTAGTTCAGACTGAAGAAGAACAGAAAGACATGTCACTGGATCTTTTGTTTGGACAGAACAAATTCTGAAGGCAGAAAAGCTGCTCTCTGTACCTCCTCTCTGAATGCTGCATGGTGGTGAACTAATACTGAAGAGGGTAGAGGTATATCAGTGGGTGGGTGGGTGAGGTCAGGTACTACAGGAGTGCTGACAGCACTTAGCACAGTTTTACCAGCAACAGCACAGGGTAACTCTCCAAAGCTACAATACAGGCTGGAGTAATGCCAATCTATTATCCAAATTAAGTTCGGGGTGTATGGGAAAGAGGAATTATGTGTAGATGGAAGCAAACAGGCTGCCAGAGGAATGGAATTGGGTGTCAGAGCTCAAACCCCTCCACAAGCCACAGCTAAGTACTGGAGAAACTATGTGGAACAACTGCACTGTAATGGAAGAGGAAATATAAATGGAAGCCAAAGGAAGAAAGCATTCTTTGTCATGCTGCCACTTGGGAACATATAAAGCTGGAAGAGAGACAACGATAAGCATATGGTGTTTTCTGGAAAGCTCTCCCTCCTTCCCCCCCCCTCCCCAGCTCCATTCCTGTGCCTGAGCCTTTAACATTCATGGCAATGTTGGCAGAATGTCTTAATTCATTTGCCATATACTGGGAAAAATGGAATAAACCAGCTATAGTTGTAAATGAAAACTCCTAGGTCATAGTAGATCCCTGCACATAGGGATCTATTTCTGAGATGGGGTGAACCCACTGATTTTTTTCAGCTGAAGTAATTATATCTTCTAGCTTTCCAAACCAGAAGGAGTTCTTGACCTGGGAGTTCTCACAGTTCATGTGAGAATGAGAAGAATTCATGCTAGTGCTGAGACTATAAAAGGGTAGGAACACAATTTCTATTGATATGCATAGTGAAACTGAAAGATAGGTTTGTGGTAGTGTATTAAAAAAAGTTGAGAACAATAAATTAATATATTGTATTATTTATTTGGTGAAAGCATTTCCTGTCTTAGAGCATGTGCAAGGGACCTGAAGGCCCCCTAATAAAGAATGATCCTAGGATGGAGCAAGTATCCTGACAGTTTTAAGGGAACCGATATTTGTGTCTGTGGCTGCAAATGCCTTGTTTTGTTGAGAGAGCTGACCTTGGTAGCTGGTCTTGTTTTTGCAAAGACTTGTTTTGCAAGGTGTTCCTCTTGGGCTCTGTCACACACTGGCTTCGTGGGTGCAGGATGCAGTGGAACAAACCCTGCAGACGCTGAGGAGAATCGAAGCAGAATCAAAGGAAAGCAGCTGTGGTGGGAGAGAGGAAAAGTGCCCTTTGGAGGGGATGCCCTGCTGGCATGGTCCTTCTCTCTCCTTTTCAGTGGTTTGTCATCTTTCAAGGATTGGTGAGTAACAGTATGCTTGTTGAGGGAGACTCTGCTTCCCAGTTGTGGGGATTATCTAAAAATGGATGCCGGTATGTGTATGAGTGTGTGTATGTTGACCAAAACTCATAACCCTCTGTTCTGCTCTGAGCACATGGTTTGCTTGCCTCTGCTACTGAGCCATCTTGTCTCTCAGATCCAAGTGTACCCTAAAAAGATCACCGTAAAATTTCATAGAGTTTGCTATTGTCCACTATCTCCTATATCAATCAGAAATGTCATTCTTCCATCTTCAATGGGAATATCCAGATTAAACCTGAACAACAGAATTTTTATCTGTTTATAACAGCACTTTGTAAGAAAATGAGGAAATCTTGCTATAAGACACGTGGAACGAAATGTCCACAGAGCCCCTTCTGAGCATCCCATTTCAAACGCAAGTTGCAGTGTCCCTTTAACATTGATTCTCAGCTTAGTTAATTTTTTTTTTTTAAAGTCTGAAGCAGGGAAATCCATGTCTAAAAATTCACTGATATACTGTCTCAATTTGACTCCACTTCCTTAAACCAACTGGCAAGCAACAGCTCATTTAAATTTATTAATTAGGCAAATTTACTACTGTAGTGTATACTGTTAACCAGGAATAAACAATCACAGACAGGTTACAAGCATCTCTATCTTGGGAGTACAGAGAACTGTGAACTCCTCCCATGATCTTCAAAATGGCACACTGTTAACACATGCAAGATAAGTGGGGACAAATTTAATGCTTCTCTGCTCTTTTTACAACACTTTCCCAAGGCCTGTACTGATTTGCAGCACTGCTAGGAACACAGCTGTTTTTGCACTTCTCTAGTGACTGCATTCATGTTTGAAAGTGTGTATGCAAGAAGCAGTGTCCAGGTTCTATGTATTGTGTTTGATGGGTGACAGGAGTCACCCTTACTGATACTTATCTCGAATAACAGGAAAAAGACTCTTCTGTCAAATTTACAGCTGAATTTTGTTATTATTGATGTTGTCACAGATAATCAATTAAGGTTTTATTATGTGCTGATTCTGGTAAGGAAAGCAGAGAAAGTACTGCCACAGATGCTGAGCAGTTATGTTGACTATCAAAACAAAGTAGCTGCAATATAGACTAGACTTTGGAATAAACTGAATCATCTGAAGTTAACAGTCTGCTCTAGGACCGCCAAGCGTAGAAGCTCAAAGAAGTGGATGGCTTCCCACCCCAGAAGCATCTCTTCAGGCACCTTTAGTGGGGCGAGCATCAGTGTCTCAGATCCTGCACGCCTTTGAGGTAAGAGACCATCTTGCAGCAGTTAGGAAGGAAATTGCAGGTACAACTGTGGAGCAGGAGGTGACAAATGGTAGTTAGTGGTCCAGAAAGGGATCTGGTAGGAGTACAATTTGTCAGCAGTGAGGAAAGATGATATGAGCTGGAGGGAGGATCGTGTTTTCCAATTTCTGATGTAACTCAGTATAAATATTTCTAATGATTTAGATTTAACAAGCTAGTGTTGCAGTATTCTTCTTGTCCATGAAATTCTGCTTCTTCATGTACTTCTGTGTGTATTCATACCTCGTAAGTGAGCAGTGTGGGGCAGACCCCACTTATTAACTTATTAACTTATTAACTGGCTAGCAAGGCTTTCCTGACTTCGAGGTGCAGGACAAGATAAATGTCACTGTTTCTGAAGCTCTTTGACATTGAATCCACATGTCTCTTACCACTAGACAGGGCCTAGCACACTGAAATATTCAGATGCATTACAAGGTCAGTATGCCATGCATGCTGGGTTTGTCCTCTAGCTGGTGATTGTTGCTTCAGCACAGTAGCTATCCAAATCTTACTTCCAATCATTCTTCCCTTCTAGATGAAGCAATCAGCCCCAGTCACCATGACTGAAAACAACTTAAAGCAGCTGGGACATGGTTTATTTCGGGAGATGACTAAAACAGGGTTTCTCTAAGTATAAATTTTGTTGATCAAATTTAAGATCTTATTCCTAATGGCTGGAAAAACTTAATGTGATATTTTTGTATCTTCCCGAAGTCTGAATTTCCATTTCATCAAGTTGGAATAATATTGACTCTATTGTGAAGATCTAGATCTCAATCTAGTATTCTTTTTAAGAAGCTTTTAAAGCTAGATTCATGGAGGAGACATCTGATGTTCTGCCCAACATTTAGGCTTCAGTCACAGAATGGCTACTGTTGGAAGGAATCTCTGGAGGCTGTCTGCTCCAAATACCCTGCTCAAGCAGAGACACCTAGAGCAGGTTGCCCAGGACCAGGTCCAGGCAGCTTTTAGGGTCTTCAGGGAGAGAAGCCTGTGCCAGTGCTCTGTCATCCACATCGTAAAAAAGTGACTTTTACAGATTAACTATTACCACAGTACTGAAGACATCTGTGGTCCTAGAACTAAAGTTCTAATTCTTCAAAAGGATGAAATAGTGTATGTTATCAAAATTGGAGTGATACTGCCAGGGATTCTCTTAGTGAATGTGAAAACCTTCCTTTACATGACACTTAGACAAAGTTGGTGCAGGCAGGCTGGCATAGAGAAGTATGATTTGTACAGCACTAGAGAAGAGCACAGTTGCTGCACTTCTAAAGATCTCTTTAGCTTACGGGTTATATCACACATTCAGCTAAAAGCATAGTCTCAGAAGCCAGTTTTTACTGCAGTCATAGTGAGGAGCTTTTCAGTTGAAGTGCCAAGAAACCTGTTTCTTCACAGACAGACTCTTTTCAGTACATTACTACATTACTATTACATTGATCAATGTTAGCTGGAGTAGCACAAGTTTTATTATGCATATTTGTTTTCAATGGACTCGACTCTTTGCATTAAATATTTAGTTGGATGAAAAAAAAAAACTTCAGTGTTTCCAGTCTCTGGTAACCAAATGACATAAAATGACATTTAATGTATTTTCTTAAATTGTTGTTAAGAAAATTGTTTTTACTTCCATTTCCTCAGCAAACTCAGGAAAAACAAAAAAAACCATGGATTTCAGTGCTTCATTGTTACGCTTCTGCTACGCTTCCCACTGCATCTATTGACAATAATGACTTTTTTTTTTTTTTTTTTTTTTTTGGAAGCACCAAAACTATACAGGGTGGTCAGTTGGATTAGTGGTAGCAAAGGTGACTAAAAACAACTTTGGGGGAGGAAAAAATACATTTCAAGACAGTGAGCATGACAGATAAAACTGTGGCTATATCTGTTGGCGGATGCATAACTAAAGATCTGTGCAGTTTGTTTAAAAACAAATGTGAAGTTCATATTGTGCAAGTTTTTAGATGAGTAAACTCTTTTTATAGCAATGAAGTGTTAAGATAGAAAAATTCAGTAATCAGAGGGGCACTTAAAAATAAACTCCTTCATGTTGCTCTTCAACCTAGCATATACAATCTGTTTTTCATCGGTAATTTTAGTTAACAATGGCCAGAATTCATTCACTGTAGCTATGAAGGACTGGAATTCATTGATAATGATGAAAGGAAGTAAGTGGGAAATATCTAAACTCCAGATAATGGTCTGCCTAGAATTCTTAACCTCAAGGTTCTGGCACTTGCTTTGCTACATTACTCACTCTCCCAGCTTTATAAATGTAGCTATTCCAGTTAAACAAGGAAGATAGGCGTGTATTTCTTTGGGCTACGCAGAGTTCCTGATACAAACAGCTCAGGGCCTCAATACCACCTTAGAAAAATAAGCTGTCTCACAGCTGAGGAATCGTAGCTGTATCCTTAGTAAAACCAAGCAGAGAAAGGGTTTCTGTCATGGAAGAAGGCAGAGACAAAATGCTGTGAACCTGACCTACAACAGAGACAGCTTGAAGTTCCATTAATGGAAAAGTGAAACAAAGAGACCAGAGCTACTGCCACGTACTCACACAAGCAAGAGTGCAGCTGTGGACAAGCAGTGCCTTTCAGGAGTTCAAAACAGATAGAAGGTATCCTTCTTCCATTAGCTCTGCTTTTTTCTCATTTTGTCGTCTTATTCAGTTCCTATACCTGAAGAATTCACTAAGCATCTATTAAAATGTTAGCAGTGTTAGACGATGTCTTGACATAGTTCTACAAAGATAAAAGCACCTTATGCAGTCTTGGAAGTTGGCAATGCAGGCATGATTAATTGCCCTGAAAAAGACGAGCTTATTCTCACAGGAAATGTCAACCAAGATAGATAAAACTATTAATAAGATACAGCAAGCCTTATGCCCCATCTTTTTTTGTGCTGCAGCCACGTAAGGTGTTATATATCTTGAGTTCTAGAACAGCTTTGATTCCACAAGATTATTTCATTGAACTGTGAGGTAATGGCACTGCTGAAATATACCATACAAGCTGGAACAGGTGCTTCTGGTTAAGAGTCCCGTGCTATTGAACCTGGCCAGAAGCAGTCCTTGGATTTTGAATCCAGCTGTGGAAGATCTAGCAAACAGTACTTATCATTTGCTACAGTATCTTCCAGTCTCTTCTTAAAATCCCATCTGGTCTTCCATATAAACCCCAAGGAACTAGTCAGAGCAACAGGAATGTGCCATATCACTCTCACTGTTCAGTAGAAATGACTTGTCCAATAAAACACCACAGTGTTAAAGTTCTGGCATTTATTTTGTTAACATTTGTCAATCCTACAAGGCAGTCAGTTGGTGTTTCAAGACATCCATTTTCTGAAGCAGAAGTCACAGTGCACCAAGTTACCACTGACTTTAAAGATAATGTGGAATTCAGCTTAGACTTGGCAATTTCCAAATTCAACTTAATCTTACAAAGTGTACTACAGTGCAATAAGAACAAACAGTGAATATAACTGCTACAAATATATAACAGTAATAGTAGAAAAATATCAACCTCTGCTTTTATTTTACTTCACCAAAAGGATGACTGAATTCCAGACTTACAGGAGTTATAAACAACTAGTGACAAGCTGTTGCTTTGAGTGATTGTTCAAATAACATTTCAACAGAGTCCAGAGCACAATTTCAGAATTTTTTAGATTGTCACCATATATTAGAAATTATTTTCTCACTCCTTCCAACACAACACAGCTGATACTTTGAACACATTTTTTACTTCAAGTCTGAGATGGATGTTAGGTTACTTCACCTAGATCGAGGAGTCTGGGACTCTTCAACCTGTAGCCAGGGAAGAGCTAATCATTGTTTTTGAAATCATAACATGCCAGATGACACATTTAATGTTATTAAGCAAATCCTGAAGTATTAGCACTAGAGAACACACATTAAGTGGTAATAAAAATACCAGTGATTGCCTGCTGGCTTAAAAAAAAAAAATCACTGTAATTTGATACTGATTACTACATCCCAGAGAACATTTTTGACCATTTCCAATCTCAGCATAGATTCATTAGACCAAGTGCCTCAAATAAGTCTTCTTGCATGAATGCTTTTGACCCTCGTTTTGGACCGCTAAACTTTCAGTGATATCTTTGCCACACGTCAGCTACTAATCAAGGTCTATTAACAACAAAAAGATAATGAAAACAGCCAGCAGAGCGGGTTTACATGGCTGCCTGCAGCACTCTTAAATGACACATGTAACAGACGGCGTACTAATAAAGCTTTCGTTAGAGAACTGAATAACATTTAGCCAACCCCATTCAAAATCCTTTGCATACAGCAAAGTACAGGTCAGACTGTCACAAAAAATACAGTAGATATACAGTTTTAAATCAAATTTGCAGTGAGAAAACTTGATAGTGGATAGGACCTCTCTACCATTTTCACTTCAGAATATTCTGAACACAGTACAACAACCTTTTACAAGCTTTATTTTAAAGCATTTCTGAAACTTTTAGAAATGCAAGCGTGATGGAAAATTCTAAAGTACTATTCTGAAGTGACTTAAAAAAAAAAAAAAAAAAAAACAAGCAAATTATTGCCACAGATCCTAGATCAGTCATTTTACTCCGCTTTGTTATTTTAACTTTTCCTAAATGCTACTCGCCTTGCTACATTTTCAGCTCCAAATTTTGCTATCAATTTACTTCTGACATCTTCATCATCCTTCTGCAATTCTAAGTCATCCTCTCTGCTCCACACAGGGTATCCATCCAGGCGCTGCCCTGCATGCAAATAGTATGAAGTAGCCTCCACTTCACCACTGTTTTTCAGAAAGGCCTGTGTAACAGAGAGCAGGTCCATGTGGAACTCCTCCATGAAGTGCTGAATAATTTGTGCTGCTTCTTCAGCCTTGCTGGAATCAGGACAAACGTTTGTTCGTTTATTTTCTTCTTGAGCAGCAGGGACAGCACAGTTCCCCAGTCCAGTTTTCTGGCCAGACGCTGTGTCACCTGGAAACATTCCTCCTCCATTTTGCATAGGAAGTTCATCTGGAGTGTCTGTGGTGTCACTTCCTGACTACAAGTAAGAAGAGACATCAGTTAGACAAGGTTGCTTTTGGCAAGCTTCTTTTATTCCTGCTTTACTGCAAACACTATCTTCTACCATGACTTTCAACAAGGTATGAGGTAATTATGAGAGACAGCAAAATTCAGTGACTGAAGTGAAGCAACACCTTAACAAGATTCTGCAAGAGCACGTAAAAACATCAAATATACAGCAGTATTTGAACAACTTGAGTATAAAAAAAAAAATACATAAACGTTTTACGCCCCAAGTGAAAGCTGCCAATAAAGCTTTTAACATGCAACAACACATCAGGTTATTTTCCTCAAGTAACTCTGAGTAGGGAATTAAACTAAGCGCATGCATCCTCTTCCACACGCTGCGCTGAGGCACTGATCACCACACACACTGCATTTCACAGCTTACACGACGCTTCTGCTTCACCACAGCGGAAGGGCCATCATAGGACAAAATAATTCACAAGTGTCCTGCGCATCGGTTCACTGTCATTTCGCGGCACCCGGGAAGGACCTCTGCGACCACCCCGCTCGGCACCGCGGCAGAGCCGCTCCACGCCGGCTTACCTCGGAGCTCTCAAACTCCCGATTCGCTGCCTCGAAAATGCCCATCGGTGCCGCGGCCTCCTCCGTCTGCCGGGGCTCTGCGGGAAAAGGCGCGTACAGCGTCGAACCGCAGCGGCACGCGGCGCCTCGCCCGACCCCCCGGCCCGGCCCCCGCCCGCAGCTCACCCCGGTGCAGCGGCCGCAGGTGCCGCAGGTAGCGGTCGCGCATGGCCTGCCAGCTGTGCCGCGTCAGCCCAGCGCACTCCAGTTCCTTCCAGAGCGCCGTGCCGCTCACCCGCGCCCCGCTCCGCTCGCGCACGGCCCGCAGCAGCGCTACATCCTCCGCCTCGGTGAAGGGGAGGCGGCCGCGCGGAGAGGCGGCTGGCGGCGAGGGGCCGCTGTGCCAGTAGCGGTCCAGCGGCAGCCTCCGCTGGCTCTCCACGCACGCCATCACGTACTCGGTGGAGACAGCCCCATCAGGCGCTGGCTCCCCAGGCTGCACCAGGTGCACGGCGCCCGGCTCCTGTACGCGGCACAGCCCCGCGCCCCCCGCCAGCAGCAGCGGCGCCAGGCGCAGTTTGGCCATCCCGGGCCGTATGTAGAAGCGCATGGGGGTGCCATCCTCCCACACGAACACTTTCCGCGGGGGTACCGCCATTTCCGCGCTCTCCACGCAGGCGCACCGATACCGGAAGCACGGCAAGGAGCCGGGAAGATGGCGGCCGCGGCGGAGCGGGAGCTCGATCTGGCGGACTCCGAGTCGCGCCTCAGTAAAAAGTGAGGGTGGGCGGGCCGGCGGGGCTGGGGAAGGAGTGAAAGGGCGAGGCAGGGCAGGTGAGGCGAAGTGAAGCGTACTGTACCGTGCGCCTGGCTGACTGGGGTGCGAATCTGCTCGACCATCCGTCGGAGCGTGCCATGCTGAGCCCCCTTGCTGTGCGGCTCTTCGGCTGGGCCTGGAGGGCCGCGCCCGCGCTCCGTTGGTGCCGGGTACCTCATAGCCGAAGCAGGTCGGTGCTCGGTGGTCCGGCCGCCCCCGCCTCTTTCTTCGTGAAGTCCTGAATGGTGGAGCTGGGGCTGTGGATGCCTACGGGACGTGGGGCGGGACGGGCCCTAAAGGCGGCTTCGTGCGTCTCGGTGGCGCCTGGCTTCCTGCGGGGCAAGGGCGCGTTCCTTTAGTGAGTGCTGCGTGGGGCAGCCGTGCTCCGTAACCGCTCGTGGGAAGGGAGGGCCCTGCGGACATCTGTCAGCACGCAGAGGCACTTTCTCCAGATTTGTTCGTACAGTATCCAACTAGGTTTTAGCCTTTTCTGAATATTTGTATCTTTTAGAGGATAGACCAAGAGGTCAGAAAAGATAACTCTTAAACATGCTTAAGCGTTGCTTTGTTTTTTGTGCAGAGGAGGGATGATGATAGGGTTGCTTGTACAGTCAGTTTTTGTCAGTCTTGCCATATGCTCTCCTACAGAAGTATCAGGGTATGCACTACATCCAATTTCTCTTTATTTTACAGTGAACTGAAGAGACGCCTGAAGGCTGAGAGAAAAATTGCTGAAAAGGAGGCAAAACAAAAAGAACAAAGTGAAAAGCATCCAAATAAACCTTTTTTGGCTGCTGATTCAGAGAACAACATTGGTGCTGATGAGGAAAGCTTGGATCCAAATGTGAGTGTGGCCACATGCTTAATACTGTTCTGAAAACAAATGTTACTGATTTACATTTGATTTTTATTCACAGTGAAATAAGTAGTTGAAATAGAGAGTGACCTACATATTCCTAAATCAGAGCAGTTGTGTTTTAATGTATAATCTGTGAAATATTTTGAAATTCTAACAAAGTCACTTGGTTTTGTTTGTTTCCTGCGACAGCAATATTATAAGATCCGTAGTCATGCAGTCCAGCAGCTGAAGGGCACCAATGAAGATCCCTACCCCCACAAGTTCCACGTAGACTTATCTCTCTCAGATTTCATAGGGAGGTACAGTCACTTGCAGCCGGGAGATCATCTGACAGATATCACAGTGAGAGTGGCAGGTAAGATATTATCTAAGATACAGGAAGATGGTCTGTTGCTTTATAGAATCAAGTTCTAGCTGATTTTAGAAGTGGGATGGTCTCTTCTCAAATTTTGCTGATCTTGCTGCTCCTCTTGGGCAGTTTTGGACTATTCAACATAGGCCCTTTCAGACTGAGCAGACTGCAACGTTCCTTATAAGCAGAAGATCAGATAGTGATTTGGGCTTCAGGATCCCCAAAGCTCGTGTGAACTTTTATGCAGTCTTAGTAGTTTTGAGGCTTTAACTGTCTCTCTTTCATGCTTAATGATCAGTGCAGGGCTGATGATCTTTTCTACAAGTGGTAATGTTGTGGCTTTTGCTCCTGTGTCATAGAATCATACAATGAATTGTAGGATGGTTTGGGTTGGAAGGGACCTTGAAGATTACCTGGTTCCAACTTCCTGCTATAAGCAGGGACGCCTCCCTCTAGGCCAGGTAGCTCACAGCCCCATCCTGCCTGGCCTTGAATTCTTCCAGGATGGAGCATACACAGCCTCACTGGGCAACCTGTTCCAGTGTCTCACCACCCTCACAGTCAAGAATTTCTTCTTACTATCTAGTCTACTCTCTTCCAGTTTAAAACCGTTTCTCCTTGTCTGATCGCTACCTGCCCTTATATAAAGTCCCTTCCCAACTTTCCTGTAGGCCCCCTTCAGTTACTGGAAGGCCATTCCTTGGAGCCTTTTGTTCTCTAGGCCGAAGAGTCCCAGCTCTCTTAGCTTGTCCTTGCAGAGGAGGTGCTCCAGCCCGCTGATCATCTTTGTGGCCCTGCTCTGGTCCTGCTCCAACAGCTGCGTCCTTTTAGGGACATGTTTCCCAATGACCTGCATTGTTTCGCTGCTTAGGTCGTATCCATGCAAAGCGTGCCTCTGGAGGAAAACTGATTTTCTATGATCTTCGTGGTGAAGGAGTCAAGTTGCAGGTCATGGCGAATTCCAGGTAAGTAAAAGTATTTGTATTAGCATTCTAAACTGAACTGCGTTCTGGGATTGGCTTGGGCAGTAGTGTTTCGTTTTGGATGTTGTCAGTCATTGGCTTCCCTCTTACCTTCTTTAAGAATTTAGCTTGGGAAGAGATGTGTAAGACAACTGGAATGTTAAATTTTAAGCAAAACTGCTTATACCGAGTTTTGTAATTACAGGCTTTACAAGTCTGAGGAAGAATATTTCCGTATTAACAACAAACTGCGTCGTGGGGACATTATTGGTGTGGTGGGGAATCCTGGGAAAACAAAGAAAGGAGAACTGAGTATTATTCCTTATGAAGTAACTCTTTTATCCCCATGCCTGCACATGTTGCCTCATCTTCATTTCGGCCTCAAAGATAAGGTACCTGTCATACTTGCCACTTTTGGAGGTGACTTGACAGATAGTTTTGATTGAATGATCTTTTATGTTTGCAAATGATATTAGAGAGCAAAGAACCATTCATCTTGTATTGGTACCCTTCATTTTGTTTTTTTGGCAGTCCGTTTTCTCTACCTTGTTCTAAAGATATTTCTTTCAGGAAACTAGATATCGGCAGAGATATTTGGATTTAATTCTTAACGATTATGTGAGGCAGAAATTTATAACCCGTGCGAAGATTGTGACGTATATTAGAAGCTTTCTGGATGAATTGGGTTTCCTTGAGGTAAGACTTCCTTGTTATTTCTGTCTGCGTACCAAACATATCTGGAGCTTCTCAGTTTCAGGGATACTTTGTTTTCAAGTTCACATACCAAGTTATTCTGAAGTGAGAGTAATTGTCTCAGCACAGTGTATTTTATTAATTTACAGTAATGGAATCTGGAGAGGTTTTTTGTTGTTGTTGTTTTTCTTTCTTTTTAAAGTTATAGACAAATAGACGTTCCATTTTTAGAAAAATACTGCCACGCTCTCATGAGTATTGTATTATTCTTCAGTTTGTTGTCAGGGCTTGTTACTTTGCAGTCAGTTCAGTCCTCTGAAGTTGAACTGTATTTGTGGTTCTGGTACTGTCTGGGATGCTGCCTAGGCAGAAAAGAGAGCTCCTTTGGAACTTAGGCAGAAAAAAAAGTATGGACTTTGGAAGCATGGTCAGACTGCACAGGAAGACTGCAGTTCACTATTGCAGGGAGAAAATTTCTGTGACCACAGGTCATCTGATGCTGGCCAGTACTGTGCTGAATAACAAAGACAGCTTTTTCAAGTGTTAACAGCAAGAGAAATGTTAAAGGAAATACTGGTCTGTTACTTGCTGAGGCTGGTTGCCTCACAAATTGGATTGATAAAGCAGAGATATTAAATGTCTTGTTTGTTTATCCCTGTCTCTAAACACCAGGGATTGTCCCTGGAACCCCTGGAATGCAGGGTTGGAGGACTATGTCTGGTGAAGTGCTAAGCTCCCAGTTGATATTGATTTGGGGTGGACTTTGCTTTTGCAGTTGTAGTCTCCAAGGCTCAGTGGGTTTCACCCAGGGTACTGAAGAGTTGGCCATTGTTGTTGTGAGATCTCTCAGTTTTTTATCGAAGATTCTGGGAATCTGAAAAGGTCCCAGTTGATTGGAAGTTAGTAAATGTTATTCTGAATTCCAAGAGGGGCAAGAAAACAGGCCCTGCTAATTACAGACCTTTCAGAGTCTTGCCTTTGGTGCCTGATAAACTTATGGTGAAGGTTATTCTGCAAGTTACTGAAAAGTATTTGAAACACAGTGCAGTCATCAGTCAAAATGAGCATGGGTTTATGAATGGAAGGCTGTGCTTTACTCATTTAATATCCTTTCATGACGTTGCCTGATAGACAAAGTGAAAGCAATGGACGCAATAAAAATTGGTACTGTCTCTCTCTGTATCCTTCCAGACAAAATGTATCCTTCTAGACAAAGTCACTCACAAGGTGATGACTGAATAGTTTTCTGAAGGGTTGGGTTCAAAGAGGTGTAGTAAATGGGTTGGCAGCCCGTCACTAGTGGTATTTCCAAGGGCTCAGCTTTAGGGCCAGTCATCTTCAATACTTTTATCAACGATCTGGACACAAGAGTTAAGTACTCCTTCATTTCCCTTGAGAGTAGAGGAAGCCTTGCAGGGTGAGCTTAAAGCTGTGTTGAGGGAGGTTCAGATTGACTGTTAGGAAAAAATTATTTGCTACGCCGTAGGTCAGGCACTGGAACAGGCACCCCAGGAAAGCAGTCGTGTCCCCAAGTTTGCCTGTGTTCAAGAAACATTTGAACTACGCTCTTAGATATATGGTTTAACTCTTAGATTGCCATGTGTGGCGTTAGCGATTGGACTCCGTAGTTCTCCTGGGTCCCTTCTATATGGTGTATGATTATGATGTTCTATAATTCAAAATAGCTTAAGTGACTCGTCTTTGTTTGCTGCGTGGGAGAAGTGGCCTTCAGAATTGTTTTCATACACTAATATGTCAAAGAATAAATGAAATGCAGAAAATTTTCATTAAAATTAATTGTGGTTGGTTGGTTTGCTTGTATTATAGAGTTCTACTATAGAAATAAAAATGCCCTAAGGGTGAAAGCAGGGCATTTATTGCGGGAGAAGCCTGGAAACATTTATGCCAACGTTAATTTTCTTTATTTTGTTGTTATTTTATAGATTGAAACTCCTATGATGAATATAATTCCAGGGGGAGCTATGGCAAAACCTTTTATCACGTACCACAATGAGCTGGATATGAAGTTGTATATGAGAATCGCTCCAGAGCTTTACCATAAGGTAAAATACAAGCCTTTTGTGGTTAAGCCTGTATTCTTCAAATTGTTGTGATCTCACACAATCACTGAATGGTTGAGATTGGAAAGGACCTGTGGAGGTCATCTGGTCCAAACACTGTATTCAAGGAGGGACCCTTACCACAGGTTGCCCAGAACTGTATCCAAATTGCTTCTGAATATTTCCACAGAGGGAGACTCCACAACCTCTGACAGTAACCTTTGTCACTCTTTAGTCAACCATGCAGTACAGAATAGTTTCTGATGTTCAAATTAAGTCTGCTGTGTTTTTGTTTGTGCCCACTGCCTCTTCCTGTCACTATCATTGAAATGAGCTTGGCTCAATCTTCAAGGTATTGCTTCAGATATTTATGTACATTGATAAGATTTCCCCTGGAGCATTCTCTTCTCTAGTCTATACGGTCCCAGATCTCTCATCTTTTTCTCATTGGAGAAGCGTTCTATTCAGTCATTCATCTTTGTGGCACTGATCTGTCTCCAGTGTGACCATGTCTCTCTTTTCCTGAGGAGTCCAGAACTGATCATAGTACCCCCCTATGATGTTACCCCGCCAGCACTTATTGGAGGAGAAGAATGACCTCCTTTGACCTGCTAGCAATACTCTGCCTAATGGAGACAATAGTATGTTAGCCTTCTTAGCAGCAAGGGCACTTCTCATCTTGGAGAAAAAAAAAAAAAAAAGTGTAACTGAAGAGATTATTCCTGAGCAACAGTGGACTCTTTGGAATGGCATTAACAGAATGAAACTTGAATCAGATTTGTCAGATGATGCAGTGGTTATGAGCACTGTTCTTTTGACAATGCTAGTATTTATTTGCATTTCCTTCTGTTCAGATGTTGGTGGTTGGAGGCCTGGACAGAGTGTATGAAATTGGACGTCAGTTCCGGAATGAAGGAATTGATTTGACTCACAACCCTGAGTTCACAACCTGTGAATTCTACATGGCTTATGCAGACTACCATGATTTGATGGAAATCACAGAGAAGTTGCTTTCAGGTTACATATGCATTACTAATTAAAAAAGAGTAAGAATCTCCAAAGACAATTGCATATTATGTTCCATGCTCTCTTCTTAACTTCAGCTTCCTCTTATAGGGATGGTGAAGCACATTACTGGAAGTTACAAGATCACTTACCATCCAGATGGTCAAGATGGACAGGCCTATGAGATAGATTTTACGCCTCCCTTCCGGCGCATTAGTATGGTGGATGAACTGGAAAAGACTTTAGGAGTGAAATTTCCATCAACTGAGTCTTTTGAAACTGAAGGTTAGATGTCGATTATGGATGTCTTAATTCTTTCTTAGGAAAAAGGGAGTAAAGATCTGAAGCCCTTAGCCTGCACTCCACCACCTACTTTCTCGTGGTGGCATCAGTACGTGGAATTGCCTTTCTCCAGCCTTGTCTTTTACAAAAAAGTACAGAAAGAAGTGAAGCCTTCTTGCCATGAAGGCAACATCTGACTGTCTTGCCTCTTTCTTTGTGGAGTATATGTAACACCATATACCCAGGAGGCATGATCTGAAGAGGTTTTGATCTGTTGAAGAGGCACAGCTTTTTACTTCTTATTTATTCTGTCTTCTGTGCAGTTGAGTCTCCATGTCTGTGATGACAGGTTAGGAATAAGATTATTTTTTTATTTCTAGAAAATGTGTGTATCTATTACTTAATTCTTGGAATTCAGAATTAAGGAAATACATTAGTGCACTTTTCAGTAATTTTTCTAATATCTGGCAGTAATAATGTTGGATTGTGTAACTTGTTCAGGTTTCTAAAATGCAAAATAACTTTTTTAATGTAAACTGATGAGAAGCAGATACCACTTTCATGGTGTTTGAAACTGACCTTTAAGCTAATGTTTTCTGTTATGATTTCTGCTATTAATGTTTCCACTATTAAGATCCTGAGAATCACTCTAAGACATGTTGAAGCTTGCAGAAGGAAAAGATGTGTTTACTGGGGTGGCTCTTATAGTTTTTGTCTACAATTGCAGAAACTCGAAGGTTCTTTGATGACCTTTGTGCAGTGAGAAATGTGGAGTGTCCACCTCCTAGGACAACAGCCAGGCTTCTTGACAAAGTAAGTAAAGGTGGTTTGTTTGTCTGTCGGTTGGTTGGTTTTTGTTGTTGTTGTTTTTGTATTGCTGTCATCTTTGAGGATCTGTCTGTAGAAGTACCTGGACCAGGCTCTGAGCAACTTGATCTAACTTGCAGGAAAGTTGGACAAATGATTTCTATAAGTCCTTTCCAATTGAAATGATTCTGACTTAATAGAAGTCTCTTCAGAGCAAGTTTAGCTGCATGTGAGAAAACACTGACATGCACTCATGCTATTTCTCCATGACAATGAGAAACCTCCCTGTGTTGAAATCCTGTCATGTTCAATAAAATGTTGTTGACTGATGCATGCTTAGTATGAGCTCTAGAAAATGTTAGTGTGCAAAATGGATCTTTTAGGCCCAAGCCAGATCTGCTTTATGATAATTTCGTTGCTTTTGTTCAAGAGAACCATATATTTGTATGTGCCTTACTGAATGGTAGATTTCAATATCATTTTTTTGGTTGGTTGGTGTTTTTTTTTTTGTTTGTTTGTTTGTTTTTTGATCATTAGTTGCTGCTTTTTCTGCTGCTTTTCTCATTGTCCTGTGCTATGATATCCAAATTAAAATATGGTAATATTTTTTTTTTTTTTTTTTTTTTTTTTTTTTTAGCAGGTTTTGCAATTTTGTTTTTCTTATCCAATTAGGACACGTTTTCTGTTTAAAGAAGACATTACTGTGATTATTAAAGCTTTTTGTTTTTATGGTTTGCTAAATGGATTCAAACCATTTCATGGTTTTACATGAATTACTGAAGTTTTTCGCTTCTATACTGAAGAAAAGGAAATAGGATGTTTGGGGAAGGTAGTGCTGGGAAGTGATGCTGTACTTTACATGTATTTTGCTTTTATTTTCCTAGTTAGTTGGTGAATTTCTCGAAGTCACTTGTATCAACCCAACTTTCATCTGTGATCATCCACAGATCATGAGTCCTCTAGCCAAATGGTAAGGGTATGATATGCAGTCATAATGTAATTCTTTTAAGTCCTTCACTCCTACTTTATTTAAACACAAACAACAAAAACAAAAACTGGAGGTACTGATGTTACATGTTAGTTAAATGTTATTCTGACACAAGCCTGTATATAGATCTTGGTTCCTGAGCTGTGAAACCCAGCATCCAGAGGAGAGGTATGTTCGTGCTGACTAGTCTAGACAGCTGTTGCTGCCAAATATGGGTAATGCACCCGAAGTAATGTACATGCCCTTTCAGTCTTGTAAATCCACTTTATTTAAGATGTGGTTGATTTGTCATTTTCACATAGGCATCGTGTTCAACGGGGACTAACAGAACGCTTTGAGCTCTTTGTGATGAAGAAGGAAGTGTGTAATGCATACACAGAACTGAACGATCCTTTCCAGCAGCGGCAGCTTTTTGAAGACCAGGCCAAGGTAGGATGTTTCCCTAATAGGGAACCAATGATTTAGGTATGTATAAAAGTATTTTGAAATTTGTCACTAGTTCCTACTGATGAAAAGGGTTATGATTACACAGAGTGAGCGTTCCTCACTTAAGTGAAAGCCTGTGGTTAAAACTTGTTTACCATACAGCAAAGTTCCTTTACAAGAAAGCAATCTAACCTCTGCTATCGAGTAGTACTTCTAGGCTTTGGAATATCTTTATCTTTAGTAAAGCATTTGGTGCTGCTAAACTGAGGAACCGTGGTCTGAACAATCAGATGCTGAGGTGGACTGTGAACTGGCTGAAGGAAGGAAGCCAAAGACTTGTGGTCAGTGGGACAGAGTCTAGTTGGAGGCCTGTATCTAGTCCCTGAAGGGTCAGTACTGGATCAGTACTGGGATTAGTACTATTCATCAATGACTTGGGTGAGGGAATAGAGTGCACTGTCAGCAAGTTTGCTGATGACACAAAACTGGGAGGAGTGGCTGAATGCCAGGAGACTGTGACGCCAGTCAGTGAGACTTAGGCTGGAGAGTTGGTCAGGGAGAAATTAGTGAAATATAACATGGACATGTGTAGAGTCTTGCATCTGGACAAGAACAACCCTATGTACCAGTATAGGTTGGACTGATGTGTTGGAGAGCAGCATAGGGAAAATGGGTCTGGGGGTCCTGGTGGACTGCAGAGTGATCATGAGCCAGCACTGTGCCCTTGTGGCCAAGAAGGCCAATGGCATCCTGGGGTGTATTAGAAGGGCTGTGGTTAGCAGAGCAAGAGAGGTTTTCCTCCTGCTCTACTCTGCCCTGATGAGACTGCATCTAGAATGTTGTGCCTAGTTCTGGGCCCCTCAGTTCAAGGACAGGGAACTGCTTGAGAGAGTCTAGCGCTGAGCCACAAAGATGGTTAAGGCAGTGGAGCATCTCCCTTTCAAGGAGAGGCTGAGGGAGCTGGATCTCTGTAGCTTGAAGGAGACTGAGGGGTCAACTCATTAATGCTTATGAATATGTAAAGGGTGAGTGTCAGGAGGATGGAGCCAGGCTCTTCTCAGTGAAATTCAATGATAGAACGGGGCAGCGGATGCAAGCTAGAACATAGGAGGTTCCACATAAATATGAGAAAAAACTTCAGTAAGGGCAACAGAACACTAGAATGGGCTGCCAGAGAGGTTGTGAGGTCTCCTTCTCCTCAAAACCCACCTGGACACATTCCTGTGTAACCTGGTCTAGGTGTTCCTGCTCCAGCAGAGGGATTGGACGAGATGATCTTTTGATGTCCCTTCCAATCCCTGACATTCTGTGATTCTGTGATTTTATTTCCCCCTTTTTTTTTTTTTTTGTACCTACAATGCTGATTGAAAAAAGCAGATAGACAGTTTAATCTGTCTTCCTGAAATTTGAAATTGAGTTATTTTTCCACAACAAAGCCTTTGTGTAATCATACAACACGATACTTCTAGCTTCTTAAATAATTTTCCATGTCCA
The DNA here is from genome assembly GCF_019232065.1 of Centrocercus urophasianus. NCBI lineage: Eukaryota > Metazoa > Chordata > Aves > Galliformes > Phasianidae > Centrocercus > Centrocercus urophasianus. Next base: position 17,475,611 of record NW_024884755.1, read on the forward strand.
GTAAGAGTTTGAGTGGAATGACATATCTCATTTTCAGAACTGAATTCTTTTAAATTGGCTCACATAATAGAGCTGCATATTGGAAACTATTAAGACAACAAATGTGTAGAACTACATGTCTGTACTGGTTTTGTTAGTAGGTGCATATGCATACACGTGGATGCATGTGTGCGCATGTGATTGAGGTCAGATGGTGCAGTCTGCAGAAGGAGTTCTGTTCTTCCTTTTCTTTCTGATGGCTTTGCAGTACCTGAGAGGATTAAAAAATTGTCAAGCCCAGGAAAATATAATTTATGTTAAATAAGTTAATAGTAAATTTCAGAATGCTGTGTGCATGTTTGCTGCGCTTGTCTCTTCATAAACACGATCAGACTTTGTAGCCCTTTGATTGTGTGTATGGAATGAAAATTTCACTGAAAATATAATGTTAAGGCAGAAATCGAGTTGAAGAGTGTCCATTCATATTTTAGAATTTCAGACTCAGAGTAGTTTGCTTTAAAACTGTTGCAGAATCTTGAAACTATGTGAGCTAAAATGTTTGTTGTTTCAATAGTTACACATAAGGTTTATTTATTATTATCACCTTTAGCGCTTGGAGGCTGTTAAGAGTAAGTTTACATAAGAAGCAGCAGTTAACATCCCAGTGTTGTGGGTTTTAATATTTCTCTTGAAGGAAAATAAACAATCACTTAATTTTGTTTCATGAAACAAAGCAGTGATTCCAATGACTCTGGTCCTTAACTGTTTCTGCAAGCATTAAAGGGGGACTCGGAAGCAATGAAGAGCTTGAGAAACATTTGAAAGCAATTCATTGCACCGTGGTCTCCTGTCATGTATCTCCAGATACATCTTTCGCTACAGTCAGGAGGCTGACTCTGGAAAAGAAACTTCTGGGTCATAAGGGAACTGAACTTAAGGTCGATTTGGAAACGTATACAGTGCACCTGCACAACTTCACAGGTGTGAGATTCCTTTGTCACTGACTTGTGTGGCTGTAGAGGGACTTAGTTCCATCAGTGACATGGCTGCTACAAACATCTTCCTCCTTTCTGGTAGGAGTTAATAGCACTGGTATTATCCTAGCTCTGTGCAAACACCCTTTACTGTTTATTTTCTCATATAGGCAAAAGCTGCGGGTGATGATGAAGCTATGTTTATCGATGAAAACTTCTGCACTGCACTGGAGTATGGACTTCCCCCTACAGCTGGTTGGGGCATGGGAATCGATCGCTTCACCATGTTCCTTACCGATTCCAGTAATATCAAGGTGAGTATTAGAAGCGGCAGTGCCTGCTGCTGGCTGCATCAGAAAATAGGAATGAGGTTCCGTAACGATGCAAAATAGCAGGGCCTACAGCCGTTTGTAGTGCTGTACGGCTTAGAACTCCGCTTCAGCGCAGCCGACCCTCGTACCCCTCCTGCACGCTCAGCGGTAGCCGTAGGCGCAGCGCCCTGCCCCGCTCCGCCCGTGTCTGGCGCAGGGCGGGGCAGAGCAGCGGCGGTCTCGCGAGACTTGTGCGCGGCCGCGCTCTGCTGTTGGCGATCAGATATCGGTGTCCGTTTTCGCAGGAGGTGCTGCTGTTTCCAGCGATGAAACCGGAGGACAAGAAGAAAGAGGGGCATCCCGAGCAGCCCGCCGAAGGCACCTCTGTGTGAAGCCCGGGGCGGGCCACGAATAAACGCAGCGGTGTCCGCCGTGTGCCTGTTTCTTTGTGCGCCTGCGCGAGAGTTGCTTCTCCCGGCGGACCGCGCGGGCGGGGCGGGGCTGCGGAGCGCGGTGCGGCCTCGGGTGCTTTCGGCGGGAGGTGGCGGCGCGGTGCCGTGCGCCGTTGACGGGGGGTGGGGGCTTCGGAGCTGTCGTCGTGGGCGCGTGGGCGACCCCGTCGCTGAAGAGGGGCGGAAGCTCGGAGCCGTGCCGGGAGCGGCACTGTGAGATAGGAACGTCGGGGGGTTACAGCCGCGGCTGCTGCTCGTGGGCTGCTCGGGGTCCAGCGGGGCTTTGGTTTATTATTATTCCGAACAATTTGGGAGAAACTAGAAAACTTCTGTTTGGCGTGACAGTTTGGAAAGGGGAGGTGCAAGCACCTTAGAATCTGTCCCAGAAAGGTGTTGCACAGCAACGTAGCAAGATTTGAGGGGGCGGGTTTGTCACCGTGGTTGCATCCAGCGCAGAAGCTGCACTTGCAGGGGCGCCATGTGGTCAGCAGATGAAATTGCTGAGTTATGTTATGAGCATTATAGGACCAGACTCCCTAAGCAGGGAAAGCCAGATCCAAGCAGAGAATGGACTTTGCTGGCAGCTGTGGTCAAAGTGGAATCTGCAGCTAATGGCGAGGGTTCTGCTGATGTGGGGAGCCTGCAGGGTGAGAACTGAGTTGTGCTTTGAAGCTGAGGGGCAGCGGTGAATCTTTGCGATAATTTTTTTTTTTTTTTTTTATCCTTCAGGATACCCATTTATTTATTTATTTTAAAATAACAAACGCACCCTTTCCTGTCTCATTTCTCTCTATTGTGAAATTTTTCTGGTAAGAACAATTGGTAATTACAATTTCTGTCTGAAAAAAGAGAGTTGCAGTGAAATACTGTTGTTCAGACTGCAACTAAGAAGGTGAAAGCCTGCATTCAGCTATTTAGTAAGCGATGAAAGACTGGGCAGGTCCTAGATACCTGCAGTAAAAGCATTGGTGTACTGTGCTTTTTCTGCTGTTGTTCCCCATCATCTTCTTTTCTTTAATTGGCACTTTCAAGTTGCTGTAATGCAGATTGTAACTCATACTTCTTTCTTAGACGTATGAGGAGTCTTTTGCTGCTGCTCACTGCTTGTTGCCTAGTGTGTCATACCAATGCTAGTACCTGTACTTTGTGATCGTGACACTGGTGGTTGTATCTACTGCGTTCAGTTCTATAGTTGGAACATCTCGCTGCCTGCCTCCCTGTACATTGCCCTACTGTACCCGTTCAGTCTTCTGTACCATTTTAACAAAATAACTGCATGACAACAGTGCTTCTGGTGATAGTTGTCCAGTTTGTTTTCTTTTTCAGTAACCAAGGAGGTTGTTGCTCTCGGAACTGGAACAAAATGTATTGGACTAAACAAAATGAGAAAAACTGGTAAGCATTATGTAAAATCCAGAACTACTTGTCTTAACTTCCTTCTTGGTGATGTCACAGAATCAATGAAGAATGTTCAAGGCATTGAAGTCGGTCTTCTGGGTTGAAGCCAGAAGTATGAGGCAATATAATGCAGTCTTTATCTGTAGCAAGCAGACAGGAGTTTGACAAAATAGTGGCCTTAAACATTTGCTGCCTTGAAGATGAATAAGCTTTGTGTGGAAAAGAGCAGTTTAGGTCCCAGATCTACTTACCCAAACATTTAATAGCTAAAAGCAGAACAAAACATAACTGAAGTTATTCTGCTTCTGTCACCTGGTGCAGTCTAGTTTTGTTGTTGTCCAGTACGAAAGATACTTGCGGTGTTAAGGAAGGCATGACACGAGAGGTACTAGCCAGCTCTTTCTTCTTTTCCAAATATTCTATGACTCTGCAGTATCTGTATAAGACAGGTGACATCCAGTAGCTACAATTTCCAATTGTCTGTGTAGTGCCATAGCAGCTCTATAACACTTGCCCACAAGGAAAGTAATCTTAAATCTGGACTCCTCCAATTTTTATTTTTTAATCTGAAACTGTGTTGATACAAAACTAATATATATCCATAGTATGGATTTTGCCTGGTTCACTCAGAACACTAAGAAGGTCAAGTTATTGCCTTCCTTACTTCAATCTTTACTGCTAAGACTTCCCCTTGGGACTTGTTACAGACTGAAAGGGAGTTTTGATCTCCTTTTGTAGTGATTGGATGTTTAAAATAGGTTGGAATAACCTAATACCAATGTTAAACCCTTCAAATGCTAGCAAATCTGCTGAACCTTTCTCCTGTTCATTAATACTGTGTATTCTCATTTGGTTCTTGCATTAGGAGACATTCTGAATGACAGTCATGCAGAAATTGTGGCCAAAAGGAGCTTCCAGAGGTGAGACATGAACACGTGCTCTTATTCAATGCTGCTTGAGGTTGTTTGTTGTGATATAAAAAAGACTTCTAACTTATGTCTGAAATAGCCAGAAATGACAGCTTCAGGAATGAGAATGCTTGTTTCTTCCTTGTTATTATAGAGACCCTTTACAAAGAAGTAGGATGTTATTTCATGTGATTTCAGTGTTGGCATTATGACTAGGTGTTGAAGGTAGCATTTCACTATTTCCACATCCATTCCTATGTTTGCTTAGAATCACAGAATAGTTTCAGTTGGAAGGGATTTCTAAAGGTCAAGTCCAACTCCACTGCAATGAAAAGGTAGGTCAGATTGCTCAGAGCCTGGTCCAGAGCTTTCTTCTTCAGTCTACCTCAAACAGAAGGTTTTCCATCCCTTGGATCATTTTTGTGGCCCTCCTCTGCATGCGCTAACAAGTCTATGTTTCTCCTGTGCCAAGGACTTCCCATCTGGATACACAACTCCAGGTGAGGTTTCATCAGTACAGGGTAGAGGGACAGGACCACCTCCCTTGACCTGCTGGTCACAATTGTTTTGATGCAGCCCGGGATACAGTTGACTTTCTGGGCTGCAAGGGCACATTGCTGGCTCATGTTCAGCTTCCACTTTGATTTTTTGAACTTAGTAAGGTTCGCTTGGACCCATTCCTTGTGCCTGTCTAGGTTCCCCTGAATGGCGTCCCTTCCCTTGGAGATGTCAGCCACACAGCTTGGTGTTATTTGCAAACTTGCTGAGGGTACACTCAATTCTGTTGTGTCATTGATGAAGATGTTAAAGAGCCCTCATCCCAGTAGAGGGACACCACTTGTCACCAGTCTCCATGCGGACACTGAACCATTGAACACCACTCTCTGGGTGTGATTTCACAACCAGTTCCTTGTCAACTGAACAGTCCACCAATAAACACATATCTTTCCAATTTGGAGAGAAGAGTGTTATGGGCGGATTATGTCAAGTGCCTACTGAAGTTTAGATAGATGACATCAGCGGCTCTTCCCTTATCTATTAACGCAATTAGTGCTATCATAAAAAACAAGGTTGGTGAGGCAGGACCTGCTCTTGATGAAGTAATTCTGGTATCCTTTCTCATCTCCTTTTCTTCCACATGGCTTTGCATACCTTCCAGGGGGATCTGCTCAATGATATTTCCTGTGGAAAGCGTGGGGAAGCTGGTTCATGGAACTAAGGTGGCAGAAGCAAATATCTGACTTTCTGTAGTTTTTTTTTTGCTTGTGGTACTAATAGGGATGGGAGGGTGGTTGGACTAGATGATCTTGCAGGTCGTTTCCAACCTTGTGATTTTGTGATTTTGCGATTTTGCTGCTAAACTGGTTCTTATAGTCTGTTCTTAAACTGGTTCTTATAGAGTGTCAGGGCTGGTAATAAGTAGAGTGGTAGGAGTAGGTCCTGTCTGTGCAATGTGAGGAGGTAGTTAACTGTTCTGAATTTAACCCTTTGAGCTCTCATTAAGGTTGTAGTGGTTTGCTTGTTTATGGAGTATGTCAGGATGCTCTCTGACTACAGAAGCATAACTGATTGGCTCCTCAAATACATGATCAGGAATGAGCAAACAGTACTGGACATACAAGTTTTGTCATTTTTACCATGCATCAAAAGTGAAACAAATGGTTCTTGGAAACTTTCTGTCTAACAGGTATCTTCTCCATCAAATGCGCCTGGCAACTTCCTACCAACAGTGCAGCATCTTTATTCCAGGAGCTGAAACTGGGAAATGGAAACTCAAACCAAATATCGTATTTATTTTCTTCTGTAGTCATACCCCATGTGAGTATTTAGGAGTGAACCAATTTCATGATTCTCAAGTGTAAGAAACAGAGAAGATTTTACTTTTTTCAGGCTTTCCGGAGTAAGAGTAAGGTGGTAGGTAGTTCATGTCAACGCTATCAGTGCGTGCCCTGAGAGGTACTTGGCTGGGCTTCCACAGATATGTTTGGCATTTTATTTCACTGGATATGATCCGTGAGAACTCATTAAACCCAATAAACTGCTCACTGTATGGTGGGATGTTTGGCTTCCAGTAATGAAAATGTTAGACATCCTGTCATATTTCTTGATCACTTTACTTTAAATGTTTTAAATTGTTTTCCTGGATTCAGATTCCTATGGACAAAAAAAAAAAAAAAAGGGCATTTACTGCAGTTCCTGTAAATAAATAAATACTCCTGTCCTGCTATGTCTCTCTACCCATCTTATGGAATGGAATGCATCCTTTTGTTTTGTTACAAAAGACACTCCTGGAGCGTTTGGAAAAAAAAACCAACAAAACTAATGAATGAAAAGAAACAAAAAACCATGGCACCGCAATGGAGATAAAGGCCTGTTGGCAAAACATAGGAATGCCACTTCTCAGCTGTTCAGATTCCTTGTGTGCTCTTTCGACCATTAGTCTGTTACCAAAGCAGAGTACTCTCTAAATGTCCCATCAGTATTTAACAGTGAGTTAGTACAGACACGTTACATTTTCGTAAATTTCATGTCATTGCTGGTATAGGCTGTAATTATTTTCTTCATTAATGCAAGATAAGAACAGAATCTACCATCTTCAAGTTTAATAGTAACTTCCTGACTTACTATCCTCACATGCTTCCCAGGTTTTTGGCTTCTTTTTTTTTTTTTTTTTTTTTTTTTTTTTTTTTTTTTTTT
>NW_024884755.1:17482429-17490157 GCF_019232065.1 Centrocercus urophasianus
TTTTTTTTTTTTTTTTTTTTTTTTTTTTTTTTTTTTTTTGCTTTAAACTCATCCTCATTGGAATTTTGGTTTTGAGCTTGTTTTAGTGACGTAAATTATGATTTCCATTCTAATTTGGTAGTGTTTTCTTTATTATTTTGGGGGTTGTATCATTTGGTTTTCCTGCGGATTTTTCACACTGATCATTGTATTACAGTAATTATAATTTTTTTTGAGTACAAATTTGTGAAAACTAGTAGTAGCCATAGCATTGCTTTGATCTGTTAAGCTTATATGAGACACCTGTTTGGCTAACTTTGATGTTCATTCTTCTCTAGGTGGTGATGCTTCTATTATTCCAATTAGAGGAACAGAGAACCATCTTTCTAAATCAGTGAATGGACGTGATGTAACTGGACAATCAGTGTTGTGCAGTAGCAATCATGATCATAGGGGCCCAGAAGATAAGAGGAAATCAGAGAAGATGGCAGATAGTCATATAATCAAGAGAATGAAGAATGCTGATGGTGGATTTTTTTCCACGATCACTGAGGACGTGGCTATTCAGCAAGTATTTGTGAAACCAGAAGGCAGCGTGAGTCCAGAGTGCTGTGAATGTTCTGAAGAGATGCAAGCAGCTAACAAGAAGACCAGCATTGACAAACTGAAGGCAGTAGACGTTTATAGAACTGGAGCAAAATGTGTACCTGGTGAGCTGAGTGACACCCTAATACCTGGCATAGAGTATCACTGTGTAGGGTTATTAAGGGTGAAGCCAGGTCGTGGGGATAGAACATGCTCCATGTCCTGCAGTGATAAACTGGCTCGCTGGAATGTGTTGGGATGTCAAGGAGCCCTTCTGATGCATTTCCTGCAGTATCCAGTGTATTTGTCAGCAGTTATAGTGGGGAAGTGTCCATACAGCCAAGAAGCTATGCAGAGAGCAATTATTGAAAGGTATGCGCTCTACACTGGAAGGTGGGTGGCTTGTGTAGAAACTGAGTTATGGAAGACAGCTTGTGCAGATATCCAAACTGAGCACCAGAGTCACTTGCAGAACGTGTGGACTTTGAAAATTCACTTTTTAAGAAAGTAGCCCTGTGTAGATGACTTCTGCTGATCAAAGTACTAATTAGACTTGAAGGTGTACAAAACAATTCATTAGATTCAGGATCTGCTTGATTATTCCTTTGTGGAACACTGAGGTTGTTACCTGCCTGAGCTTTTCTAGAAGCAGAAAGTAAAGCCTGAAAGAACACAGGTTTGGGATATTTTTAGTATAGTAAAGTTGAATTTTTCTCACTGTCTTCCAGAATTTATTTTCTCAAAGAAGGTCAAGCAGAGCTTGTTATTTATTCAGTTGCCTATACTCAGGATATTCTCAATAATCCTCCAAGTCCTCTTTTATAGAGATGAGTTGGTGAGCAAAAGCAGCTTTTGTCTCTTCTAGGTAACTGAATAGTAGAGTCCTCAATACATTCCTAAAATTGCAAATGGCTGAATAATGAATTCCTTGAATTAAATTAAGCTCCCAAGTACTTCTGTCCTGAAGACAAGTCTGTATAGTAACTGTTGTGTCACATTCTGAACCACTGAGCACCTGGAGAAAGGACCCGGTCAGCCCTGGGAGCACAGGTGAAGGCAGTTCAGCTGTAGGGCCAGAAGGACGGAGCCTGGCTGCAGCTCTTAGACCTCATTGAAGGGCTGGCTGCCACTGGGGAAGGGGCTCTGGCTGGAGATGCCTCCTTGGTGAAGCTCTCCCCTGTGAACCTGGAATCTTCAGATACAGCGAGCAGTTTCTTCCCTTCCTTTATACCACCTCTCTGTTGTGCCAGTCCTTTCATCATCAAACCTCTGTTGTGACGCCTTTCCCATTGTATTGATCTGTTCAGTTGCTACATGGTCTCACTAACAAGGCAATGAATGAGCACTTTGGTAGACTTTCTGCACGCTTTCATATGTGGGTGTTTTAGGAAGGTACTGGTTTTATGTTGCTTTTCAGAGTTTTCTTTGCTGAATTTAAAATAACATACTGAGGAATATTTTTTTGTTGGTTTCTGTTTTCACCATTTTGTTATTTAGTCCCAGGAGTAGAAAATAAATACTATGACTTTGCCACGTGACTACTCACCGTGTAATTAATTTCATTTTTGTGAGTTTGCTGCTAATTTTTAAGAGCTCAGATGTTTAAAGGTTGCAGAAATAGTGCCTGACCAGCTACTTAATAAATACAGTCTGAAAACTGACTTTGCAAAGTACATCTGATAAGATGACCCTTAGCTTTAATTCATTTCTGCTTAATGTGAATACTACAATAGTTAAACATCCACAATTTTTTTCCTGCTAAAGTGATTCACAGAATCACAGAATTGTATGGGTTAGATGGGACCTCTAGGGATCATCAAGTCCAACCCCAAGTTCTAATAACATTTATTGAGAACATTAATTGAGAATTTTACCTTGTGAAGGTAACAGTGCTGAGGTTGTATATGGAACTTTCTAGTCTTTGATTAAGAACCTTCAGGTTTGTAAAAATGTTGTTAATGTAGTGTGGTTGACTGTGTAAATAATTTCTGATTGTTTTTTTCATTTTGATTGCAGAATTATATTGCAGTTTTTATTTTGCCTGTCTTCTATGGATTTGTCCTAGCTTTCAACTGTATCTACATTAAAATTGGTTCATTATAGTTTATGTAGGGTGGACAAGGTCTAACTAAACTATGTGGCTGTTTTTTTCATAGCCTAAACAGATACTGTTTAGAAGGGGAAAATGTCCCCAGATCTTCTTACCTGTTTTGCAGCTTGCATTCAGTTCTGTTTTAAAATGTAACGCATTTTAGATTGTGAAACTAAATTGTGCAGAATCTGCTTGTCCTGGAGTACAATTCTTGAAATTGCTTGCATTTCTCCATGTTTATTTAGGTGTCAGCACATCTCATTGTTACCAGATGGTTTTCGCACTCAGGAGGTTCAGTTGCTGCAGTCAGACCTTCAGTTTGAACATAGCCGTCAGGCCATCCAACAAGGTCAGATTAGCAGCAAAAGAAAACTGGTTCCCTGTAGCGCAGGTGAGTGAACGTGGACTGGTTGTGTAATGGTATGCAAAGGTCCAAATGTAAATTAGGTGGATTTGGTGATGTTCTGTAAAATGTGGCATCATTCACTGGCAGTGCTGGAGGCAAAGCGTGGTTTACAGCAGTAGACTAATTTGAAGACAGCGCTGGAAAGTGCTTAGAGTAACGTAGAGGCAGAGCATGAGCTAAGAATTTGTAGGAATATATAATGTAAAGAAAGGCAAAAAATAACTAGCCAATTCAAAAATTTTGAGGGTGAAAAGAAAAATATTGAGACTTCTTGTTTTAATTAGTTTTTACCTTCTTCTCAATCAATAGAAAATTTGCCATATTGAAGTGTGCTTTTAAACTCTCCAGAAATTTTTGAATGTAGAAGGAATGCAGGAGAGCATAGCATAAAGGTTTTATAAGTTTGTAAGTTTATTTATTTGTTAGTTCTTTGAGATGTTGCCTTTTTTTTTTTTTTTTTTTTTTTTCATCGTAATGAATTAATGTGCAAATCACGTTGTAATTTAGCAGTGTGGTCTCGTTTTTGGTGGAGGAAGGAGGGGGGAGGGAACTGATTGTGTGTGTGTGAGGTTAAGCAGTTTTTCAAAACTTCAACTGCTATTTTACTTGGAGATACCCTGTGATTAGAACAGACCTGATCATCAAACAGCATAGAAATAAAGAGCTCCTGTGTGGAATTCACAGATGCCTCAATTTGTAATTAGCTGTAGGTGCCAATAAGGGAAAGATTTTTATACTGGGACTTGGGAAATAAAATCCATCATTGAAAAGTGGTGTGAATTAACTAAGCAAAAATAGTCTGTGGCAACCTGTGTCTAAATGTACTCAATTTTAAAAAAGTGGTTTTTTAGTATTTTTGTATGGTTACTTAGGTCACTATGTAAGGAGTTGGTGAATATTAAACTGTTTTGCATATATGAAATACACTAGATTGAGTTTTTCATGTAGCAATGAAAATCAAAATTAAATCTAAATTCATAGTTCTTAAGCTGGATATTGAGATGTGCTGGATAGGTACATTGCAGCTAGTATTTCTAAGAAGAACATGTTCAACTTAATATTTTGAAGTCTGCAATATCTAGAAAGAAATGGGGAAAAATAGAGAAAGTTTTGAATTTCAAGTCAGTTTTAATCTACTTTCTGGAGTTTGGTATCCTCTAAACAACTTATTTTTTAGGTATTCTATACAGGGATTGTTTAATATTTATGTATTTTATGTTATTTGACATTATGTAGGGATTTCACTTTTGTGGAGTACTGCAGCACTAAATCACTTAAGTCACAGCATAAGTACAATTTACATCAAGCAGAGCATAGCAACTGTAGCTGATAGCTGAATCACAATACATTCCTGGTCTGCGTAATGTATAATGCTTTATATTATGTAGTTCTTGAGTATCTCGAATGGCAGGATGGCATCATAAGAGAAGCTGTGAAAATTCTCTTCAGACTTCATGTACATGCAGCTCTTTCACCCATTAGGAAGAGAGAGGAATGAGAGAATTTAGGGAGCAGAAATTATCTCAAGGCAGTAGATGTTGAAGATACTACTGTTCAGTTAGAGAGGGGCAGGCTGGGCATGTCAGTTTTGTTTCTGCAAACGTGCTTCTTCTGATGTTTGGTAGTTATTTATAAGGCTGTGAGGTAGGACATGCCAAGCTTCAGCCTGCGGAGCACTACAGGTTAAGATGGTAATCGGGTGTCAGGATAGGGGAAGAGCATAATGTTGTTGGCACTTGTTATCTCTTCCACCGAAGTATTTTTGTTTGACTATAAGCTAGTAACTTTTTTCACAGATGATGACTATGTACATTTGGTATGTGTCAATTATGACACATGAAGAGCAATTTAGAGGATACACAAAATAATAAGGGAAACAAAGGATGGCTGGTAAAGGTATAAAGGTAGGCTGGTAGTTTGCAGACTGATGTGCAGCTGCCATCTAACTTGGAAGTTTCTTCATACTTTGTCTAGACTGGATGTACCAAAGAGAATAGAATCCTTCTAAAAAGGAGACAATGGTGAAGCTGTAGGCTGAATGTTTAAAGAGGCATGGATTCTTAAAGGAGCTGATGAAGATGAAGAGTAAGAGTGTGTGTGTATTTGTTTTTATTACTGTTTTTCTAATCGGAGTTTACCTGTGTACCCAAGGGAAACACAGTCCTCTTTCTATTTGTCTTAATTACTTTGGGGAAGTAGCATGGTGTCATGTGAGCTCAGAAAATTGAGGGAATGGTTAAGTCTTGTTTCTAAGAGTGTCTCCCTTGTTCTCAATCTTCTGTTCCCAGCTATCAGTTGGAGTGCAGTTCCAGAGAGACCTCTGGATGTCACCTCAGATGGCTTTCGGCAAGGAACTACAAAGAAGGGGATTGGAAGCTCTCAGAGCAGGTTTGAGAATACTGTGATATCTGGATGCACATATTTTACCTTTTAGCCTCTCCTTTACGTCACTGTGGTGTGTGATGCATTGTTGGAGCAGAAACTTAAGGAGTGGGAATAAGTAAATATTGTGTAAGGGAGGGACAGTGAGATGAACTCACTTTCTTTAAGGGCTTTAGGGGCTGAGAAGTTTCCTGTGTCTTGCTTGTCGCTGTTAATAAAGAAAAACATTAACAGTGTTGCTGTAGAACTGTGATAATTTTTTATTAAAAGACAGCTTATTTATTGGCAAAGCTAGCAGAGCTTTTACTTTGTAACTTTCAGAGACTAAAGGAAGTGAGCCTGTTGCAGGACTTTAGTTGTTGCAGATTTCTCTTTCTGTAAGAGCTTTTGTAGTAAAAGGTACAAATAAGGAATTTGTAGACTTACTAGAGGGGGGTTGCTTAATAATAAACATTTTGTATTTCTATCCTCATTTCTTCTTCAAGGAATCTCAGAGTGATTGGTGGAAAATGTTGCTTGTTGGTCTTTTTTCCTCCATGTGAAATACTAGATAATTACTAGATAATGCTAAATGTTCTCTGCAAACTGTCAGAGTGCTACCTGGGACAGTTGGGATAATTCAGCTTTTTTTTGTGTAACATCTAAATCAAGAGTTTAAAAAAAAAAAAAAGAAAAAATTAGTGGGCAGCTCAGATGGGGTGGGAAGAGTTAAGGGGGGGAGATTCAGCTGTGATATCTGCAGCTCATTTTAGGATTGGGCAGAGGCATTTTGCCCTGACAGGGCTGACACTGAAGGAACTAATAAGTGAAAGTGCATTTCTTATTTTGTTGCTTTTTTTTTTTCCCATCAGATCAAAGATCTGTAAAGTGGAACTCTTCCATGAATTCCAAAAGCTGGTGACAAGCATTTCAAAGGAGAACTTACCAGACACTCTCCGGTAAATACATTCTCATAATATCTCTAAGAGTGAGAAGTTATTTTCATGAGGTTCAGGAACACTGCTGATCCCAGGCTCTGCCAATTAGTGTCACCTGAGATAAATCTACTGTTAAAATTTGAGACTTGAATAATATGTCATATCCCTGATGGGTTAGGAAGTCTTTTTGTTTTAAATTACCTTGTTGGATAAACAGCTCATGTATTAATGAGAGAAAAGAAGTTGCAGGTTGTTTTGGTGTGAAGGCTTACTGTTTTTGAACTGATGTGTTCTTTTTCTGATCACAGAGCCTTGTCATTCTCTAGATGTGCTGTTTTCTGGACCCCTCTGTAAGCCTTTCCAATCTGTTATCTTGGCAGAATTTTTTTTTCCCCTTGAGTCGAAGCAATCTTGTCCAGTGTCAGTGAGCAACTGGGAGAGGGGGAGCAAAGAGGGAGGTGAGAGGAAGGAGGTAGGATTTTCTGGAAGGGTGAGCTGCTAGCACTTACCTTCAGCATGGGATTCAAAGCCTCTGTCCTCACATGGTTCTGTGATTATTGATATCTCACTGGTGTTTAAGCAATTATATTAGATGCCATCTCTTTCTCCTTCATAATAAGAGTTTGAATAAAATTTTTTTAGTCAAATGTATGCGAAAATCTTTGTTCATCAAAGCATGTGATGGAGCAGGAGCTAGTGAGATGAGATAAAGCTGGAGCAAATAAAAGAACCCATGCAAAATAAATAAAAATAGAAGGTATATGTGACTGGGAGCAGGGGAAATAGGCCATCTCTTCCTTTCATTAGCACTAAGACACTAGGGAAGATAAACTCAGCCATAGTAAGTGCACCCTCAATCTTTAATTATTAGGTTTCACTTGGTTTTAAGTTTTGTGAATTACAGATTGCAGTTATCTTCTGTGTCTTTATTTAAAAGCTTCAATGTCAACATGACCTATGTTGTTGAAATGGTTTTAATTGATGCTGTGTGGAGAGGCACATTTTCTTCTTAATTCAGTTTTTATCACTCTCTTTTGCAAAGGAGTTGCTTGTGGCTTACATCACTGTTTTCTGCCGAACATAGCATGACCTGATTCATTGTTGAGTAGCTGACTCCTTGTGCTGATCACGTGCTCCTTACATAAAGTCACTTCACCTCAGGCCTCTTCTTGAGTTCAGTGGCTTTGTAATTTCCTTTGGCATTTTTGTCCTTTATTATTTTTCTGTCTTGTCTTCTGATAAAGTGCAGATGACTTGCACATGTGGCATTATTTTTAGGCTGCACAGGCTCGGTTTGTACAGTAGAGGTGCTAGCTCACCACCCAACTTGTCCAGTTGCTTTTTTTTTTTTTTTTTTTTTTTTTTTT
>NW_024884755.1:17490257-17531796 GCF_019232065.1 Centrocercus urophasianus
TTTCAGGACTTCATTTAACTCTTCTCTAATTTACTGTTGTTCACTGCTAAGATACTGGGGCAGTTAAAGCTTTGCAGTGAACTAATGTAGGTGATTATGATGATCTTTTGTTTTCTTTTTTCCTATATGTAAATCTGCTTCTGCTTTTTTGTCCCTCTCTCTGATTCTTCACATCTCTGCTGAGGATCAGCATGGGCAGTGTTAAATTGGAACAAGCCGAGAGCCTGCTCGAGACAGAATGCTTGAAATTACTGGTGTATGAATCCATCTCTTTTTTTTTTTAGCTACTGCAGCCAGACTGCTGCCTCATTCAGTTCTCTTATTGGTTCCATCTCACCTGCTGCATCACTTTCATGTTATCATTCCTTTGATAATGAGTATGGAAAAATGTGGTCAGAATGTGTCATGAGGAGCAACTCAGTTTTCTTCTTACTTTCTACTGTAATATTTTCATGAAGGAGGTCAATTGGAATGATTAAGTTAGACAAATCCCTTATGTGTTTTATTTAAATTGGGTCAGACTGCTGGATGTGTACTGAAGAACCATTTAGTTGCCAGCAGATTTAGGAAAGAAAAAAAAAAAATAGAACAAAACAGCATTCAGGGAAATGAGGTAGGCATCAATCTTTATCTTGGTTTAGCAACTGATTGAAAAATGTCCGTGTAATGCATATGTACGTATGTGTATATGCCTGTATGCATCAGCATCTACAGTAAATGCAAGGAAAATAGGTGTTTCACCTTTAACAAGATTAAGTTAGCTCAAAAATCTGTGTACTGTAATTCTTTTTTGATCTTTGACCATGCTAGAATGTACAGGTAACTGTTCTGAAGACGTAAACAACATCTGACACCAGCTATTCTAGAGTAAAGGACAAATACAAGTCATGGCCTGAATTTACAGTGAAGGACAGCATCAAAATCTTAAACATCTTAGAAGCGCTTTAAGTATAGGAAGTGTGGTAGTATAATGATTTCTTCCCAAAGAATGCGTCGGTCATCACCCTTGAGTATAAGCACACAACTCCTGATCAGAACTGGTTAAGGTCTACAGTCCTTGGAGCTGTGTTGTTTCCTGAGCTCTGCTTATGCAGATAATTGCTGGTCTTTTAGCTCTTCAGTGATGCCCTTGAAGCACAGTTTGTGCAGGCAGGTTTGTCAGAGTGCGTACAAGAGAAGTTGTGGATGCCCCATCCCTGGGAGTGTTCAAGGCCAGGCTGGATGGAGCCGTGGCAGCCTGCTCTAGTGGAAGAGGGCTGTAACTTAGATAATCCCTTCCAACCCAAATCATTCTATGATCTGTACGTCTCCTATGTTCAGCAGTGGCACATAGGCAAGTTCACAGCTTTCCATTTTCCAGCCCTAGGGTCTTTAGGATAGGTAATATATCATGGTTTGCTGTGCGTATCACACTGTTATAACAGAAGGCTGAAAGACTGAATTATAGTTTCTGGTCAATCTGGTATTTTGGGTGGTGGTGGTGGTGACTGTGGTGCTTTAAAGCATGAAAACTTTTTCTGGAGCCTAGTGCCCTGCTCCACAGACCTCTTGCATTAGGCTTCCTTACAGCAGTTTGGCTCCTCTTTCTTGAGGAAGGTTGTGTTGCCCATGATATCCCCTTCATATTGGGTTGAATTTATAAACATTTTGTCTCATACAGCTGATGCCATTCAGCAAAGGGAGAAGAGGCTGGGAAAAGTGCAAGGAAATGAAAGAAGTCCTGATGAAACTGTTTTAGAGGTGTTTGTGTTCTCTTTTCTCACTAGTGATCAGATACCATGAACTTGTAATTCTGTCTTCTGAAAATTGATGCATTCAGTAGAGTAAATAGTGGTTCTGAGATTGCAGGGAGTGGATGCTACATGAGGAGGGGGAGCAGAGCACCAAGACTGAGCCTCTTACGCTTTAAGGAGATGATTTGGTGTGTGTGTGTGTGTGTGTGTGTGTGTGTGTGTGTGTGTGTGTATATTTAACTTTAATCTCGCTCTTTCCCATTATTTTATGTTGGAAGACTCTTCTTCCCTATCCCCTTCCCTGCCAACCAGCAATCACAGCTGTTCTAGCAAAATATTAAAGCACCCATCTTTATCCACCTTTTCTACTTTGCATCAGCATTTCTTATTACCATGAAAGTTCTCTGTAATATATTGTCACAAAGGCACTGGTAACTTCTGTTGCTGAAGAGTGTGTATGAAGCATGACAGACAAGTTTTTTTTCTTGTATAAGAATCCTGACAGTGTCTGAAAACACTGGTTTCCTAAAGGCCTTGGTCTCTCTAGGTTTCCCTAGTGACGTGCAGAATCAAACTCTGTAACCCAAGTAAGATTACAAAGCAGGTACAGTTTATTCAGAAGACTAGAAGAACAGGAGAATTTCATTTAGTGGCATGGAAAAGCTCATAGGACATTATCGTGTTCTTACATGTTTGGTTGCTTTTTTCATTTTGTGACAATATATCTAAAAGAGTAGTATAAGAATTGTCATTGCTGTGTGTTTTCTGTCAGGATGAAGACTCTGGAAACCTACTTGGACTACAAGGAAGCTGCATTAAATTATCAAGAAGCCTGGAAGGCACTGCGTAGCCAGGCACTGCTGGGCTGGATCAAGAATGCCCAGGAGTATCTGCTCTTCACATGAGAATAAAAGCAGCTATGTAAATCCAGCAGTAAGCCGTGGAACACAGCAGATACCTCTGCTGGTTGAGGGATGCAAAAAATATCCTCTAGTTCCTGTGCCAAAGGAAGACAGAACTGAAAAGGGAAGCGATTTAGAGAACTCATTGTTTTGATTGATCTGAAGCCTCCTTTTTATTAAATATAGGAAAGGATCATTGCATACTTAATTCTGAGCTGCAGGAAACAATTCAAAACAAAGGAAGCAGTGATGTGCTATCCTCTGTTTCTTGGTATTATAATCTATTAGAGTCCACTATAATGGAAGTAACATTAACTAAAATTGGAGCAGTGCTATGGAAGAGGCTGCTGCTGTGAAACTTCAGTGCTTGTTTTTCTTCTACTCTTCATAACACTGAGGTTGTTCTTGTGATGCTGGGACAACCTTATGTATAGTAAGTTGTATATTTTATAACTCTTGTCTTTCCTTGTGTGGAAGAATTTTCTGTCCCTCCAGGCCCATTGCTCCTAACTGGAAGTAGTTGTTTTCAGGGATCTTCCTCTGGAAGTCCTTTGTATCAGCTACTATGATGACAAGGACCCAGAGCAGAAGCAAAAGAGCGCTGGGGATAAAGCTGTCAAATAACACTGTTCATGGTATTCTGTGCGTGTCTCATGATTTCAGTACTACACCACGTGCCCTTGATTTGTTGTCCTTCTGTGTACAGGAAAGACACTTCCTAATTCTGTGCAGTTCCAGGCAAACATTTACATACACTTCGGTGTTTCAAGCATGGGTCGTTCTTGCTTTTTGTTTTTCCTCCTCCAGTGATACTTCATTAAAAGCAGAAACGCCTTAGTGATTTATGTCAGTGTTTCCTGGTAAATGTTTGTTAAAAAGCCCCACCAAGGTGGGGACAGCACGTAGTCTCTGGCAATCTTTTCCTTTATGCTTGATTAACAACTAACATCTGAATGGTAGAACAATCCACATTGCTTGCCTGGGGGAGGATGAATGGGTAATTCTCAAACTTTGTCCAAATTATTGCCGTCTGTGAGCAAGTTCAGGACTGCATAACTGATACTGAGCATACTTTCTGTGCCTTTTCTCTTGTAACTTATTATTCCTAATATTTGGACAATGCAGTGGCGGGGTGAAAGAAGTAATTAATTTACAACTTAAAAATTGTTTAGTTATCGGAGTGTTTTGTTCTTTAGTGTTTTAACTGTTTTGTATTTGAAAAATGGGCACAGCAGTTCTCAAATCAGCTTTTACTGTCAACCTGCAGAGCTGCATATGGAATTGGAAGGTGGGTAGCAGAGATCACGTTGCAGCATGAGAACTGATTACAGCAGATCATTTTGCTTCATACTTCAGTTGACTTTTCACGTAAGAATAGTTACCTTTTTGTTGAAGGACTAACAACTTGAATTATGTGCGTGCAAGCCTATCCTCTGAAGTCCAGCACTGACATCCAGAAAGACCGGTTGAGTTGGTGAAAGGAGAGCTCTTCTGTGTTTGTAGGGGGCAGGAGATTATGCAGAATGGTTGATTTGTATTAGTCATTAAGGTTGGAAGATGGCCAGGTGCCACTGCAGATGGGCCCTGGATGAACTGCTGAGAAGAGGTAGCAGTTGCTGTGAGTGAGCAAATAGCAACCCCACGGCAGAGTCCTGCGCTGTAACTAAAGAGGTAATCAATAAATTCCTAGGCTCCTGAAATCTACCTCTGTCCTTCCCTGAAGTCTTGCAGAAACTATTCCTTAACATCCCTCGTTTCCCTTAGTTAATCATCAGCAAGGCCCCTAGTGAACCTGCCGACTGGACTGGAGTATTTCCAGTTCTTATCCAGATGCAATATTGAAATGCGTTACGTAAACGCATTATAGTAAAGTTAGTTGTCTGCATTCCTGGCATCAGACTAGTTTTCAGATGAGCAATTATGTGATGCAAATGCTTTTAACTCTCCTAAAATTTGTGCCTGGCAATTAGAATTGTTCCAAGTAAGGTTTTCATATGTATTTGTAAAGCACTTATCAACTGTAGACTGCTTATTTCTAATACTTGTGAAATTTAAAAGCAGTTTTAGAGGTACTGAACGCTGATATAAACTTTGTTTTCTGAGTGAAGTTAAGGACGTATTTAGTCTTATAGTGAGTCAATGAATACTCAGGAAGGGAAAGAACTAAGACAAGGCAGCATTTAGAAGACTTGGGCTAAGTCTTGCAGGATCACAGAATGGCCAGGGTTGGAAGGAACCTCAAGGATCATGAATCTCCAACCTCCCTGCCACACGCAGGGCCACCAACCTCCCCATCTCATACTAGACCAGGCTGCCCAGGGCCCCATCCAATCTGCCCTTGAACACCTCCAGAGACGGGGCATCACAGCCTCTTTGGGCAGCTGTTCCAGCACCTCACCACTCTCTGTAAAGAACTTCCCCCTGACATCCAACCTAAATCTTCCCTCCCTCAACTTCAAACCATTTCCCCCTGTCCTGCTGTTATCTACCCTTTCAAAGAGTTGACTCCCCTCCTGTCTGTAGGCTCCCTTTAGGTACTGAAAGGCTGCACTGAGGTCACCCCGGAGCCTTCTTTTCTCCAGGCTGAACAAGCCCAGCTCCCTCAGCCTGTCTTTGTAGGGGAGGTGCTCCAGTCCCCTGATCATCTTTGTGGCCTCCTCTGGACCCTCTCCAACAGCTGTCTTTTTTGTACAGGGAATCTTACAGTCTGCTTGATAGAATTTCTGGGATTGAAAATAGGTGTTGAAATGCTGCAGCTGATTAATTAGAAAATGTCAGGAAACGCTGTAAGTAGAACTGAGGAACAGCTCTAAAAATTGGAAGACAAAACTGCATAAAGATCACAAGCTCTGCTTTTGGAAGAGGTAGCATACTAAACTATCGGCATTACTTGTAGATCTCTGAAAGAATTGCTCTTGGAATATAGCAGTTGACATGTTCCAAGCTTTTATTGCTTCTTCATGCTGCAATAGCTGATGCACTGAAAAACAGAGGTAGTTAAGGTGTACAGAGGACAGTATAATGCAGAGATGGCTGAAGAGGAGCAGGTTGGAGGGAGGAGAATGCTCACAGCTTACGGTTAATGAGGAAAAACAAACAATAATTGGGAATGGCAGGACTTGTGAGGGCAGAGACCCATGGCATATGTAAATTGTTCTACATAATGTATCACCTAGTTAGATGCATGGCTTTTCCAAATCAGTATAGGGACTGATCATCCCTATTTGCCAAAAGCCAGTAATTCTTAATTTGTGTGGGATGCCTACAACAGATTCACTGATGGAGAAATTGTACGAAGGCTGGGTGGGCAGCTCACTCATTTTTAAGGAAGTCGGGATCAGAACGTAAACAAGTGTTTGGCCAGGTCTGAAGTAGACTTATCATCCATTTGAGTTTGAGATTATGTAAGATTATATGGTAGCATCTCTGCCTTAAAAAAGCGAAGTTCTTATCTTCAGCGTGTACTTCTGTTGCTCACCTCACACTGGCTTGAATGCTTACTGTTTTGAATACAGTCAGAGTAAATGGAAAAATGATTGAAATTACTGTCTTAGTGGAAAAACAAACCAAGCAAAATGGGTTTTTGCTAGGAATTGCCAGTTTTGCAATTAATCCAGTAAACACAAGAGCCATACTTCCTTTTGTTGATTACGTACTGTTAGCTGGTTATGAAACCGCACCTGGAGGAAATGCTTGAGGCATAAATATGAAAACGAGTTACTTACTGCTGGAAAGTTACTACTGATAAAGAGGGAGGAAAAGTGTTAGAGTAAAACTGGCCACCAAATGCAGTTGAGCAGTTGAACTGCTCTTTCTCAGAGCATAACAGTCCTGGAAATCAATAATATCCTCACAAGGGCATTGCAACATTCATGGTGTACAGATGGGAAGCAAGCTAGGGTTTGAGGAAATACACATACTAGATGAATTTAGATGGTTTGTTTATACCAAAGATGATGTTTTATGTAAGCTTAAAAATAGGGAAAGAAAAAAATAGAAGTGCTGCTGTAGAAATAGTAAAATGTTTATTCAACTTCATTTGTTCAGTGTATAAATTGCAATGTCTTCTCAGTCCTTAAGGCTTAACAGAAAGGCAAGATCAGATGGATTCAGATGTACCAGACAAGTTGCTTTTAATTGGTTTGTAAGAGACTGCTCTCAACAGGGGAGGTTCAGAATTAAAATCTGTTTTATTGCAGTTTCAAGTACATCTGGCAGCTGCAAAGCAAAGCTGCTGCTGTAGAAGCTTTTATTGCTGCATTTGCTGGCATTATTTGTGTAGCTGGGGTCCTAAGTCTGAACAGAAAAGTTAAGAGTAGTTATTTGATTTTTAGAGGACTATGAAAGGTATTTCAGAAGTTGTAACACTGGGAATAAGACTTCATCTTTTCTTGTTTTGATTAGATATATTTGCATGCTCACAAGTAATCAGCTTTCTCCTGCAGTTTTAAGGGCAGAGGTACAATTTTACTCATGTTAGCAGCTAGTTAACTTTTACTTATTACCACAGATAAATGGAGAAATTTCAGCTTAAAGGAAACAACTTTCCTGTTTCAGTAGAAAAGAGTATTACAGATCATAGCTGAAGCCACTTAATTCTGAATCAAAAATTCTGTTTAGAGAAAACAGTACCCAAAATCCACTGAAGGGGGGATGGAATGAACCCATGGAAGAAACAGTGAAAGAATGTTCACTAAGGTACTGCTGTACACTGTGTGCTATTTCAAATAATGAAAGGCTTACTGAAATCAACTGTGCTCTTAGGCGCAGTAGGCGCATGCAGCACTGTTATTCTAACAAGCACCAGAAAGTGTGGTTTCAGTATTTCACAAGTTCCAGTCTCTTCATGGAGGAGACTTTATGCAGTACCTCTTGGACCTGCAGAGCCAAACATAATTCTAGGCATAACATGGCTTTATGGGAACTTGAGTCCAGCATGAGTGTGATTTACACTTGGAAAGCAATGCATTTCCTGTCCAGGAGCATTTCATAAAGCATAGTTCTACACCATTTAGCATAAAAATTTAAACATTTTATGAAGAACCTAAACTGGAGTTAGTGACTCCTTTTTGACTCGTGAAATTAAAAGCAATGCTGCTTTTCCAATGTAATTCTGTCCTTTCTTATCAGAGCATGAACTCCAGTACTGTGCTGGCAAATTTTTGATTTTGTTGTTTTTGATTTTGCAGTTTCATAGAACCAAACCTGTGACTGAATTGCCTCTTAAGTAGACATAGTTATGGTTTGATGGCAAAACCTCTATTTTTGCTGTGCTATGCTTTAGCAGCAGTGCTCATAGACTACAGCAAGTGATATTTTAAGTCTTTATCTTGCATGCAGCATCTCTAATTCTAGTTCTCTATTTCAAAAGAGCAAAGCTGCTTTTTTCACATACTTGTTTCTGTAATATCTTTAAAATACCTACTTAATTTTTTTGCTTGGAAAAGATGTATGTTACATGTTCATGCCCCTAGCATGACTACTGCTGTGTGTTGTGGAGTTTTTTTTGTTTGTTTCTTTTTGAAGAGCTGCTAATGCAACTGTTTTAATATGTACGCCTTACCAATTATTTCTGTCTCTCTGTCTGTCTGTCTGTCTCTCTCTCTGTCTCTCTCTCTCTCTAACAAATTGTTCCTTCCAGTTCTCTACTCTCTGGTTCCCTATTAGTATAATTCCTTCTTCAAGGTGCCCTTTATATGCTATGACTTTGACACGTAGGTCCAGCTTCTCAAAGCCCACAGTATTTACTTCTCTCTTGATAGCTTGTGTAAAGGCCTGGCTTTTCTTCTGATTAGATCTAATAGCTCTGAATCTATTAGATATAAAATCCTACAGATAGATCCTCTTCCCTCCTTCTATCACTATCCGCATCCTAAATGCTGAGAAACGGCACAGAGTATAGTAAATGATGTAAGCAGTTGTATACTGTCTAGTAAATAAGATATCCAATTTCCTGACCAAGGTAAAGAAATGACAAAACTCTCCGTGGTAGGAATTTTTATTGTTTGTTAAGTGAGAAAGAGGTACATACTATTGCAGTTTTAACATGATCAACATCTTGCTACTGCTTAGGATAATCTAGCAACTCCAGTGTTCTCAATACTAATGCAACGCTTTTATTTTTCATAAACTTAACATCTGAAAACAGAATAAATGTGCATTCTTCTTTCCATATTTTAGAAGCCCAACTACTTAGCTTTATTATTTAATCAATGTGTAGATGTAACTTCCAAAGGAATGAGGCTCTAGGAATTCATAGCCATGAGAAAAAACACAAAAAAACCTTTTTTTTCATAATTTAACAGTCTAATAAAAGACCTATCTATTGTTAGGTAATAAATCCAGTTACAAATGCATGTATAGAGAAGGAACTTCTGTGGATGTCAGAACAGAAAATGATCAGCTATTTACAAGGTGCACAGCAGGATGATATAGTAGCCAAGATCCACCATTCAGAAACCAAAGGTGTTCTCTCCACTGTAGGCAACATATAAGAATCCGTCTTCGTCTTTCTCCTTCTCATAAAGTTGTCCCATAGTTAAGCTTGAAGGAAAAGAGAAACAGCTTTCTTACAAGATGACCATTGCAAATGGTAATTCAACCTCACATAAACAAGGCTTCATAAAAGCTAATGTTAAGTGTGTATGTAAAATAGAATACAAAAATAAGAACATATAAAAAGCATTCAACATCTGCGCTCACAAAGTGTCCAGTGCTCTCTCTGGAACATTTCTGTTAGATTTCTGATACTTCTGTACATCACAAATCTGTTTATCACAGTGCTTCCTTATATTGAAAATTAGTCACTGGATATATTTCGGTTTCTGAATCATACATTATTGTGGCCGTCACTTAACAGCAAGATTAAGAGCCTGACAGCACCTTCTTTGCAGCCACATTGAAACCTTGCTTCTTGAATAAACAACCTGATTCCTTCCTCCATGTGCTATAGTCTTTACTGTTCTGACGATCTCAAATTCATCACAAGTATTTTCTGGACAGTTTCTTTCAGATCCAGGTTGTTTGGGGAAGTAAAAAGCTCTTTTGTCTATATTGCTAAGAAGAGAAGACTATAAAATAGTGCTGCTACCAAAATTCCAAACCAGTTAGAAACTAGTACTTCTTGAACATTTGGGCAACTTAATTACTCATTTATTTTATGAGGATAGGCTTGTGGCCCTTCACAATCTAAGTAGCCTTTTGTGGGATGATTGTATTATGAAAACAGAATCAAACCCAAGCGATGACTTGGCCAGCACAATAACACAACTGTCTGTGAATGACAGATGAAACAGTGACTGATGTGAGTCAGCTGCATAAAGATGCTCCTTCAGATCATCTTTTCTAACTTCCCAAGAGTGTCTGAGAAAAGGACAGTGAACTGAAAGATACAGACTGAATGTGGGTGATGGGGAAACAATCACGGCTTTTTCCCTGTGAGAAAGGGGTAGTGCACAAGGAGAAGAGCTGGGGAGAGTTGCAAACAGTAGTTGAAATTGATGGAAATTGATAAATAGTAGATAACCACCTGGATGAAAAGGATGTTAAGAGTTAGTGGTTTATGCAGCACCATTAGCCTAGAAAACAGGCAGAACTGTGGACCGGTTACGTTTTTGCCTATTAACAAAAGTTCCTATTTTTACATCAGCTCGAAGATTCAATGCCTTGTATTTTCAGCAGGGCTGTGATATCATCATTGCATGAGATGATACGACGTGCCCTTTTTTCTTTTCCTTTCCTCTTTGTTCCTATCAGTTCTACAGTACTGAGAAGATGGGACTAAGGCATTCCTAATACTCCTAGAAGAAGGAAAGAAAAGGTCCTCACAGGTCCTATGATTCTCATAGGTGTCATGAATTAAGTAAAAATATTTCTTGCTGAGTCTGGTCAGGTGATCTGGAGGTGCTGTTACACAGGTAAGTGTTAACAAGAATAACACTGCCTCTAAACTAACACCACATTCTATTTCCTCAAATATTATTAAAATAGCTTGTACAGCAAGCTGCTCTAGTAGCTGGTAACATCATGTTTTGTTCTGTATGTAGCAGACAACCGTTGATGCTTACTCCGCTCCACAGAGCAGTGTTTTTCACATTACTTTTAGTCATTTTGCATTTAGTATTTACAGGAAAAGTTATTTAAAAAAAAAAAAAGTTTCTGTGTGAGCTGACAGAAATAGGTTAATGATTTTTTAAAATAGTTTACAGTGTTGGCTTTTGAACATTTAACATACAACTTCTTTTGCCACATGGAGAAGTTATCTGATATTTACGATGTCATAACCCCAGTCTACCTTCTTGCAATGTACTGCAATCAGAATGTCTTTTACATTCACCTTTCAGCTGAGCTTGAGAAACTAAATATTTATCAATACGTGTGACCAAAAAAAGTCATAACCACAAGAAGATGAAAATGTGACCAAATGCCTTCAAAAATTGCTGACTAATCCTCAGGAGGGTTTTTTTTTGTTCCTCTGATATGTACAGCCATGCGAAAATGGTTCTGAATAGCAAGTGAACAGCTACTTACCTGGACTGTGGGACAGTCTTGTCTACAAAGAGGAATATTGCTTTCTCAGAGGGCAGCTGAATCCTCTTCCTGATGATCCACATAAACTGGGCCACAGTGATGTCAGACGGAACTAAGTATTTCCTCTTGTCAATATCAACAATCTGAGATCCTGATACCTTCTCCACTATGACCTGTAAAACATGCATGAAAGTGAGGTTTTTCAGGACTGGTATGAACAGGCAGCTTTGATAGTGAGAGACAGGACTCACTCACTACTGTACAACCTGATTTTACAGCTGTGCTGAAACCTACATTCATTTATACAATGGCTCAAAATTTCCTGTGCCTGAGCAGGGGGAAAAAGATGCAAGGTGCTCAAAAGAATCCTGGAAAACATCTGCTTTTTAAAGAAAATTATTTCTCGTATCCTGGAGATCTAAAATTACTTTTATTCAAGTTGGGAGAGTAACATCCTATTGTGTTTAAACATGGCCTGCTAATTTTCAAAATAAGTTCCCCACGTGCAGGATGATATGAAGCTTTGGAGAAAAAAAAAATACAGCCCTGCTAGGGGTCAATTTAATGATAGAATCACTGAGATCCTGAGTAAGAGTTGAAAGGACCTTAAAGAACATTCAGTTCCATACCCCTGCGATGGGCAGGGTCACCTCCCACCAGATCAGGTTAGCCAAAGCCCTATCCAGCCCGACCTCGAGGTGGAGCATCCATGGCTTCTCTGGGCTGCCTATTCCATTGCCTCAGCAACCTCGTTGATGGAAATCTTCTGTTGCACAGAATTCTAGTCTGCAACGGGCAATACCAAGAAATAGAAGCCTGATATGTACACCACCTCCACTCTTCAAACAACTGTGGTCTTTGAATAATGTCTCAAATCATTCCTAATACATGACAGCCAACTGCCCTCATGTGGAGTATAACAAAAAATTTAGAACAAAATAAAAATCAATGTGAATGAGAGGCCATTTCGCCTGCTGTGTGCAAGTCCTAAATGCCAAAATATCTCTTGGGCTTCCATGTAAAAAAATCCAGAATTGTCTAAGTTCTTTTTAAAGCTCTTTGTATTAATCTGTGCAATGTACTGTATCATAACACAACATATACTGGTATGTACGTATGTACATCACATGTGTACCGCTGTGAGAGAAACTGTCAAGTTCAGCAGAAGCAGAGGTATACCGCAGGGAGCAGTGAAGAGCTGGAGAAGCCATGCTCTATCTGAGTACAGTCAAAATTCTTAGAATTGCAGTGTAAATTGCATAACCCAATGCTCTAGCTTGCCACAGACACACACTCATATTTCTACCATTGCAGCATTGCTTTTGAATTGACATTCCTTCTGTCTGGGTTTGTATAATCAATCTGGCAACGATTACTGACTTCCCAATTAGGCAGTCGGTGTTTCTGCCAAGCTCTAAACCAAGGCATCAAAATGAAGCATGCCTTCAGTGTGCCCTGGAGTACCAGCTGGTCTGCCAATGGTGTCAGCTGAGCACTCTACCGAAGTACCCGAAACGTGCCATGATGCAATATCATCTCTGTGCCTGTGCCATACCAAATTACACTGATAGAGAATCCAGCTATGTATGTATCTGATACATAGATACATGTACAGATGATATGATTACTGTGTCAGTTGGTCAGATGAAGAAACAGGAGGACAGGGAAAGCATGCTAATAAAATGTAGGTTTTAGCTACATATGAATAAGAGCCAGGTGGGATACGTAGACTATAAGAGTCTAATAAAAATCACACATTCTTATACTGCCTGGCCATAAGAACTTGGCACTTTCTTGCTTATACCGGGAGAGTTTGGTAAAAGAAGGCACACGGGACCCAAACAAAGATGCCTAAATAGGATGGTGTTTACACCATCAACAGGCTTTTTTTTGCTACTCTGAAAAGCAGCTACCCACGCTAATGACCACTTCAGAATGCCTACTGACTCAGGTTTGCAATAATTTCCTTATTTTTTCACAAGACAGCAAAAAAAAATTCAACATGCTATTCTGAGTATGCATAACTACACTCTAAAGCATATGGTTTGTTCTTGTTCTTACTGTCTTACCAGATACTAGTCTCTTCTTTGTGCATCAGAGTATTTTACTCATACGTAGGGAAATTGAGAAACCGACCACGGGAAGGACAGATTGCAAGGTGTACACAAAAAGCAACAGGTATCAGAACGAGAATTGAGTATAATGTCTAGAAAGGACCTGATGGTCATTGCTCCACATAAAGTAGTCCTTCAAGGACAAACACAGCATGAGGGGAAATCGAGCTGACAAGAAATTGCCACATCTCCACTGCTTATCTGCGTTCACCATTGCTACAGCATATAGGTAATGCTCAGATAAAAGTACAAAATATAGTATGGTCTGGAGAATCTTCTTATTTTCTACAACTGAGTCAACTGAAACAGGAGGGTAAACTAGCTGGCCCTTACAATATATGGGAACCGTAAAGAACACAAAGAACAGCCTGAACAAAATGTTCAAGCCTTAACAACTGAAAATTAAAAAACCACACTGCAATAGTCCACCACACATTGTAGCTTCACCATGAAGTAACCTTCACAACTGGAAGTCAAGGCTACTGGTGAACTGCTTTAGTAAAACTTACAGATACTTTTTACCCTTCAAGCACTTGATCTCTCAGCAAATTTAAAATAGCAGTGCTTAGGAAGCATGAATGTCTTTCTACTCCCATTTCATTCCTAAAGGGACAAGGGCAGGTAGTTGTATGTTATCTTAATACATTTTATAATGCTTGAGCCCCTAAAATATGTGTATACAGCAGCTGAGAACTGAATTCCCTTTGACCTACATCACTCTGGATGTAGACTATAGCCTGAAAAGAAGGAAACATGCATTAAGTTGGAAAAAAAATCTTTGACTGGTAAATGAAAAAAACGTATTTGATATTGTATGGTAACTGTTGAGTCATGGCCTGAAGCACTGACTGAGCAGCTGGGGAAAGGACCCGGTCAGCCCTGGGAGCACAGGTGAAGGCAGCTCAGCTGTGGGACCAGAAGGGATGGAGCCTGGCTGCAGCTCTTAGACCTCATTGAAGGCTGACTAGTACTGCAGAAGTATCTTCGGTTGGAGGTCCCTTCTTTGTGAAGTTTCTCCCTGTGAGCTTAGATCTTCAGAGACAGGTGAGCGGTCCTTTCTTCCTTCCCTTATAACATCTATTACACTAGTGCCTTTGTTGTTACACCTCCTGTATCACCATTCCATCCTACTGATCTTTCTGATTGTTACAGGCATCAACTACTTTGTAAAAGTTAGGTGGCTCAGTATGAAACATCAAGCAGAAAAATACTTATCTGCTCAAACAAAGCGTCACAATGCACTTGGAGATTTAATTCCTGTTACCTTGTTCCCTGTTGCTGTTCATTGTAATTCTAACATGCACCATGAGTTGCAACGTCTCTCTTTTTCATCTTGAAAGACATCTTGGAAATGGACAAATGTATGCTTGTGAAGGTATATGGTTATTAGTATGCGACAGACTATGTTTTATAGTTAGCCAAGTGGAGAATGGTAAGGACTGGATCAGCTTGCCATGCTACATTTGGAGATGTTGTAACTAGGTTTGATTCAGTAGCAGAGAAAGGTAATGCATTTAGAGGCTTTCCTCTGGGTTGTGCTCTACCAAGTTACCAAGAGGTCAGATAGGAATGGTACTAATAGAAACTAATGTCATCAGATGAGATATGGAAAATCTTACTCATAAGTAGGCAGGCTGAAAGTGTGGACATGTTGCTAACTGTTACTAAGAGTGTTAGTAGGGTAAGTATGGTCACCACCATGACTGAAACATGGTAAAAGGGATTATTACAGAGTGAAGAAGCCATCCATTATTTAGCAGGCAGGTAGGTATTATTGCAGAAAGGAGTCACCATTTGCAATGGTTCTTCAAACAACTGGGTCTGCATGACATGGATTCACCAAGGTAAGGCTGGTTACAGGCATAGAATAAATATGGGAAAATCACCTCCCTCATCCAGCCAGGAAGGAGGACTGTCAAGGTGTAAAGAACTTATTCCCTTTCTTGAAATCATGCACAGAATTATCTTCAAGACACTGAAAGTACTGTACTGGGGCTCCCAGTACAGGAAGGATGTGGAGCTCTCGGAGTGGGTCTGTAGCAGGGCCACTAAGATGATGAGAGGGCTGGAGCACCTCTCCTATGAAGAAAGGTTGAGAGAACTGGGCTTGTTTAGAGAAGAGAAGGCTCGAGGGAGACCTCATTGTGACCTTCCAGTACTTGAAGGAAGTGCATAAATAAGAGGGGGAATGGCTGCTTACAAAGGTGGATACTGATAGGACAAGGGGGAACAGTTTTAAATTGAGACAGGAAGGTTTAGGTTAGCTATTAGGAGGAAGTCTTTCCCCCAGAGGGTGGTGAGGCACTGGAACAGGTTGCCCAAGGAGGCTGTGGATGCCCCATCCCTGCAGGCATTCAAGGCCAGGCTGGATGTGGCTCTGGGCAGCCTGGGCTGCTGGTTGGCGACCCTGCACACAGCTGGATGAGCATTGTGGTCCTTTTCAACCCAGCTCATTCTATGTTTTTACAAGGTCTTTGCTGGGGATATAATAGCTCTTAGCAATCAGCAGGACACTGATAAAGCATAGACATGCGTGGTAAGTGTTCAGAAAGTCAGGCCCTCTTGCTTATTTGACAATGCACATTAGGGCAGAGGAAGGAATGCTGGGTAGCTGCACGTCTTTGGGCCTTCTTTAAAACATCGAAGGTGGCAAAAAGGAAAATGAATTTACTTGAATCCAGTCAAAGAATAGAGGGCAGGATGCAGGCAGTTTATCCACCTCTGCCTCTAAGTTCTGGATCAAAGCTGGCCTGGTTACTCACCGGGACACGGTCAGGGTATTTGGCGCGGATCTTTGCCGACTCCACGCATCTGTGCTCTGTGAACAAAACTCGCAGTTAGTCACTGCACAGTAACAGGGCAGTCAGAGTCCTACACAGAGCGAGCACCACCGCAGGCACAGCAGCCAGCGGGCACCGTCGTGCCTTCCGTGACGCGGCCCCAGCCACCGAGCTCGTTCTCCACCGCCGCGCCGCCCTTCGTCGAGAACCGCGGGACCGTCCGCCCAGCACCACCGCGCCGGCGCGGGGAGCCCGCCGCGGCACGCACGACTGCGAGGCCCGGTGCGGACGGCGACGCAGAAGACAGGAGGCCGCCGGCGGGGAGCGCCAGGCCCGCCCTTACCCAGCGCATGGTCCTCTTTGAACATCCACTTCATGGCGCGAGCTGGGCGGGAAGCGGAGCCAGCGGCGAGGCCCTGGTGCGGGCAAGAAGGGAGCCGAGCCAGGCGGCGGAGCCTGCAGCTGTCACGGACCCTGTCACAACAAAATCAGCCCTGGCTCGGCAGGCGGGACTTCCGGCTCGGCGGTTCCTTAGCAACCACTGGAACGCGGTGCTTCCGGCTCGCGGACGGAGGGGCGGGGCTGTGGCGAACGGCAGGGAATCACGCGGAGGAAACGAGGCTGCGCAGCGGTCCTTTCGGTGGTGCTGCTGCGATGCTGGCGGTCACGCTGTGGGTCCCGACGCCGTAGCAACTGCCCTCACTACCTTCCTGCTGCCGTCTCTGGGCGCTCCCCGCTTCGCCTCAACCGTCCTTCCCGGAACGCGCGAACCAGTGTTCACCGGCTGACGCGCCCGTTCCGGCGCGTGGGGAAGCCTGGCTTCGGCCACTCAGTACTTGCCGCTGCCGTGGGCGCGGGATGGCAGGCGTGGAGCTGTTCTCGCACCCCGCGCTTCACACGCGCTACCGAGCTGGGCTCTGCTCCACCGCCGTGCTGGCGCTGCTGCTCATCGCCGTGCTCACCTACGTGCCGCCTTTGCTGGTGGCCTACAGGAGCCACGGTGAGCAACTCCCAGCCCCGCGGAGCCCTGCCCGGGGCCGCGCTGAGACTTCGCGCCGTCTCTGCCCTCAGGTTTCTGGCTGAAGCAGAACGCGTACCGAGAGCAGCCGACGGTTCGGTTCCGGTACGAGGTGCTTTTCGTGGCCACCACCGGGCCTGGCCCGGGTAGCTTCCTGGCGTGGAGCACGTTCCCAGCTTTCAACCGGCTCCAGGAGGACCGACTGCGCGTCCCGCTCCTGTCGGTAGGCGGCCCGGTGATGGGCAGGGAGTCGGGGAGCTCCGTCCTCAGTCTCGCGCTATGCGGCTTCGTTGGCCTCGGACAGGCAGCTTTCATGTTTGGCTTGCAGACGGACATTGCATATTTTCCCAAAGCTAGTTGCTGGCTTTTCTTTCCTGTTTTTTTTTCTTAATTTTTCTTCCTTCCCCCTCCCACCCTCCCTTCTGTAAGGATTATACTCTGAGGCTTGTGGGGGTTTGCAGGTAGCCCCCTGCTTTTGAATGCAGAAACAAAAGCATATAGTCTCTCCCCTGCAGCCATTGTTCCTTCTGGGATTCAGGAGTGGTAGCTATTTATCTGTGAAAGCTCTGTTATGTTTCCTCATGGTTGTGAATTGCTGAGGTACTGGGCAAGAGTGGCACAGAAGCACCGCGAGCCTTGGCTTACTACCAGGAACTATACGTGGTGTAAAGAAGCTACTAAGAGTGAGCTGCCATGGCTGGAAGCCATTAAGCATTCACATGGATGTAGCAGAAGATCCAGCATTAAGATATGGATTGCAGCATACAGGGAAGATGTTTGGAATGGCATAGGACAGAAGAGCTCTTGGAGAGTCATTTCTCTTCCTGTGAAGTGCATGGAGCATTGTGTAACAGAATTAAGGCTGCTTCTCTCTAATCTCATGTCTTTAAAATCAAGCAGCTTTTTATTATATTTCTAACGATGCTGTCTATTTGCTTTCTTTGTATGTACATGTTGCAGTTATGGAAATCTGTAGTTTAACTTTTCTTTGTATTTCTTAACAGGAAAACTCCTCTATTAAAATAAATAAAAGTCTGGTTGCTCCTTTTAGACTAGAGAAGAAGACAAAAATCAAGATGGCAAAATGGATCAGTTGCATTTTAAATTGGAGCTTCCGCTACGACCTACAGAGCATGTAGTTGGTGTTCAGCTGATTTTGATCTTTTCCTACCACCTTTATGTGAGCATTTTTTTTTGTTTTATTTGTTGTGACACATAAACCCAATGTAGTATTTCAGTACTAGTTATGCAAAGAATCTTTGCACATTTGAAATTTCTGAGAGATTTTAGTAACATATCTGATTTTTTTTTTTTTTCTGCCGCTATCAGGTCATTCCTGGTTTCTCTGCATGGGGATTTGTTGGCTTTTTTTTTTTTCTTTTTTTCCAAGGAGAAGGGCTGATTTGCTTCTGTGTATTTTGTTGATCTCTAGTGTAGCATATAGAACAGAGATGTACAACAATAGATGTTGGAGTTCATGGCATCAGAAAATATTTGAGTCTTGCAGTACGCAGAAGTTTGTGTGCTCTTAAATACTGCTGTGTCTTGACAAGCAGTTTTCTGAAGTGGAGGGTCAGGTGGCAGTTTAATACATAAAGGGAATGGGTGAGACACAAGTGCAGAGAGAATTCTTGGGAAGCATGTGGAAGTAGCAATAGTACAGAGCAGTGAAATGTATTATAGAGTTCAATGAAGAGATAGGCAAGGACATTTTACTAGTAAGATTAGGTTTAGTTTATCGAACAAACTTGCTGAATGCAGATGGAAAAACTTAGCAAGCGCTGCTGTGCTGTGTTTACTCTGAATCACAGAGTAGAAGCCTTGCAGTCCTGAGTTTATGTGCTGAAGTATTAAGCCAGCAATCAATAGCATGTGAAAAGTTCCAATACTAACAGTGCTTCATTTTAAGGCAAATGTGCAAGTTTTCCTTCAGATTGAGTGGTTGACCAGTGCAGAGAAACAACTTTGTTTAGCCTGTAACAAAGTCTGGGAGTCCTTATCTTGCCTTGGTAACTGAGTATTTCAAAGCTTTTCTCCAGTAAAAGTGTTTAATAATCTTGCTACTTTAAGCATGTTATGGCAAGCCACTGTTTTGTTTTTTGTCATTAGTGTCAAAATGTTGGACTTCACTGAATCATCTGTGGAACTTCAGTTAACAAGATTAGTTAATTAATTAGCATCAAAGCTAGTTCATTTATAAAAGATTATGCATGTTTATTGTTTGACGCTCCCTTCTTTAGAATAATGTGATAATTTTAAACATTCATGTCAGCGAAATCCTATCTATGAAGAAATTCTATAGGTACGAATTGGTAGAAAACTGTGGTTGATGTTGTTTTTCCTAAATTTTCTGCTTGTGTGTTCACTGTTTCAGAGAATGTCGACATTTGTGATGCAGAGCATGGCTTTTCTTCAGTTTTTTTCTCCTGTACCGGGATCTCAGCTCTATGCGAATGGAGACCTGAAACTGAACCAGAGGCAATTACTTAACCACTGTGGGCTGGATACCAGATACAATGTGAGAACTTTTTTTTTCCTCTGTAAATTTCTCCCTTGCTATTCTCCTGTTACAGTAAGTGACCCCTTAATTATTTGCACACATACATAGAGTGGACACTGAAACTTTTTTGAGCTGTTGTTTATTTGTTACGTTGGAGGGTAGAAGAGGTTCTGCTGAGATATTCAGTCTAATGTTTGTGATTTCCTTACAAGGCACGGTTACTTTGGCTAAGAAACTCAGTAGAATTACTTTCCTGAAGAGTGGACAAATAATGCAAATATCTCCTTGTGGTGACAGGTGTCTGTGGTCAATGGCACAAGTCCTTTTGCAAGTGACTATGATCTAAAAAACATCATTGCAGCGTATCGAGATAGAAATGGTAAGCCTGAATGTATAGCTGCTAACTGCAGGACAGCAGCAGTTACTACATTAGTAGCTGTTATTTAAGGATTTGAGTTCTCTATTAAAACTGAAAAGACCATTCACTTGGGTATTTTCCTTCCCTGTTTCAGTGACGACAGTATTTTCAGATCCTAACCCCATTTGGATGACTGGAAGAGCAGCAAATATGCCATTTATCGTTAATGCCACTATTCATTACCCAGTGGAAGTTATCTTATATCCTTAGAAAACTACATTAGTGGTGAAATAACTGGATAGTATTA
This sequence comes from Centrocercus urophasianus, assembly GCF_019232065.1. Classification (NCBI taxonomy): domain Eukaryota; kingdom Metazoa; phylum Chordata; class Aves; order Galliformes; family Phasianidae; genus Centrocercus; species Centrocercus urophasianus. Next base: position 17,510,499 of record NW_024884755.1, read on the forward strand.
TTTGAGCCTTCACATACAGGCCAAATGAACACTACTTTCTTTTAGACTTGTCCCTAAATTTTTCCTTTTTCAATGAAGTGTATGCTGTATACTTGTTTGCCTATCCCTGCATGTGCATACCCTTACTGTTTCTGCTTGCAAAACCCTTTCTGTCTTTTCCTACAGGGAATGTCTGTTGCTGTTCTGCCTTACTAAAATGATATTTTAAGGCAGTTTCTTAGCAGTTCGCTCTGAACGTCCTTACTAAGTTTTGGTCTGGTTCTTCAATCCTGTAATTGTTGTAACTGCTACAGGCAAATCGTGTTACTGCATTTTATGACCTAAAGCAAATCAGAAAACCTGTATGTAGCGTAGGCTCAACAAATGATAGCCCTGCAGTGGATGAGGCAAATTTGTTGCATGTGCCAACAAAACAAAAAAGCCTTTTTTGCTCCAAAGTAATTAATTATCTTTATGTTCTTTGCTTAGTTTCTCAGACAAGAATAGGCCTGTAATTAGAAAAAAAAACTTAGAGCACATCCCTCACAACTTTTCTTTACCTGAATTAAGAATTACCAATACCTACTTGCTGGTGAAGTAGAGGCAACATAGGCACTTTCCACAGAGTTGTTCTGGATGTCTTCTATGATAGGCATTCTAGCTTTTCTGTGGTCAGAGGCTTTTTGAGGTTTCTGTGACTAAAGGCTTTGTACTTGTTGCCAAATTGATGTGCCTTTCCACCTCTGAATTCTTTTGTTTAGTTATTGCAGTGAGTGTATCAGAAGTGTCTTCTTTAACGCTCCTTGACTTCATGTAAATATCAGCCAGGATTTTGGGAAATGATTAAATTTGCCTGGATCCAGTATGTCAGCATTCTCCTCGTCTTTCTTTGGGTGTTTGGTAGGATTAAAATGTTTGTGTTCCAGAATCAGGTGTTTGCTACGACTCCAGTTTCGCCAATTCTGCCACTGTCTCCGGTATTGTCCTACAAACAGCATCAGTCCTGAGGAAATGCCTGAAAACTTAAGTAATGTGGTTTAAAAATAAGTAGCTGCTTTTTTTTCTCTGTACATTTTCCTTTTTCTTTAGAAGATCAGAACCTTGTAAGTATGTTCTGAAAATGTTCTGTTCTTGCTACATCTTGTGAATGCTACGTCTTGTCATGAAAGGATGTCATTTTCTTTTTTTGAAGATGTGCGTGTCTCTGTATTTCTGTAGGAACATTGCTTTGGGACTGAAGTGTTTAATTTTGAACAGTTAAAGAAGAACTTGGTTTGTGGGTTTTGGTTGTTTTTTTTTCTCCAACAGGATCGCACTTCAAAAAACAAAACAAAACAACAAAAAAAAAACCAACAAAAAAAACCCAAACCCCAAACCAGAATTCAGTGAGCTGCTTTTGAATGACCTAAATTTTGTTAAACCACAAAGACTGAAAATAATATGACAACCATCATAATATGAGCTACTTGTACTGTGTTTTTAATCAATTCGTTATTGCGTTAGGATTGAGCTAAGGGCTACTTATATATCCACTTGTGTGCTATAAAAGGGAAAAATATATCTATCATATATGGGGGATGAGACTGTCACTTTTTTTTTTTTTTTTCCCCCCCACGTTTCTGTAACCGTGGTTATAAGTGTCCACTGACTTTGTTATTAAATTTGTTGATGGAAAAATTAAGGCAGATTTGAGAAGCTGGGTTCTAGGTGATGGTATCTGCAAAATTTGTACAGTCATTTTACTATTGGCAATATTACTGTAAGCTATTGGGAACATCAAAACACAGAAGCATAGCGTCTCACAAAGAAAACGTTAACAGTCTACCAAAGAAACTTCAGAGTTCCAAAGCAAATGAATAATTATTTTCAGAATGTATATGATAATTCAGAATAGAGTAATTCCTGCTGAAAACTGGAAGACTGTTCCTCATTCTTGGAGGCAGGTGGGAAAGATGACTTAAGCCCAGAAAGAGAAAACAGGCAAATAAATTTTTTTGTTTGTTTTCCTTTGGGGCTTATGTTTCTGAATTTGTTACTATTCAATTCTAGCAAAGCAGTTTTATGGCAGGGGGATTCTAAAACATTTCTGGGTATTATTTAATAAAATTCTCTTGAGCCATGGTGTAGCTAATAAAGGTGAAAGAAAAATTTGCAGAGAATTGTACAGTTTGTCTTTTGGCTGTTGCCCTCCAGAATCTTGGTAGTTAAAAAAAAAAAATCTGCCCATTCCTTTTCACCTTCTCAGAATAGCCATCTTCCCTTGAGGTTTTGTTTAACTTTCTTTGAAACTTTGCAGTCTGGTTACTTCCATTTCTCTCAACCTTTATGTGCTAGATGGACTTCGTCCCAGCTTTTTCTTCAACACAAGTGCTAATGCTAACATAGGGAGGGCTGTCTTGGTTATCCAGCGCATTTTGTGTTCTTGAAACTTACACAGTTGTGAACTGTAAATTGTTCTATCTGTACTTGCAGGTAAGTATATTTCATTTGAAGTCTCCCATTTGCTCTTTGAATCTCTGAGCTCTGATAGATTATATCATATTCATAACTTGATAGCTTATGAATACAGAAAATTGACTTTGTATCAGAGTGCCCAGTATCAAAGCAGCTGTTAATTGCTTTTTAGCCTTTCCAGGCACTGAAAAGGATAAACGCTGACTCCTGGGAGCTCATTTGCTCAGTGTCTGAAATTGGTATTTATAGCTGGTCTGCCATAGTCCCTGCTCTTCTCCATTACAGTTCTGCTACTGCTTATGTGGCTGCAGGAATTAGCTCTGGGAGGTTGTTATGGCAAAGATTATACCAAATGTACTCACTTTATAATACTGATCAGTTACTGAATGAGTGTGGTATGTAGGATGCACGTGAGCAAGGACTAGAAATATCTGAAGGGACCCTAGAACCCCATTTTAGGGGGTTGAGTTTTTTGTTCTCTCGCAGCAATGGAGTTCTTAGCACTCAAAAAAGGTGAGCAGGAGTTTGCTTAAGCTAGCATCTGGAAGATGAAAGAGGATAGGGGCTGGGAGAGCTGGGGCTCCTCTGGGGAAAAGAGAAGGCTGCAAGGTGACCTGATAATGGCTTTCCAGTATCTAAAGGGAAACTACAGGAAAGAAAGAGAGGCTAGCAGCATCTGTGGTGACAGAGCAAGGGGAAGTGGTTTTAGGCTCAGAGAGTAGATTTAGGTTAGATAAGCCTTCTACAGTAAAGGGTGGTGAGGCACTGGAACAGACTGCCCTGTAATGTGGTTGATGCCCTGTCTCTGGAGACTTCAAAGGTGCAGCTGAATCAGGCTCTGGGCAACCTGGTCTTGCTGTAGTGTTTCTGTTTGTTGCAGGGGTGTTAGACTAGCAGGCCATTAGAGGTCCCTTCTAGCTCTGAGGATTGTATGATGATGACAGGACAACAGCGCTAATGGGAGATACTTTACTATTCTATCCTGTTATAGTCTTCCTTATTAAGTTGTGATAAGTAAGACTTATGAGAGTAACAGTATATGAGATTAGAAATGATGAATAGGTCTGGTTCAGGAAATAGAGAAAACATTCTTCATGTTTTTCTTCAGGACAGACCTGGGGGAAAAAAAAAAGTGCAAAACAGAACTTAGGAGAACCATGTAAATAAAAGAAACAGATGGCCTAGCTGTAAGGGAGCTTTAAGAAAAAGTGTTCCTTAGAAGGCTACCTCTAAAGATTCTTCCTTTATCTTGCTTAACAACAGTAAATAAAAACACCGCTGCAAATCAACACCAGTAGTTCTGTGTAGCAGAACTGTGTATATAGTTGCCAGAGAGCAATCTAAGCCCTGCTCAGTGATGAGGCCCCAGAGGTGTGCAAAAATGAGTTGGATGTTAGGAAGTGTTATTAGAAAAGTGAAGTTGTGGGTTAAAATTTTTGCACATGAACCAAAGTGGAAATGTAGACATTTGGGTTCCCAAGTATGTAAGAGAATATATTAGGAGGTTTTTTTTTTTTTTTTTGGGGGGGGGGGGGGGTTTTTTTTTTTTTTTTTTTTTTTTTTAAGGAGGTGATATGTTGGGGGGAGTGAAAGCAAACAAAATGCCTCTAGGTCTGTTTAACCAGCCAAGCAGCCTTTTCGTGGCAGCGACCTTGTGGTTCTCTCCTGGCTGCCTTGTCAGCAGCAAGCGAGGGGCAACGCGCCCGAGGCACAGAGGCCCCGGGTTGGCGGCGTCGCAGCAGAAAGCTGCAGGAGGATCGCAGGGCCCTTCCTCGCCGTTGCGCCTGAGCCGCGGGCTGCGGGGAGGCCTCGGCCCCCCCAGTCGGTACCGCGCGGGGCGGGGCGGGCTGCCGGCCCTGCCCCCGCCGGGCTGCTCCTCTGCCGGGGATGCTCCGGAGTCGGGGTGGATCGGCCCCTTCCCGGGCTCCTCCCGCTGCCGCGGCACCTCGGCCACGTCTGAAAGCGGCTCATTGTCTCCGCAGGGAGCTCAAATCCGCGGCGGTGCCGGGAGGCGGCGGGCAGGTACGTCCAAGCGGACGGGGGTCCGCGCCGCAGTCGGCGAGCTGCGCGTGCTTCCGGCTCCGTAGGACGGGGCTCTGTCGCTATCCGGCGGCACCTCCTTCCTGAGCGACCCGGGCGGTGGGTTTTTAAGGCGGCTCGTGCTGTGAATTAGCAGTGGTGTCCGAGGCCGGGCCCGGCCCTGTTCCCGCCTCGGGCGCGGTGCTGCTGCCGAGCGGTACCGGCGGTGCTGTGACCGTGGTGGTTTGTCGGTTTATTTATTTATTTTTAATCTGGAGAACGTGGCTGATTGAGCTGAGGGGATTAAACGGTGAAGTCAGGTGCTGTGGAGCGCGTTTTCTGTCGTTCTAGCAGATCCCTTCCCATTTTTCTAACGTGTCAAGCCTCTGTTTCTAGGTGAAAATAACATAGAGCCAAATAGTTTGTCGTTCCTTCTTAGATTTAGTGGTACTTTCACGGGGCACTGCGCAGCGCAGCTTAGCCTGCACGTCCTCAGGCTGACTTTTAGGATGCTATTGTTAACAGCGTCTGCAAAGTCCGAACGAGGTGAAATGCACTTTGTCACCACAAATGTCTCCGTGATCCCAGTTCTGTCATCCTTGAAAACAGTTAATATTCTCAACAAGGATTTCAAGAAATGACGTCTGCTCAGCTGCAGTTTTGGTTGGGAATGACTATTTCTGAGTAAAATACTAGTGGCAGAAGACACTATATTATCTTCTGCAACACTGCATGGGGAAATAGATTTTGTAGGTCTTGACGTAGTCTTTTGTTCATCAAACTATCTAATTTCAAACTGTTTTGGCTGAAAAACAAACAAAAACAAAAAAAAGATTAAACCTCAATACCTTTTTAAAAATCGTTATTATTAATATAAATGTTATGGTCATACCATGAAAACCATGGTATGTTTCATTACACTATGGAGTATTTAAACTTAAACTTCATCATTACCTGGAAGGAACTCCTGCAGTCTGATTTTCTACTAGACTGTAAAAGAAATGATGTCAGATTTCAAAATGTCTGATTATAGTACATTTATTGTGCTTTACTGTTTCTGCTGTTCTACTTTCACTGTTATGTTAAAATAATTAAGCAGGCAACCCTTTTAACTATTTAGCGAAACTATTGGAAAGGTACCAGTGGTTATAGAAGACCTCCTCTAAGCTAATCCACAGTCCACTCCCCCACCCCCTCCAGCCAATCCTCGTATTGTTGGCAATGCAATAAGCTTTTGCCCTGTGAAGATGCACCATTTCTAGTTTGGGAAAACCACTGGAAAGTGATATTGTGTCAGTAGCGTCATTTATGGCAAGAATTACTGCAATATTGTGCCCTTTTCTTGGATCTGCTTTGTAATGTTCCTGTGTTTTTCACTGTTTTGAGTGGAAAATTTGTTTCTAATGTCAGCTGATGGAAGCCATTCTGGTGGTGTGTTTCTTACACACAGTGATGCGATGTCTTACATCTGAAGTATGTAGTGAGTAAACCTGCATAAAATACAGGCTCTCCGGTGAACTTTGCTGTGCTTATCAAACCATGCACAAGCATTTTCCTATTAATTCTATAAAATGCATGTTGGCATTTACTAGTACAATCTTTTCTGCAGTCAGTACTGAAGTATGCCTTGGTGAATTGTGAGGACATAAATTATACTTATATTCAACTCTAATGATTGGTCTGTAAGTCAGCACTTAAAGTATGATGAGCATATAGGATGAAATAATTTTCAGCTAACAAAAGCCTAAGTGTATAATAAAGTGAGTATTCATTTCTCAGTGGATGAAATCCATTCTGAAAGTCTTTTAATGGTATGTTTTTGCATTTTGTGGAAGCTAAAGTAATGTATTTGTAATGCATAAAGACTTCAGCTTAAAAATGCTTCATAAATATAAACTATTTTAAAAGAAAGTATGCTGAAAATTTTCTTAGACATAATATGACTGGATAAGACTTTGGCAAAAACAGTTGAGATTCAGTTGCTCAGAACTGCTTTTGAAGAAGAAGGTACTTGTAATTTTTCATTCAGTTATTTCCAGTTCTTTGATTTATTCTAGCCCAATTTTTCAGTCTTTCTGCAACAGATTCAGACCTGTTTGTTCTGACAGTCTTCCAAGCCAGTCTTTTGCCTCGAGCTTAGTGCACTGCTCTTTCTGTCTTTATAGTAATTTTAGTAAAATATAACAGTAGGATCTGTTTTGTTTGTTTTTTAATCTAAAATTAATTTTTATTAATATATTAAGTCTCTTAGGGTTAAATTCTGTAGTGAAAGGAAGTTCACTCACTAATTATCCTGCTCTCAGACTTCCAAAGATTCATTTTCTTGATTACAACATAACTTGTCTTATGCTACAAATAAATACATGTCCCTAAAAGTGCAGGCTGAACAAACCTCCTTGGCTCAAATTATTTCATCCCTACTCCATTTTTATATTGTGTTACATCTGAAAAGTGCCCTGTTTAGATAGCAAGCTTATTGAGATGAGTACTGCTGATTTATTTATGCATTTATTACCCTTCTGATGAAAACTGGGTGGCTTTCTGCACTGGGTCTGGTCTTTCGGTGAGTGATGGCAGATGCTACTGGCTCTGCAGCTCAGCATTCTATCAGAGCTGGCTTAAATGATGAGGAAAATCATCTCTTTGCTATCTAATTTGTATAATTAGTTTAGTTTGCAAAATACATAGAAATAGGCATTCTAGAGCATACTGTGGGTTTACCTAGTCCAGGATCCTGCTTCTAGTAGTAGCCATTAACAGACAAACCTGATGAGTGAGCTTAACTCTAGACTGTGACCTGACTGCAGCTGTGTGTGCAGATGCTTTTCAGACCATGTTCTGAGCAGTTGCATCAGCTCGTGAAAAGATAATTCTGTACTGGGAATTTGTTAGAATTAGAATTTTGATTATTCTATTTTCCAGAGCTTTCTCCAAGGAAGTACTGTAGTAAAAAAGTCTTAGTTTCCCCAAAATCTGAGAACATTGTAACTATTATTAAAATAATGAATGCTTAGCAGCATCCATGTGTATGAAAGCATATATCGTGATACCGAATATTGTGATACCTCAAGTTTTTCGGAGATGTAAAAGGTGATTTGGCCAATGAGATGGCAGCTGAAGGGTCAGTAACGGTAGGAAATCTGGCTGCTCTGGTGCCTTTTCTGTTTCCACCCTTTGTTTGTTTGTTTATTTATTTATTGCATTCAAGAAGCCTGCTCTAGTAAGGCTGGTGCAACCCCAGGGAAGTGTGGCTGTGAAGCAAAGAAGGGAGAAAAGAAGCAGGAACAAGCTCCTTTGCTCTCCCAAGGGGAGTGTGGGTTCGGCAGGTTGCAGTGCTGAGCTGCAGGTAGAGGAAGAGAGGGCAGGCAAATAGAGAGGCAGCACAGAACAAGGCACAGGCCAGTTTTTCACCTGTTAGCTGACCATGTTTAAGCATGTTGTCCTTCCGTTTTTAAAGGAAGAGCTTGCCTAGTAGCACCCTCTGGTGAGTCCTGCAGGGAAATAAACAGGATCAGAAGGAGCACCCTGTAGTACAAGCTCCTGTCCCTTGTGATTAAGGTTATGATATCATGTAATCTACTTAGTAGGTTTATAAATATTCAGAGTTTTATGGGAGGGTGATCCTTCAAGGTATTCAGCAGCTTTTTGCATTTGTGAGAAGTTGTGAAAGATCTTAGTATGTTATCAAGGTGTACATTGGAGCAGTGTAAGCTTAATACAGGGTTAAAGAACTGTAAAACTGGAGGACGCTATTGCAAATATAAAAGAATATTTATATGTAAATAGAATTGTGCGTGCTTAGTTTGAGAAATTTAGAAATAAAAGACAGTGTTATTGAGAAATTCTTGAACGGAATGCGTGTGTGATCTCATGCACTGAAACACCCCGGGCAACATTGTCATAGATGCTGCATTTTGTTGTGTAATTATTCATTTATTTTTGCAGTCTGCATGTGTGTACATTGCTCAGAAACTTCCCAACTTTCACAAAAGGATAGAAGACTAATCTTAAACACTGAAAATGTGTATTTATTCAGTGCTTTACTTATATACCAGGCTTCCATGTTGTTGCGTTTAGTAGCAAAATTGTGTTCATTTAAAATAGTGTTTATATCCTGATGAGATATTCTATGATGTCATCACTAGCTGGATAGATGTGGGGAGAGCAGTGGGTGTTGTGTGCCTTGACTTTAGCAAAGCATTTGACACATCTCCTGCCACATCCCTGTTATGAAACTTGGTGTGGGATAGGTGAGTGGACAGAGAGGTGGATTGACAACTGGCTGACTGGCAGAGTCAGAGGGTTGTCGTCAGTGGTGCCGAGTCTGGTCAGAGGCCTGTAAGTAGTGGAGTTTTCAGGGGTTGGTGCTGGGTCCCATCTAGTTCAACATCTTCATCAATGACCTGGATGAAAGGATAGAGTCCATCCTCAGCAAGTTTGCTGATGATACAGTGCTGAGAGGAAGGTTTTGTTATCATTTGTTGAGACCTGGACAGACTTGAGAGTTGGGCAGGGAGGAACCTGATGAGGTTCAACAAGAGCAAGTGCAGAATCTTGCACCACGTAACTGCACGCATTGCTACAGGTTAGGCGATGACCTGATGGAGAAGGACCTGAGGGTCTTGGTGGGCAACAGGTTGGCCACAAGCCAGCAGTGTGCCCTTGTGGCCAAGAAGGCCAATGTTATCCTGGGGCGCATTAAAAAGAGCGTGGCCAGCAGGTCGAGGGAGGTGATCCTCCTCCTCTACTCTGCCCTGATGAGGCCACATTTAGATTACTGTGTCAAGTTCTGGGTGCCCCAGGTCAAAAAAACTGGGATGTCTTAGATGGAGTCCAGCAGAGGGCCATAAAGGTGATAAAGGGCCTGCAGCATCTCCTATATGAGGAAGGACTGAGTAACCTGAGTCTGTTCAGCGTGTGGAAAAGAAGATGCAGAGGGGACCTGATAAACATTTGTCAATCTCTAAAGGGATGTGGGAGGCAAATGGATGAGGCTGGGCTCTTCTCAATGGTGCATTGCTATAGGACAAGGAGTAACAGCCTAAAACTTGAGCATAGGAAGTTCTGTACTAATTTGCAAAAGAAATTCTTTACAGTAACGATGACGGAGCACTGGAACAGGTTGCCCAGAGAGGCTCTGGTGTCTACTTCTAGGTAGATATTCAAGACCCATCTGGACACCTACCTATGCAATTCATTGTATGCAACCTGCTTTAGCAGGGGGTTGGGCTAAACGATCTCTTGAGGTCCCTTTCACCCCCTGTGATTGTTGTCATACTGTAAAGAGCTGATAACTGCCTATTTCTACCATTTCATTCACTTAACCTTTCTTTTCAGCTTTCTCTACTAGCACAAAAAGACATTTATTATGTCAAATAGGTTTATATTTGTATTTACTAATCTACATGATTTGCTTTCAACAGAGTCCAGAGAGGGTTGAATAGTAAATGCTTATATATAAAATGCTCAGTGTGATCTTCACACATAAGGATCTTATTTCCTTTAAATTCAGACTACTAACATACAGTCACAGGATGGTTTGGGTTGGAAGGGACCTTTAATATCATCTAGTTCCAACCCCCTGCTATAGGCAGGGACACCTCCCTCTGGACCAGGTTACTCACAGCCCCATCCAGCCTGGCCTTGAGTGCTTCCAGGGAGGCGCATCCTCAACCTGTTCCATTGTTTCATTACCTTCACAGTCAAAAATTTCTTCCCAGTATCTAGTCTAAATCTACCCTCTTAGAGTTTATAACCATTTCCCCTCATCCTGTCACTACCTGCCTCATAAAAAATCCCTCCCCAGCTTTCCTTTAGGTACTGGAAGTCTGCTGTAAAGTCTCCTCAGAGCCTTCTCTTCCCTGCGCTCTTCTCTTAGCCTGTCCTCATAGGGGAGGTGCTCCAGCCCTCTGATCATCTTTGTGGCCCTCCTCTGGACCTGCTCCATGTCCTTGTGTTGGGGGCTCTGGAACTGGATGCAGTATTCCAGATGGGGTCTTATAAGAGCTGAGTAGAGGGATGGAATCACCTCCCTCAACCTGTTGGTCACGCTTTTCTTGATGCAACCTAGGATGTGGTTGGCCTTCTGGGCTGCAAGAGCACATTGCTGGCTCACACTGAATCTTTCATCAACTGACACTCCCAAATCCTTGTCCTCGGAGCTGCTCTCCAGCCATTCTCTGCCCAATCTGTATCCGTGCTTGAAAGTGCTCCAACCCAGATGCAGAACCTTGCACTTGGCCTTGTTGAACTTCATGAGGTTGGCATGCCCCTCCCCCCGCCCCCCCCCCCCCCCGACCTGTCAAGGTCCCTCTGGATGACATCCCTTTCCTCTAGTTGCACCACTAAGCTTTGGTGTTGTCTGCATTCTGGCTGCTTTCAAGTGAAATCTGCAAAAGTAAGAGCATAAAGGGTTAAGTCCAAAAATCTCTAGTGAAAGGTTGTAAGGAATGCTTAACTCGTAAGTCGGTAGTTCCTTAAATCCCATCTCCATGTAGTCACTCACAGGGCACTGTATCACAGAATTGTAGGGGTTGGAAGGGACCTCTAGAGATCATCGAGACCAACCTCCCTGCCAAAGCAGGTTCCCTAAACCAGGTCGCACAGGTAGGCGTCCAGGTGAGACTTGAACATCTCCAGAGAAGGAGACTCCACCACCCCCCTGGGCAGCCTGTTCCAGTGCTCCGTCACCTCACCTAAAGAAGTTCTTGTGCACATTCGTGCAAAACTTCTTATGCTGCATCTTGTGTCCGTCTCCCCTTGTCCTGTCTCCACGTACCACTGAAAAGAGCCTGGCCTCACCACTATGGGCCCCACACCTCAGATATTTATAAACCTGGGTCAGGTCCTCTCTCAGTCTTCTTTTCTCAAGGCTGAACAGACCCAGTTCACTCAACCTTTCTCCATAGCAGAGATGCTCCATGCCCCTCACCATCTTTGTTGCCCTCCGCTGGACTCTTTCCAAGAGATCCCTGTCTTTTTGGTACTGCGGAGCCCCGGACTGGATGCAGTGCTCCAGATGAGGCCTCACCAGGGCAGAGCAGAGGGGGAGGATCACCTCCTCAACCTGCTGGCCACGCTCTTTTTAATGCACGCCAGGATGCCATTGGCCTTTTGGCCACAAGGGCACACTGCTGGCTCATGGCCGACCTGTTGTCCACCAGGACACCCAGGTCCCTCTCTGCAGAGCTCCTCTCCAGCAGCTCATCCCCCATCTTGTACTGGTGCATGCAATTATTCCTCCTAGATGTAAGACTTGCTTTTGTTGAACCTCATCCGGTCTTTTTCTGCCCAGCTCTCCAGCCCATCCAGGTCTTGCTGAATGGCAGCACGGCCTTCAGGTGTGTCAGCCAATCCTCCCAACTTCGTATCATCAGCAAACTTACTGAGGGTGGCCACCATCCCCTCATCGAGGTCATTGATGAAGATGTTGAACAAGACTGGACCCAGCACCGACCCCTGAGGATCACCACTGGTTACAGGCCTCCAACCGGACTCTGCACCGCCAATGATGAGCCTCTGCGCTCTGCCAGTCAGCCAGTTCTCAACCCATCTCACTGTCCGCTCATCTATCCCACACTTCCTCAGCTTTGTTATAAGGATGTTGTGGGAGACAGTATCAAATGCCTTTCTAAAATCAAGGTAGACTACATCCACTGCTCTTCCCCCATCCACCCAGCATGTGACAACATCATAGAAGGCCACCACACTGGTTGAGCACAACCTCTCCTTGGTGAACCCGTGCTGACTACTCCTGATCACCTCCTTTTCTCCCAGTTGTCTGGAGATGGCATCCAGCACAGCTGTTCCATCACCTTTCCAGGGACAGAGGTGAGGCTGACAGGCCTATAATTACCTGGGTCTTCCTTCTTGTCCTTTTTGAAGGCTAGAGTGATGTTGGCTCTCCTCCAGTCTTCAGAGACCTCACCCATTATCCAAGACCTCTCAAAGATGATGGAGAGAGGTTCGGCAGTGACCTCTGCCAGCTCCCTCAGCACACTGTAGCCCAAGTGCATGCATCAACTGCTTGTTCCGTATAACATTATGGCCAGAAGCTGCTTCAAATTGCAAGCTTTCACCCTTCTGTAGTTTTGAAAAATGGAGAGTTGTGCTTAACGATCAGCTGGTGCAGCAGCCTACTGTCACCACAGGGTGCAGTGCTCAGTCATTGATAAGATAGTTTTGATTTCATTAGCCACAGTTGTTAATGTTGCCGCTTACTCCTTTCAAAGGATGGAAACCCTTGTAATTTTAGACAAAGACTGAAATACATTGGAGTGATTAGGATTTTTTTTCCATTGGCAGTATTTGCCAGATTCCAAGTAGAGAGCATTCTGTATTTTGAGCAGTTGAGCAGCTTCAAGATTTCTTTCAGCATGAAGCTTTTGCTCCAAATTTATTTCTACTGTGCTTGCTGTAATGCATTTATTTGTTTCCAACACCTGTCCATCCGCAGATGCTCTCCTCCCTGAATGATGGAACCAAGGAGTGCCAAATACATATGCGTATTTAAAGAAGGGTCTTACTAATGCTAGAGTTTGTACTGTGCGTTATTGTTATTATGCCATAGTATCAACTGCTCACTGTTGTTTTCCCTCTCTTTTTCAGCTTTTTTAATTGCCTGGTGAGAATGGCAAGGATTCGGATTTCTAGCACAATCATTACGCTTCTTGTTATGGTCCAGACTGGATTCCTACTCTTCATGTATGCTCGCTACAATAGCTTCACTCCTCATTCAGAAGAGAAATCGTCTCGAGTCCACATCCTCATCCTCTCCTCCTGGAGGTCGGGATCTTCTTTTGTCGGCCAGCTTTTCAGCCAGCACCCCAGTGTCTTCTACCTGATGGAGCCTGCATGGCATGTATGGGTTACAATGTACCAGAACAGTGCCAAAGTCTTGCACATGGCGGTGCGGGACCTGGTCAGGTCAGTCTTTCTCTGTGATATGTCTGTTTTTGATGCCTATATGCCTTGGAAAAGAAACTTATCTGACCTTTTCCAGTGGGCAGTGAGTCGGGCTCTGTGTTCAGCTCCCGCTTGTGACTCCTTTCAGCGTACTGACATAACCAGTGAAATGGCATGCAAAACTCTTTGTGGACGGTACCCATTCAGCAAGGTGGAAGAAGCCTGTAAAACTTACAGCCACGTTGTCATCAAGGAGGTTCGCTTCTTTGACCTGAAGGTCCTCTACCCACTTCTCACCGATCCATCCCTGAATCTCAAAATAATCCACTTGGTCCGTGATCCCAGGGCGGTTGTAAAGTCACGAGAACAATCAGTCAAAGCATTAGCCCGTGACAATGGAATTGTTCTGAGTACCAATGGCACTAAAGTGGAAGACAGCAAATATAAAGTAATGCAAGAGATTTGTAGAAGTCATGTTCAGATTTATGAAACAGCAACTCTAAAACCACCTAGCTTCCTTAAAGATCGCTATCTAATGATTCGTTTTGAAGATCTGGTAAGAGACCCATTGTCAGAAATTTCAGAAATGTATAAATTTGCAGATCTTAGTTTGACCCCCACACTTAAAAGCTGGGTCTATAACATCACACATGGACAGGGATCAGGAAAAAAAAAAGAAGCCTTCAAAATCACATCTCGAGATGCAGTTAATGTTTCCCAGGCCTGGAGAAATGTTCTTTCATTCCAGAAAATTAAAAAAATACAGGACGTTTGCAAAGGCGCTATAAACATGCTGGGCTATCAGCTAGTGGATTCAGAAAAAGAACAAAGAGATCTGTCACTGGATTTAGTGTTGCCAAGAAGACAAAATCAATTCAGTTGGTCATCGTTCAACCCAAAGAACTAAGCCATTACTTTGAGAGATTAGGGAGGGGAAAAAGGGAGAGTGTATCTATCTGTTTTGCAGTGTATAGGTAGTTTGAAAATCCTTGGCTAATGACTTTAATTATTTTCCTGCCTGCTGGTTCACAAAATAAAGCTTTTTTTTTTCCCCCCCAAACTTCTTACACCACAAAACAAATAAACAAAAAAAAATTGTGAAAAATTCAGCAAGATACTTGTGAGATTGTAAATTTGCAACTGTTTGTGCTGTTTTGAGTGTTGTTTTTAAAATATAAATTCTTTCGATAAAAGACATCTTTGTTCATTGATAATAGTTTTGTTCCAGTTTCATACTTAAAATATTCATTGTTTTTGATTCATATAAAGGGATCAAAATACAAACTAATTTGCCTTTTCTTTTTTCCCCCCTAAGAAATACTTGTCTTTTTTCTTTTGCTTTAAAATTGTTATGCAGTTGTGTATTTTTTTAGGCTTCTTTAAATTTCAACAGCTGGAATAACTGCAGTGGTTCCGTTGTAAAAGGCTCAAGGTTATCTTATTGATAGTTTTCTTGGAGTTTTGCAGTGGCAGATTTTGCAGTCAAATAGTTAAACAGAGATGTTGGCAAAGTGCAAAAAGCTTGGGATGCAAAAAACGAGGCGAGAAATCTTTGTTGGAGTTGCTGTGGAAATAGCATGTTAATGCTGTCCCAATTGTGTTTCAGTATTGCAACACAGTAGGCACATGTTTGATTCCTGTGAGAAACACTCGAAGTCAAAAATTTCAGTTGGACAAGGATCTTAGCGATAGCGATAGTGATAGTTTATTCACTATTTCAGTAACGGCCGCACGCCACCTATTGGCAACGGAGCGATTGCGCACCGGTCAGCGAAATTGATTCCGTTCGGTGCCCTAATTCGACGCGGGGAAATCTCTCCTGGCGCTCGCTCGTTGGTTGAGCGTCTTAGACTCACAATTTCCCGACGCTGTTGCTATGATACAGTTCTATATAAGGTTTGTTACCAGTCTGTTTCTTTGGTATGTTTTGTACTCTCCCATGGAAATAGGAGGGCAATACAAGTTTCTTAAAGAGCCCAGGCTAAAAGGGCAGGGTGGAGGAACAGAGTTGGGATCAGAGTTTTTTCCTTTCAAATACCAGAGCTGAATCGTACTCCCAAAGGAAAAAGGAGGGAGGAGGACAGCTGTGGAGGTGGAGAGCAGTGGAGCTGGGGAGCAGTTGGCACGAAGCCTCAGGGCGGATGGGCCGCGTCCGTTGGAGGGTCGCTGCACGGGAGGGTCGTGCGGAGCTTAGCTTTGCGACAACGGCGCCGCGACCGACTCTAACCGCTGGGATGAGGATCGTGCGGGCTCTAGGCGGGCCGGGAGAAAGACCGCGTACCACTAGCACGACGGCAAAACCGAGGGGATTACCGAGGGTACCCTGAGCCGCGGCCCCGTCTCGGGTACCCCACGACTCCGCGGGGAGGCAGCAGCACGGCGGTGGGAGGAGTGTGGTCCGGTCGGGGGCGGGCTGCGATCGGCAGCTCCCGGTGGGAGAGGCGGGCGGGGGTCGCGCCCTGTGAGCCTTCCCGCTGAAGGAGGCTCTGCGAGGTGCCGCTTTCGGGCTTTTTTAAAGGAGAACGAGCGCGGCGAGGTGTAGCGTTTCCCGCGGCGGCGCCAGGAGGGGCCGTGGCTCCCTGCTGGTGTTCGGCGGCGTTCCGCGCGGTCCTCGCTCCGCTCTTCACCACGTACACCGAGAGCACGTGCGCGGTGCCCGGGAGCTGTGCGGTGGCGGCAGCCTAGGATGCTTTCCTGTGGTGGTGGCAACGAGTGACCGAGTGACCGGGATCATCACCGCGGTGCCACGAATCTGGTCCATCAGCAGCGGCAGCCCCAGGGGGTTCTCGTGGCCGCCCGGAGGCGGCAGAACGGGGGCGCGGCCGCAGAACGCAGCCGGCTGGAAGCGGGCGGGGAGCCGCGCCGGGGCCTCTGCTGTCACCCGATGCCGTCTCTGGTGCCCGGAGACCAGGTTTGCAGTGGCATACGTGCCTCGGAGTACTGGAGGGGGACCTGCGAGGACATAGGCAAATGACCGCTTCGCAGGTTCCTGGTTAGCTAGAGTCAGAGCAACCCCAGGGAATCGCCAAAAGAGCTAGTAGGAGGGAAGACCAGAGGAGGATTGTAGAGCCTCCTCCCATGAGTCACAGCCTGAAGCACTGATTGAGCAGCTGGGGAAAAGACCCGGTCAGCCCTGGGAGCACAGGTGAAGGCAGTTCAGCTGTGGGGCCAGAAGGGACGGAGCCTGGCTGCAGCTCTTAGACCTCATTTAAGGGCTGACTGCCACGGGGGAAGGAGCTCTGGTTGGAGATGTCTCCTTGGCGAAGCTTTCTCTTGTGAACCTGGAATCCTCTGATAAGGTGAGCAATCTTCCTTGCTTCCTTTATGGTGCCTTTCTATTGTACTGGTCCTTCTGTCGTCACATCTCTGTTGTAATGCATTTCCTATTGCATTGATCTGTCCAGTTGCTACACCTAGTAATCACAGGAGCTAGGTGTATACACACTTCGTCAGAACTTTCCTAGAGCTTCTCCTATTGTGGTTCCCTCGGGACCTTTACTGAAGCAGGAACTGTCAGAGAGAAATCCAGGAAAGAGCAATGTTTCTAGAAAATCCTGTTGAAGAAAGGCTACTAGCCTCACACAGGTTAGGGAAAACTGCTGATAATAGTTGTGTGTTCTCTCTTCCAGGGGTGGGGCTGCAGGCTAAGGTATCCCTTCATCTGTGTGGATGTCACTGGCAACATTTGGCTTAGATTTGTACGTCTTTTGTCTCACTCTGTGGGAAAGAGAAGAAGGAGGAATCCTGTCACTTTTGGCAGGAACTACTGTGGTTGAAGGT
The DNA here is from genome assembly GCF_019232065.1 of Centrocercus urophasianus. Lineage (NCBI taxonomy): Eukaryota > Metazoa > Chordata > Aves > Galliformes > Phasianidae > Centrocercus > Centrocercus urophasianus. Next base: position 17,527,635 of record NW_024884755.1, read on the forward strand.
GAAAAGACCGAGAAGAAGTAAAGCAGGTGAGGTCTGAAATGAAGCTGCTGGAAGATTTTTCTAGCTGCAGACAAGGTGAATCCTATCCCTGTGAGTGAGGAAAGGTACCTCTAAGCAGTCATCAGTTGTCCAGGTCACCAGCATGTACCAGAAGGGAACAGAACCAGGTCCTAAACTGGCCAAAGGGATATTCCATACCATGTGGCATCATGCTGAGCAATAAAACTGGGGGAGTTGGCCAAGGGGAGAGACTACTGCTTGGGGACTGTCTGGGCATCAGTCAGGAGGTAATGTGTATCACTTGCTTTGTATAGCCTTTTACTGTTGTTTTTATTTTTTCTTCCCTTGCTGTCCTATAAAACTGTTCTAAACTCACAAGTGCTGCTTTTTTTTTTTTTTTTCTTTTTTCTTTCTAATTCTCTCCCCCAGCCCACTGAAGAGGAAGGGGAAGTGAGTAGTGATTCTGAGGGCTGGAGCACCTCTGCTGTGAAGAAAGGGAACTGGGCTTGTTTAGCTTGGAGAAGAGAAGGCTGCGGGGAGACCTCATTGTGGACTTCCAGTACTTGAAGGGAGTGAATAAACAGGAGGGGGAATGGCTGTTTATGAGGGTGATAGGGCAAGGGGGTATGGTCAAACTGAGACAGGAAAGTTTAGGTTAGATTTTAGGAGGATGTTTTTCCCTCAGAGGGTGGTGAGGCACTGGCACAGGTTGCCCAAGGAGGCTGTGGATGCCCCATCCCTGCAGGCATTCAAGGCCAGGCTGGATGTGGCTCTGGGCAGCCTGGGCTGCTGGTTGGCGACCTGCACACAGCAGGGGGATTGAAGCTAGATGAGCAGGTCCTTTTCAACCCAGGCTATTCTATGATGACTCTATATCTGAGTAGGAGTCCCTTTCTTTTCTCATTTGTCCAGGGATTTGGAGAAGTGAGGACATGAAATGAGTGGTGTGGTTATTCATCATAAGGTTGGGCACATTTACAGGAGAGTAACGAAAAAATCTTTCTCCAGTGTTGTAACTGAAACATTTGCAAGTGAAATATATGCTTTGCACTGTTACCACTTTATTTGGCCTGTGGGCTTCTGCTTCTTCCTGTCTAAGGAGCACGTGCTCTGCCCATAACAGACAAAACAAACAAAAAAACACAATCACAACCTGCAACTCCTGAAAATAGCACTCTCTCCCATTAACTGTAGTCCTATTCCTTGGCTAATTTATGTTCCGTGATGCAGTAGTAGAGAATCCACTCTGAAGGCTTACAATTTTACTCACTCTTCTCTCCAGCAGCAGCATCTGCCATGTAACCCTCATGTATAAGAGTTGCTGTGTATTTGATTGTTTAGTTAATTTGTTCTCTAGCTGTGTTTCTGAAGGCCCACACTACTTGTGGGGATAGTTTCAAGTGTTTCACAATAACAACTAATAGGATAAATAGGTAATGTTTCACTGTTTCTCTCTTACTGCATATAGCTTGTAAGATGAGCATGTCTCCATTATGTTTTATTTAGCTGAAGGGAAGTTGGAAGCTGAGCAGCAGAACGAACCTGAGAATTCTAATTACTTCTCTTTCATTCAAAAACTAAATTAAATGCTCATTTTCTGTTTTCAGTCCCAGTGGTGTTGCTATTAACAGAGGAAGGCGTATCAAATCTGTTTGGATTATGAGCACACAAGGACCAAGTAGTGAAGGCAGCAAAGACTCCCTAATAACTAAGAAAAAAAAAAAACCTAAAACATTTTGGGTAGCAGTATTTGTCAAAAAAGTCCTTTATCTGACCTATTTTTGGATTCTTTCCTGTTGAAACATCCTTGTTGTTGACTGAATCAAGTCAGAGAGGTTACAGAGATTCTCTGTGGTATTTCAGAGATCATGTAAAAGGCTGTTTGCAGTGTCTGATACACAGACTCAGATGTGAAAGATCCAAATAACTTATTACAAGTTTTCACATCACTTACATACATTCTTAAGTTTCATTTCGTAGCTTTCCCATCTGCTCTTACAGCTCTCCCATCCACTTTTACATGTCAACAGAGTATTCCGCAAATCCTCCGTAACTGTGCACTGATCTGATCAGAGCCATGAGCCATTTCTATTGCTTTTTCTCCTCTTCTAGAGGTATCCTTGCTTCTCATGCTGTTTATCTTGCTTCACAGCTGCTGCTTTGAATAGTCTTCCTGGTATTCCCACAGCTGTTAAACAGATTCAGCATCTGACTTTTTACTCCTCCCTAAATGAATTTAAGTGGCTGTTTATGATGTTGAAGTTCTTCAATCCTAGATATATGACATTATAAAAATTCATGCTTTTATCCAATCAAACAATGCACCAGAAGACTGCAAAACCCTCAGTAACTACTGCTGAACAAATGCTTTGAATCTACTACTGCTACACTTGCCTTGAATCCCTGTTTGCAAGAGATAATGCACTGGCAGTATCTCTTGCAAACTATACTGCTAGTATAACGTCAAGACAGTTATGAAGATCAGTTGGGATGACGCTGGTAAAGGGGTGCACAGAGCAGACAGTAGCTGAGGCTGAAGGAAAACTTGATTCCTGATAGCACTTTCGCTGCTGAGAAATAAAAGCACAGACTCTGAGGTAAATTCAGTAATGTGGAATACCCTAGGCTGACAATTAGTTTGTTCTTCAGTGTCAACTTCTGTCATGATTTATTACGTACAAGAAATTGTAGATTTTGTCAGAAGCTGTTTCAGTGTCTAGCTGTTATCGTTATCTGGGACTGGCTGCTGCTTGACATGCTGTCAACCTGTTGATAAGGTGTGCATTTCTTTCTCTTTCAATACTGAAAGTGGCATACCATTCTTTTTCTTCTGCTATGTAAAACTCCCGTTGTCGTCTTTGTAGTTTTGAGTTGTGTTCTCAAGCAGAATGTACAGCTGGATCTAGAACAGTTGCCAAAGAGGTATCTGCAGGCAAATGGTGCTGGATTTCCCAGGCGGAGGTCATAAAGTTCTTCACCTCCTTGCAAAGTGTTCTCATATTATTCTTACATAGCTTTGTATGTTACTGCTGTTCTGAGACTTTTTTGACAAATCCATTCTCTGTTTCCCAAAGGTGATGCTGAGAAACACGCCTCATGATGACTTATGCATACCTCACATTTCATATTAATTCTTCCTTTGGGTCAAAACTAGACCGAATACTTGAAACCATGCCTGGAAATCGCACTGTTATAAAAACAGTTCAGCTGTGGTGGCCGTGGTCAGAACACCCTGTGGCAGATCCTGGCAGTGATTGTGAATGAAAGAACTGACAACAAATTGCTTGATATCAAAACCATTCTGGTGGGTATCTACAAGCCTTGGGTGATGCGGATGGAATCTCAGAGTGGTGTGGCCAGGTACTGAAGCTGTTACTACGTTTTTTTCGTGAAGTTGTATGACTGTTTTGAATTGCTCTGTTAATAATTTCAAGCCATCCTTAGCTTCACTGCATGCATCTGTCCAACTGATACCAGCTTTTTCATCACCTCAGATGCTGGAAAAAAACAAACAAACAGGAAAACAACATCAATTTGATGATTACTTACTTATTTACAGATATTCATAAGCACTTAGCACAGCTCTTCTGGGGGTGGAGAAGGTTTCCTTGGTCTTTTTTTAATTTACGCTTTTTTATCACCCCTCTCATCCTCCATCTAACTTAAAGGTTTTTCTCTGCAAAGAAGAGAAAGCACGGAGCGCCAGGGACTGTGGTGCAGCTCCGCGTCGAACCGGTCAGCGAAGTTGTTTCCGCGGTCTCTGATGCCCCCTTGTGGCTAACCGGTGGAATGGCGGCCGTGTATGTTTGCTGCCGCAGACAGCAGGACGCATGCGCCCAGGCACGTGTAAGTGGTGTTCGTACTTAATCGTCGCTCTGCGCAACGAATCTGCCAAGTTTTGTTATGCTTAGTTCTCCAGTCAATAGTGCACATGCGCCAGAAAGCTTATAAATAGCATCGATTTCTAAGAAGCCTTGAGATGCGAGCAAGCAGTTAATTCTTGGACCACCGGCTCAGCGATACTTTTCTCTCTTCCAAACCTGGATGATCTTTATCTAATTTCTCGGGCGGTTTTACGCCCAAGACCGTCTCGGTAATAGACTACTGGAGCTCCAGGAGAGCTTGAGTGCGCGGCGGCGGGCGCATGCGTAGTGCGGCGCGG
>NW_024884756.1:0-76540 GCF_019232065.1 Centrocercus urophasianus
CCCTACTGAGAAGGACTTAGGGGTCCTGGTAGATGGAAAAGATAACCTGAGCCAGCAATTCGTACTTAAGGCCTCGAAGGCCAACAGAAGGCTATCCTGGGCTGCATCAAAGGAGAGATGGCCAGCAGTGCAAGGAAGGTGATTGTTCCCCCCGTTTTGTCCTTGTGAGGTCCCATCTGGAGTATTGTCTTCAGGCCTGAGACCCTCCACAAAGAGAAGATGTAGAGCTTTTGAAATGGGTCCAGAGGAGGGCCAGGAAGGCAATCAGAGGGATGGAGCACCACTCCTACAAAGAAAGGCTGAGGGAGCTTGGCTTGTTCAACCCGGAGAAGAAAAGGCTGAGGGCAGACTACGTTGTGGCCTTCCAATACTTAAATGGAGCTTATTAGCAGGAGTGGAATTCAAATTTCACATGGATGAACAGTGATAGAGCAATGGGGAACCTTTTTAAACTAAAAGAAGGGAGGTTCATATTAGATGTCAGGGAACTATTTCATTGAGAGAGTGGTGAGCTGCTGGAACAGGCTGCCCAGAAAAGTCGTAATTCTTATCACTTTTTTGGTTGTACGTTGTATGGGAACTGCTGAATCACGGCCTGAACCTCTGGTTGGTCATCTGAGGTGAGCAATGAGTCAGCCACGGGAACACAGGTGAAGGCAATTCAGCTGTGCTGCTGGAAGGGATGGAGCCTGGCTCCACCTCTCCTAGGCCCATTTAAGAGCTGACTGCCAGTGGGGAAAGATCTCTTCTGGAGATTCATTCCACTGGAGTTTCATAAGCAAGCCCAGGATGTCGGTAAGACTTCTATCCTTTCTGCTTTGGTGTAATAACTGCATAGCCAAGCCCTTTGGTACATTTGATAGCTATAGCATCTGTACTTTCATTGATTGTACATACGTACATTTGTGAAAAATTATTGTCAAAGGTGAAGCACCGGAAGAGTAATATTTCACCAAAATTGCTGATGAACACCTTGAGAACTCACTAGGAGTGGCAACCGCTGCTACTGAACAAACCTGATGTATCAATTTCACAAAAGCAAGGTCTAACATCCCACTAGTTTTTGTTGCTCCCTGTTTTTCATGTTGTTACAAAAATATGTAAAACATGCAGTTTATTATAGATTTTATATGCAGCCCATGACAATTCCCGTTACTCTGTGCAGCCCAGGTAAGCCAAAATGTTGGACAACCATGCTCTAGGTTAATAAAGGACAATGAGAAAACCCTGATCTTAGAATGATCAAATATTGTAAACTATGGAAACTGTACATGTTTTGTTTTTTTTACATATACTGTAAAAAAGCAGTTTACAGTGTGTATCTAATTACTGGCCAAAAGGAATAGAACCTTGTATGTACCACGTGGGAACTCATCTAAAACATGAAAAGAACTTCCCAGAGGATAAACTAGTGAAGAAAAAAAAAAAAAAAAAAAAATAAAAAAAAAATTATTATCTTTTGCAAAGGGAAAAAAGCATGAAAAGTCTCTGTCCTACATATAATAAATGTGCTGCCCACCTGTGTCACAGTTTTTGCACATAAGGTAACCTCTTTAACTTTGAATCCTGTGTATTCTGAACTACAGTCAAAGTCTCAACCAGTTGTAGAGCAAACGAAAGTAATGACAGAGCCTTTATTTGAGAAATAGGTGCCATAGGAAAAGATATCCAAGAGGAATTAACTCACCCCTCCTGGTAACAGTTTAGAGAAAAGGATGAGCAGAGGAATGTGACCCTATCCCGTTTGTACCATCGGGCTGCAGCAGAGAATGGCAGGGGGAATGGGGACCTGTGCAGACTCAGATGGGACGTGAAATATCATGGAGACAGAGGGGTGGCTCTAAACCCCCCGTGCTCACTCCAGACACTCATGTACTCGTGAAGCTCACCCACTGGTTCAGGCTGAGACCTTGAAATTCCACTACAACAGTTAAATATGAAAACACTGGCAGCGTTCTTGAACAGAAAAATTAGAAAGATTTCTTTATTTAATTTCAGTACAGGAACTGTTCTTCTAGTTCAAAGGCATGATCCTTTGTCATTTGCTTGTGGCAGAACAGAACTCCTGGGAGAACCAACTCATTGAAATTCCATTTGGCTTTTAGTTGTTTATAAAATACTTTGGTTAATCATGTTTGAAATGTGATATTTTTACAGAAGGATGCAGAAGTGAATAAGCTTGAAATGTCACTGAGGGAGATGACAAAATGTTGGGACGACCTCAAAGAAGCAAATGAATCCTTAAGAAAACAGGCAAGAGGAATTATTTTGTACAATCAGTTACTGTATCAGTCTGAGTTAACACTGCTAATTATCTGAACAGGATGTTTGCAAAAATTGATGATTTGGTTTCTCCAATACAGGGATGGTGTGATTGCGTATAAATACTCTCACCCTCTCTGTTTCTGAATTCTTTAGGCATTTTTGGAGTGTGTTCTTTTTTGTCACTTCTTTATGAAAAGAGTAGCGCAGTTGTTTATTAAATCACTTTGCTGCTCAGCAACTCCGATTTCAGAGTGTTGTTTACCAAAAAAAAAAGTGTTTTCCATTCACTGATATTTTAGTATTTTTCAATTCTTTCAGTTAAATGATGAGATTGTAGAGAAGAAGTAATTGAATGAACAAAAAAAAAGGACAGGAGAAGTTTGTTTCAGCTATCTGGAAGTAAGGTTTTTTCTTATTTTGCATGCTTCCTTTGTAGGTAACAAGTAAAATAGAATTCACGGTTCTTTTTTGTTGTAGTGGAAACATCAGTTTATAATGGCAGAGATGTATAAGGATACCTGTGAAGTGGCACAACAGATGACACCTTTCATGCAGGAATAAGTGAGGGCAGCATCAAAAGGGGATAAGGTAAGAATTGGGCAAGGTGAAAAAATCACTCACAAAAGCCATTCAGCAGTGGAACCTTCTCCATACAGCTGTTGAAATAAGAAAACGTAGCTGCTACTTTTTTTCATTCTAATAGTTAATTAGTTACTGTGGGCGGTACTCGGTGTGGGTGGTACGTGGGCTAAAGTGTTGTGAGCTGGGCTGGGATTGTGTGGAGGTTTGCAACAGTTACAGAAAGAATAGAGGAGGGAAGCAGATAGTAAATGGAAAGAATAAAGCTTGTTGCTAAAATTGTCCTTGGAATTTTATATTGTGTATCTACTTTTTATTTGTTTCCTGTGTTTTCCTCTCACCTTCTCTCTCATCTGTCAAAATTAGACTCTGCTTATACTCCTCCTTTGTGGTTATCCATGCTGCTGTCTAGTTTGCTTACAAGAGAAGATCTCTACTAACTAAATAAGTTCACAGGAGAACTCCCTGCTGCCCTTGGCACAAAGACAGGTCCGTGCAGGTTGTAGCATGGTCACCCGCACCAGTGGGAGCTGTCTGCAGACTCCTTTTAACAAGGAGCTGCCTGTATTTCTCCCATAGCCAGTGGGGGCTTCTCAATCCCTGGATACAAGGCCCAGCGGAGCAGACACGGCCTGTTCCACATTACTGTTTCTGCAGAGATAATATCTTCTATGGGCTCCCGGTAACTTCTGTCCTGAGCTTTGTCTCACTAAACGTTAAATGATGTAGGATTTGTCAGAACTAATGTGCTCTGGCGTGCATGTCTGTCTGCTGTTTTGGTTTAGAAGATCATCAAGGTGAAAGCTGTAATAACTGATGATGTGAATATATTACAGCTACCACCGAACTCTGAAGTTTATGGGCTCCTGACTGTCCTTATGGATTGGATCTTAGATGAGCTCCTTAGCAAACTCAAGAAACAAGAAGAAAGAGAGGACGGCCAGAAACCTCAGTGTAGCGGAAGAACCTACATCCAGGAAAGTGTTTGAAGGTAAAGGGACTTGAGTTTGCTCTGGTTCATGTGTTTTCAGATTCACGTATATACTGACTGATTTTATTGTGAGAGTAGAAAAGGTCAGCCTGTTTTGTATAGACCTGGGATAGAGCAATGAAAGCAGAATGACAGTTACTAAGTCAGTATTAATCCCAGCAGTCAGATGGAATGGCTGCATTGTCACTTATAAAACAGAGCCGTCGTTTTGAAGGAGAAGTGTCATGTTCAGTCTCAACTTGCAAGTTTCAGCCTGTCTTTTATTACCTGTGGTTTTTGCCTGCTGGTGATTTATCTTGTATGTTGTGTGTAACACTGTATAGAATTCATGTTTTCCTACAGAGATTCTCACACCTAATTAAAAATGTTTTAATGTCTACGTTGGATGTCAAAGTTTCAGATAATGACTCATAACAGATGATGCTATGCTCTACTGAAAGCCCTTCCTTCCATCTCTCTGGGGATAACAAGGCTTGGAAACCAATGTGGTATTCTTTATTGCTTTCCTTCATTCTGTGTAGTTTGTAGGCACTGGCATTGGCCTTGATAGTTGAGTTCACACACCGTACCTCTGCTTTGCATGCAAACCTGATTAAAACTTAAAATCTAAGTAAGGAGGTAATTCTTTTATCTCTAGAGGACCTGACCAGTGAGTGTTTGCACATGCAATCTGACAAACTTCAGGAGTAATTTGAGATTTTGGTTTGGTTTGTTTGGGTTTGGTTTTTGGAGTCTTGTTTTCACTTGTAGCCTGCTCACATGCTAAGCTGACATTCTGCATGTAACTTCGCCTTTGTGTGTTTTTACAGCTTCTGCCTGTGGCTGCAGAGCAGCTCCAGTGCATGTCGCTTGTGAATCCTAAACTGCACATGTCCCTGATGAGACTTATATACTGGTTTGTAAGGCAGCTAGACAATGATACTAAGGTAAATTCTCTGCAGATATTCAGGCATTTTGTCTTTTAAGTACACATAGAAAGTGGACATTTTCAGGGTGTATGTATAATAGAAACCTGGCTGTCTTTGCTAAACATCAATTTGTAACAGAGACATGGAAAAGTATGGCAAAAAAAACTTCTCATAAATGGAACTTTCTGAGATCGTTTTATTGATTTTTGCAGAGTCTATGAAAACATATTTTTACGTACGTATGCAATCGCTGTTGCAGTAGTGTCTAAGCATCTCGGGAAATACATTTTTATAAATATGCTTAGCAGAGTTGGCAGTTAGGAAAGGAAACACATTTTTGTTTACTTTATGTGCAAGATTAGCTGAAATTGATGGCAAAGTGTGGCAGAGCAGCATGGAAACTTTGGCTTTGTCCTCTGCTTAATGTCCCAATGAATTCATTGTTTTTCTTGACAAGGAGAAGCTATTTTAAATGATCACAGTGTAAAGTTTGATTCTGAAGTAATATTTCTGCACAGTTTGTGATGAAAATTTGAATTACTGTACCTTCCCTGAACGGCATTCTGAACATTCATGTTTAGATCTGCAAACACTTTTGCAGCTCGTGACTTCAGGCATCTGCACAGGGCAGCGTAGGTAGCACTGATTGAAATGGGGTTTCCTCTGCAAGCAGGGGCAGCTCAAATAAAGTCAGCATATCACGGGCCCTCTTTCCCCAGTCTCTTTGTGCAGTTAGTGTTGATAAGGCCCTGTGCTGACGGCACTCAGTTGCTTTTGTAATGCAAGCAGTATCTTCTGTGCAGATTCTGTTGTGACACACGATCGAACAATTTGGTATTTCACACGTAATCTTTAGGGGAACAGAGTAGATGGGAGCTTCATGTGCTTTCATGTTTACACTCAACATGCACACTGCTTGATTCAGGACCCAACAATGACAGAAATTATTATGAGACTTGCTGAAGATATTTTCACAGGCATAAGGAATAATGGAGATGTGCACAGTTCTTCCAGCCACTGTGCAAAGATTGAATCAAAATCAGCACTCTTCTTTACAAGTCCTTTTATGCCTATGAGGTTTCTGTCAACTATGGTTGTGCTTACAATAGAGACACCAGGTAAGCTCTGGGTTTTACTGAATCTTTTCATTATGATTCTATGATTCTGTGATTTTTTTTTTTTATTTATTTATTTTTATTTTTTTATTATTTTTTTTTTTATCCCTTTTAGTTTTTCCTTTTAGTTTCTCTCATCTGTATTTTTTTTCCAGGCGTGTACCTGGACAAAGTCCAGCAGTTCCATGATACCATAGTGTCCATGATGCTTTCCTAGTGAACGGAGTTTCACTTGCATGATACTTCCTTGTACAGCCAAACGCACTGAAACAAATATGAACCTTGCTATTATTCACTTCATGTTGTAATTTCTGTGGCCATTGTAATACAATTTATTTTAATCAGAGAGATGGCCAACGTGATAAAGCAGAACACAGATGATGGTAATTGTTTCAAGCAGGTGCTACAGCAGTAGCCAAGATCTTTAGTGCATATAATGGTACAGCACTTCCTCTTCTGTCAAGTGAAAAAAGTAGCACATTTCAACTGGTTCTAGAATATCACTGTCCTCTTTAAGCTGGTAGATTTTTCACCTTCCCTTGAAAGGCTGGTCAGCTGCAGTGCCAAGCATTTCTTTTCTGGTATAGTTAGCTATGATGTTCTACTCCTGCCGTTATAGATCCACGGACAGATAGATCACATAGATGTGTGGTGTTCATGGGTACGTCTGAGAAAACCAGTGGTGGAATAGCACATTGGGCTTCAACATATATCCTGCTTCCCTCGAGATGTTGGTCTCAGCAGATGGCACTGTAATTAAACTTTTGCCACCAGATAAACTTTTTTCCTTTGTACTTTACCAGGTGATCAGTGCTATTCCAAGATACTGAGAAAGATTTCACATCAGGAGATTAAGAAGATTTGATTGTTTCCCTTGACCTAATATCTTTGCATCGTTTAGTGCACTGCAGAACGAATGGACGGCTGCATGAAATACGTGCAGCAAAAGTTAAACTACAGCTTTGGATGGAAAGGAATGGCAGTAGCTGCTGTCCTGAAAGTCATGGCTCTTATTCAGATGAATGACCCTTTACTCCCTCAACAGAGGCTTCCCAGATGTTGAAGCCTACATGGTCTGAAACTATCCAGTTTCCAACTTCTTTTCACTCTTAAGGAAGATACTGGAAAGGTTTTGTGTTTTCTTTGGTGTGCAAGTTGTAGCTGGCCCTTTTGTCCACTCCCAACTGTTTTTTAAGGAAGAAGATGAGGCAGAGGATGTCTTTAAGGTTAGAAACATTCATCATCATTTCAGCCATTTGACTTTTTTTGGTGGTATATATTTGTTTAAGTAATTCTGAGGATAAATATTCACATATTGCTTATCAGAACTGTGACTGTAAAAATTGTATTGCTTGTTTTCTACTCTCTTTCAGTGAACTACCTGGAGCAGGCATTCTGCTGTGATACTGAGATCGGTTTTATAGCAGACCCCCACTTGTCTCAGATCAGGTCCGTGTCCGTACCAACAGAGGTACCTCAGAACTGGCTGCTGCTCACACATATTTCTAAAAAGCAAAAGCTTTCACAAAACGATACAGAAACCTACCACAGTTCAAGGAGACGCTGCAGAACCACCTCTATGAGAGACCTCTGTGGGCTCATCTGCTGAACCCATCAGGAAACATCTCAGCCAGCTGCAAATGGCATTCCCCAGGCCTGCTGTGCTGTGCCAAAGGCTGCACAGTCTTTACCAATTCTGATTTCAGATCTACCTTAAACTTGGATTCTGCTTTTTGGGACATGTCTGGTTTTGTGTTCCTTCAGCTCAGAGGGGTTACCCTGACATCTGCAAGACCCATTGTTTTGGGATTTGCTGCCGTTCCCAGGGAGTCATGCAGCATCGCAGCAGCTAAGCTCCAGTCCCTTCCCCAGTCTCAGTGGGATCAGTCCCTGTGCTGACAGAACTAACTCCACTGTGGTGCAGAAAGTGCCACTCCTTTATTCCTCGCAACATGCACCAGGTGACATGACAAGCAAGCGCACCCTCTCAGAGTTCAGGATCTACATTTGAACAGTTCTGACATGCATATGCAGTTCGTTGGCATACAAATCCATTCTTTTTCAAGGACTCAGATATGTGCTAATGTGCCTTTGGATGCCCAGTGCTACATAGGGTGGTCGGCTGCCCACCTATTATTTCCCATTTCCCACTATCAGCTTTACTATGGGACTTCTGACCCACTGCCATCCACTCTCCCCATTTGGAAGATTCCCATTGATTTTTAGGACACAGTGAGCCACTTTTCAACAACAGTGCATGTGGAGCCCGAGGGAAATGTCCTTGCACCGCTTGAGGCAAAAGATACATTATTCTATTATGTCCCCAGCACAAAATTATTGAGGAAAACAAGATATTTGCCCACTCAAGCTGAAATGTAAAGGTTTCAGAACTATCACTCGTGGATTCCTTTTGCTAAACTAGTATACAGATTCTTAAACTAATGTACTAATCCTATTGGTAAACAAACCAACTTATATCAGCAGAGAGTAGAACAATTCAGATGTTTGCTCTGTGATCTCTTTTGTCTAAAGCTTCTATGGAGGTTGTGGCATTATGAACAGTAATACATTACCCTCTGGTTAGATCTAACATGCCACGTGCATTCTGCTAAGTCTTGAGTAACAGCACATCAAGCAGTAACTGCTGTTGCAATGCCACTTTCAGTACTTGCGCCTCTTGTGAGTTTAACTCTTCAAAAGCATGTCTCGTCTAATTTGACAACATGTGGACTTGCTAGGTAGTGTTTTCAAAGATCTTTTGATGTTTTGCCCAGACCATTTCTAGAGCAAATACGTTCTCTCATATCATAGAGATTCTCTGTCCAGCGGTCATCTCTGAACTGAACTAACACTCAATTTGGGCAGAGTTTTTACAGATTACTGTACCACACTGCAACTCTGCATGTTGCTCTAAGGTTAAATACGAATAGAATTTTCCACTTGACCATCTCCAAAGCAGTCCAAATGGTTCAGAATAAAAACTGATTTGGCCAGTTCACATATTGATACAGTCTACAGAATTTTCAGAGAGCAGTGTGTATAGGATAGAATCATAGAATCATAGAATCACCAAGGTTGGAAAAGACCTAAAAGATCACCCAGTCCAACCGTTCACCTATTCCCAATAGCTCCTACTAAACCATGTCCCTCAACACAACATCCAGTCTTTCCCTGAACACCTCCAGGCTCGGTGACTCCACCACCTCCCTGGGCAGTCCGTTCCAGTGCCTGACCACCCTTTCTGAAAAGTAATACTTCCTCATGTCCAGCCTGAATCTCCCCTGCCGTAGCTTGAAGCCATTCCCCCTGGTCCTATCGCTAATGACGCTAATAGCCCACAATATAAACTACAAGAAGGGCAACCCCAGCACATACACATCTCTTATCGAAGCTTAGACGCTTTCCATCAACCATGTGTCGAATGGAACTCATGGACTGGTGTAACAATTAATGACTCCATGACACTACATCACGTTGCAAAGGGCTTGATGATGGGTTTCTTCTGTGACCACATTTAATGGATAGTAGATAGGTCCCTAGGTTCATTTCCCAGTCTGTTAGGCAGTTGGATATACCACGGAGGAATCACATGCAAATCATCATCAGGTTGATAAAGGAATGGTACCACAGTGCAGGGAGTGATGGTGAGCCAGGATGACCTGCAAAACCTGTTTGTGTTGACCCAAGTGTGAAAGTTTAACAAATCTGAGAACTGACATCACCACCTACAACCACCCAAACAAAATACTATTAAGAAGCACACAGACCTAGCTCTGGGAAGCAATCAACGGCAAAGCCAGCTGCCAAGGGTTAATGCTTGGCATGTGAATTCCGATGAAATAAGATAGGAGTCTGGGTTGGTTGGTTTTTTTGTTTGGTTGTTTTTTTCCTTTGTGTGTGATTTCATAAGTTTGTTTTTTAAATAATCCTCACTTTATTTAAAAAATAATTTAAGAATTACCTCAAGCTTCAACTTTGTTAGGCATGGCACTATTGAACTTCTGACTCCAGATAAGCTTATTTTTGCATTTTTATTTCACAACTCCATGAACAGCACAATTCCAGTCTAAGAATTATTCCTTTTGCACTACTGTTGGGAAAAAAAAAAAAAAAAAAAAAAAAAGAAAGAAGAAAGAAAATGCTTTATCAGTAGAAATTCCTCAATTACATTCCAAAAGGGAATTTCATAGTCATTAAACATTTGCTCAGATCCTCTTGATATATCTCATAAAGAAGGATCATTGGGACCCAGCTCCATTCTAGGTATTTCCATTAGTCTACCTGTGGCCCTGTTTTGCTTGCTCATGACTCACACTCTGAAGAATTTGCTTCTTCAAAGTGCCATACTTGGGCTTCAGAGATGCTCTGCTCAGGAAAACACATTTCCATTTCAAGAACAAACACTCTCATCTTTTTAAGTTTAATAAAAGCTTTAAAACCCAATGAGATGAGAAAAGCAATGCAAACTGTAGCAACACAGTAACACCAGGGTGCAGATTATCTTCAAACATCAAGATTTCATGGGCTCATTTCTTGTTGACAGTACAATGCTCGTACGTTTCTTAAAATCTAACCAACCAGCTTTCCCTCGATCCTGCAAAAATACATGCACAGATTGATCTACAGCCTCATTTCATCTAATGGATATTCTAAGGAAAACCAGGCCTTTATTATTATCCAGTTGCTTGTCAGGGGGATCAGAACACCTGCCTAAGGTAAAATACCACACAATATGCAGCGATAATGCCCAGCCTGTCTGCCACAGAGACTCTTGCAACCTTCTTCCCTGGTGGTCAATTTGCAAATGCTCTGGACTGTTTGTTGCTGTAAAGAAACTGCAACAAAACCAGTGCATCCTGAAACCATCAGATCTATTGGGAACCAGCTGAGCTGGGACTTCTCCAGGAAAGGTGGTGGCCAGGAAACACCAGCATCTTAGCAGCTATTTCATTTGGCCCATGCTCCCTGCATCTTGCCCAGAGGGCTCTCCAGCACAGAGCAGCAGGGAGTAGAAAGGAAGTTGAGTTGGTCAAATTTCTTGAAATGATACCATAGAATAAATACGTATCAAACTTCTAAATCTTGTTTTACTGACAAACTTTATTATCACTAGGCTGTCATGTGAAGAAAAACACCTTAGATTAGCTTTCAAGTACTCACTGGCATCAAAGTTGTTCCTCTTTATGTAAATCCTTTGAAGGTCCTGAGGCAAACACAGGAGCAAAAACATATAAATAAGAGAACCAAAGCAGCTCATGGAGTGGCACTGCAGACTGCTGCTCAGGCCAGCTCCCGTACACCCTTCCCATGCAGCGCAGTGAGGCTTCTCACAAGGAGATCAGCCTTCCAAAATGCACTGGAAATCAACAGAACAGAAAGGTCAGCCACAAAATTCAGCAGTTGCTGGAAGCAGAGTTGTCTTATCTTTCACAATTGCTTGAAATGACATACATTGCTCTTCACACATGTCCAGTGATGGTGACTTACGAGGAATACAGGAGCATCAGCAATCACACCCAGCCCATGGTGTTGAGTGGAACAGCCATGGGCAAAGCAGAGGCTGGGGCAGCGTGACAGCTCATCCTTGAGGGGACTGAGGACTTCCCTCACAATTTTCCACAAGTTAACTGCACAAAAAGGAGCAAACAAGTGAAGGAAGCCAAGCAGTATTTTATTGACTCCCACAACACAGATATGGATTGCATACAACCCTGGAAAACTTCTTACTTTTTAAAATCCTGGAATTATAAACGAGAGAACCTATTCCTCATAAATAACCTGGCACCATTCCTTCATCAAAAGATTGTGACATGGAACAGATTTCCTTTACAGTTTCATTAAAATTATTCATTTGAACAGCTTAAAAAACTATGCCTATAATAATACTTAAATATATTGCTCATATTTGTGACTTAGTAAAAAAAATAGTTTGAGCTAATACTTTCCTAGTGTTCAAAAAAATCCAAAGAGAGATCAACGTCTCATTGAGTAATTCAGAAAGATGGGTAAGTTATTTGTTTGAAATTATAAACAGACCTCATTTATCAACAGACTGAGTCCCTTAAAAATGTTTGTCTCACTTATTAATGCTAATGATCCCACAAAAATGCACACAGAGCAACCAGCTTTCCCTCAATCCTGCAAAATGTATGCACAGATTTATTTACAGCCATAAAGGCATTTCTGCAACATTCACAAGATGGGACTGATCTCAATAGTAAAAGCTCAAGCATTTGCAAATTCTGACCAAAAATCATTTGATTACTTTTAGCTTTAGAATAAGTCAGTCTGAACCTCAGTGAGATGACAATGGCAAAAGCCCAGACTGCATTCAGAAACTGTTGCCCTCCTGCTTCGTGGGGCTGGCAGAGGCCATGAGAGCACTCCTCATTGTAATGCAGAAACAGACAGTACAGCTTAAGCTGCCAACAAAGCTGAATCAACACAGCCTGTCTACTGCAGCGCACATTTGTTCCACTGGCACCTGGAAAACTTGGTAGCCTCTGGAAGCATCAGTCTTTTCTGAAGGGATCCATGGACTTGCTTGCCTTCCTGCAGTGCTTGCTATTATCCGTACTACCACCAAAAGCACACCAATTGCGTTTCCACACACCACTGCCAAGACACTAATCCAGAGGCTGAAACTAACACACTAGTGATTTATCAGGCCTGACCTTTTTTGAAGTTGAAAATGGGTTCCTACTTGGGAAATAACAAAGCAGCATGTCTCCTTGACGTTCATGATAGGCCAGAAGTGCTTTCTACAAAGTCTCCAGTGGTCCAAGTAGTCGGTAACCCCCCAAGAGATGCTTGGTCTGAGGTATGGTAACTTCAGTGACAGCTTCAGAAGGCAAAGGCTTTAGCCATAGGGCTGGCTGAAGAATTCCTTTGCTCCACTTCACTTCCCCCACAAATGTGCCAACACAACCCAAAGCTGCATCTCTGACCCAGTGCAGGTCTCAAAACAACCCTTGACTTCAAAGTATGGACAAGCCCATGGATCTGATGTCCTGGGCAGCGCAGGCAAGAAGTGGGGATTAGACACACTTGGCTTGGGTTTTGTGTCAGAAACTTCTGTGTCAATGAACATCTCCTTCACTGTTTGCAAAAGAATGATGATCACCAAGGGGCTTTCCAAAAAGCAAGCATGACACTTGAGAAGGTATGAGCCACAGGATGGGTTTGGACATAGACTTTGGGAGCAGATAACTGGTTTCAGACATTCTCTAATCCACACCTAAATATCATATACTAAAAAGAGTTTTTAATAGTGCCTTAGGTACAACAGCTAATCAAACAAATCTCAAAATATTTTCTTTCTATTTTACATTTTTACATAAAGCTGAAGTGTTTACATCTTTATGAAGAAGACCTAACTAATTGTCAAAGCAAATTAAACCACATTTAAGAGCAACTTACCCAATTAGTTTCATGAAGACCATCACACATGTAAAGCCAAAAGGTAATGAAATCTTGAAAAGGACACAACAACTTGAATGAAAGCAGAAGAGAAGTTTTAACAACCTTTTTGTCCATACAAGAGCTTTTCATTTCTTTTAGAAGAGAACAATTAATGTTCACTGAGTGACTTTTTTTTGGCCATTCAAGCTTAGTGACCTCAAAATGAGCAAATTTTCCTAAATTGTCATGTTGTAATTATTATTGTAACTCTAATGAGTTCAAAGGATATACAAATCACCTACATCTAAACAGAGTTCTGCACATTATAGACTAAACTGCATAACTTACAAATAATCATTTTGTTGTTTCCAGTTTACAATGGTTTAAAAAAAAAAAAGACTTCACAATGTGTGTAAATGGGAGGTAAATGTATTTTTAAAACCAGAATAGAAAGCTGCATGTTAAAAATGGGATCATAGACTAATAAATACATACATCAAAGACATGAATTTCTCAGCAGCTGGTTTTAAAGAGCAAGGAAGTGGGGAAAACTACTTGTCCAGACTTCATTCTGGCCCAGTGGTCTAGCTACATGCTAGCAACATCTAGCATGTATGATGATGTAGATGATGCTAGCAACATCTGCAATTCAAAAACAACTTAAAAGAGAAGAATCATCTTCGTTCCCTATTTTCCTCTTATAAAATTAAGCTACTTCTTACAAGTGTGGTGTAAAATCTAAATAAATATTTATTTCTTCATGCACTTGATGACATCAAATTAAAAAAGCAATTATTTTAACCCAGAAAAAATGAGTCATGGTATACTGTAAGGACAGACAACCTTACTGCAGATTTTCTACAGTAAAAGTATTTCTAGAAATACACCAGAAATTACTTTCTCATAACAAAATACACAATTATGTGTCAGATTATCATTGAGTTTCAATACTTAGGCAAAACCAAAACAGTTACTACCAAGCTTTGAAAAAGAAAAAACAGTAAAAAGATGTTTTAACAGGTATGGAGATGCCAGAAAGCAATGCTGGACACCAGGATTTCCAAAGCGACTCCCCTTCCAAACTGACGTGCAGACTGTGAATTAGACTGTGAGTGAAAACTGATCCTGTTCTATGGGTTTCTCCACCCATGCTCCAAGTCCTGCCTTCAGGAATGCTTTAAATAAACACTCTTTGGCAGTTTGATACTCAGTGGCTCCTTGCTTGGTTTCATGGTACATGTTAGGCTTGAAGATCTTCAAGCGCAAGCTGGACGAAAGCTGTGCAGATGAAAGAGACAAGAAAAGAAGAGAGCAAATGATTTATTCAGACCAACATTTGCAAAGCAACTGAGTTATGAAAATAGCAATTAGAAAAGGTAATGAACTACTCAACCAAATGTACAGGCAAAGGCAACAAGCCAAAAGCACAATATAAATTCCAGCCATTCTAACTCTGTATTCAGTTTCACTGCAACTATCCACACTTCCCCTCTTGCAAGCCGTGCCCTCCTGAAGAACCAAACCACATACAGAGACAAGCAATCTTTGGACTTCACTTTTCAGCAGTGCTGTGGTAGCTCCACTACGCTTAGCATGCCTTTAGCTTCTTCTGGATTACCTCTGTCCTTCGGCAGAGAAAATCTAGACACTGAAAAGCAGCTCGTGTATACTATTTGGCTCTTTTCTTTCTAAGGACAGAGTGAAATTTCTATAGGCTGGGTTTCAGCGCAACTGGGATTGTATTTCCAAAGAAATTAAAATGAGAAGGCAAAAGGAAAGGAGGTAAGAGCTTTTGCTTACTTAGCTATAACCAAAGATTATCAGACCCTCACATGCATTTTGTACCAGGCATTATACAACTGAATAACCTAAATGAATGTGTTATTTTCCATTACGGTGCGGACTGGTAGCTAATATCAGGCTCAGCTTAAGACAGGTGCAAAAAATAGCTTCTGAATACAGAAAGATACACATGGAAATGCCATAAAGAATAAATTGGAAGTGAAAAATGTTCCATGCTGGAATATATACCTTTGCATGAACACGCATCCAGCGGCTGTACAAAGCATGCTTACAGAGGCGAGATGCACGCCCCATTTCATCTTTGCCAGTTGTAGCATTAATAACTTCAAGACTACTGTCTCCCACTGTCCAATTTACACTGAAATTTGGTGCTTTCCCTGGTTGGCGTGCTTCTGCATTGCTAATACCTGAAAGAAGAGAAAATTAATGACAACAATAAACACTAACTGCTGATCATTCTTCTTACTAGGCTACTGAAATCATGCCACAAGCAATTCTTCCTTATGGGGACATTCTCCTGCAGATTTTTCACTAAATCATGGAAATACTGCCATATATATTTGATTCTCATCGTGATTTAAAATCCCCTCTCGCTCTGTCATTCCTAGCTCAGCAGGTAAACATCGGGAGAGAAACAAGAAACCAGCTTTCTCAGCGGAGGATTACACAGAAGACTGTAGTAGAGCTCCATGTGGACAGTGATATTAGCACCTTGCCATGTTAGCCTGGCTTTGGCTGGGATAGAGTTAATTTTCTTCAGAGCATCTGGCACTGCGATGTGTTTGGAACATAGGATGAAAATGACATTGATAATACACCAACGTTTTTAGTTGCCGAGCATTGCTGCGCCAAATCAAGGACAGTTCTGCTTCTGACACTGTTCTGCTAGTGAGGAGGCCAGGAGGCACAAGGAATAAAACAGGACAAAACCAGGAGCTGATATAAGCTGGCCAAAGGGATATTCCATACCAAGGGCGCCATACTCAGCAATAAAAGCTGCAGAAGCTGGCCACAGGAGCTGCCTTCACTCTGTGTCCAGCAGGGCATTGGTCAGCTGCTGGTGAGCAGCCTTCCTCACCTTTTTTTTTTTTTTCTTTTTAATTTCAACTCATTATTTCTTTCACATTAAACTGTCCTTTTCTCAGCCCAGGAATTCTCCCACGTTTATCTTTCTCAATTCTCTTTTCCACCCTACTGAGGGGGAGTGAGCGGGCCGCCAGGTGGTACTTAGCAGCTTGCTGGGTTAAATGACAACACGCAAATCAGGAATATCTGGTCTGGTTTACAGGGCAAACTAATTGATGAGTTATTGACCTGCAAATAACTATGAAGAAGAAATGCTGCTGGAGTACTGCACAAGGTAATCGTTGCCCTCAAAGCCCACTCACTGGCAACACTAGCAGAGTTCCAGACAGCGCAGATCCAGCAAAGCTTCCCTAGCTGTAACTGTCCCATCAATTCCCTTTCACTCTGCTGCTCTAAGAGTTCAAGTAGCTAAATGTACGGTTCCCTATGTCTGCACTTTAAAACCAGTGCAGAATGATGAACCCTCATCATGTCTCAGCACAAACAATTAGAGTTCAGCTAACAGGTTGTAACTGCAATCTTATTTAAAGCAGTCAATCCTATTTAGAAGTGTTTTTTCACTTTCCCTCGTAAAAAAATGGAGTTAGAGCAGTAGTGTGAGATGACAGAATGTCTTGTAAACTAAGGCATGAAGGCATCCACATTTCAGTAGCTGTAGAGTATGTTTCATTAGAATTACCATTATTTCTACATAAATACGACTGCCTTCAAAGGTAGTGCAGTGCTGCTTCCATGAATGTTTTACATACAAATGCAAGCCTTAGTGCGTGAAAGACAAGCTGGGAACCAGTAACACTTCTGTTTACTGATTCGCCTCCCTCCTTATAGCTGTGAGAAGAGGAATGACCTTCAGAGAGGGGTCTGACCTCACTGGTTCTCATCAGCAGAGGATGTCTCGCCTGAGAGCACTTCCTTCCTACCAACTGCACAGGGGCATGGTGCAACTAGCACACACATAGCCAGAGGTGCTTGGGCATCCAAGTTAGACAAAATAAGCCCCAAGCTCAGCATCCTATGCAGAAAGTCAAAACCAGCAGACACTTTTCTCATAAATCCAGCTGTGCTTCAGCTGCCTCTCCACTTCACATGCTCATTACTGCTGAAGATGCCCAGAAACAGCAACTGAAGGACTCCAATGTCAAAGCCCATTTTCTGCATGTCTCAGGAATGCTCTCAACACGTCCCCAGTGCTCTCAGGCAGCAGCCAGGGCCATCAGCACAGCGAGTGGTTTAAGTTTCACTTAAGTTTAAGCACTGTGGAATGGCTGTGCAGCATGGTGGCCTCACACACATTACAGGGATGGCGAAACTTCGTATGTCTCAATTTCTCATGAGGAGGGGAGGAGAAAGGGACAGGAGACAGGGGTGTTTTTTTTCTTTTTCTGATAAATAAGAATCCCATTTTTACTTTAATATAACTCTTTGAAAGTTTATTTTGCATCTAGTCTGAGTCTCTGCTAGGACTTACATCTAAAATAATCTAGTAAATTTGTATGATTTCAACATTAGCATTGCGGCAAGATGTGTTTCTTGATGGTATTTGAAATACAACCTAACAAAGTTAAGTCAGCCTAAAGCAGATAAGCACAGGACTCGTTTATTGGCCCTTAAAGCACTTAAAGGTCTTAAAGCACTTCTGGGTCCTGCACCCACTTGTAGGATGCAAAGATGAGAGTATGTGAGAGCTGTGAGGTCCTAGATGCAAAATTACAAAGCAAAATTCAGATAACCAGTTCCTCACTTACTAAATGAACATTTTGAAATATTGGATTTTCTGATACTGACGTGTTTTTATGCTTGGCTTATTTTGACCTTGTCGCTGTCACCGACAGACAGTATGCCAAGGAAATAATAAACAGTCCCACCATTCCACATTTGCTTAAAATAGGAGTTGAAAAAATGGAATTGGAATGACAGTTTCCTTTATTTTTATTTTCCAGTTTCTTTCAGGTGAGATTGTCACAACTTCTGCTGTTCATTATGAATGGTTGCCAAAAAATCCATGCACCAAGTCGCATGAAAACTGGAGTGGATCATGCACAACTGCTTCTGTGCCACTAAAGACCAAACACTGCAGAGCAAACAAACCCTACTACTCCACAAGTCACATAATAGAAGTTTTACACATAAAAGAACTATTAATTGAGAGCAGAAACAAAAGGAATCTAAACTCTGACTCTCCATATGCATGTAAATTCAGGCTTGTTTTATGAAGCTGATGTGAAACAGTCACTTGCTTAAGGCAGCACATACTGGAGAACTTATCAAACCTACTGAGGCAAGAGTAGACATGGCTACCACATGAGAAATGAGTCCGTCACATTTTTAATTTAACTTAAAAATATCTGTGCTATTACTTTTTCTTGTTTCATGTGCCACTGAACAAGCACGGTGATCGGATATCGTACAGTCAGTATCGCAAAAAAGGCCTTTTGCTCCTTTTCTTATTACTGTGAAAAAGCAATATTTCCATTTAAAAAACAAAATTCTGCCCTACATTTTCCTTTAGTGAGTGATTCCCTCCCCAGACCAACACGTCCAGAGTGTGAGCAATTCTTTCAGCAAACACTGGAGACAATTTACATTTCTCTACTGCCTTGCTCATGCAGTGGAGGCTGTATAGAAGCGATTTTCAAATAAAGATGAGATGGAATATAACATCCAGAGTGCAGTGTATTTCAGCAGCAGTTACACAACTGCATTTCTTAGGTCATTTTGATGTCATAACAAACAAAAATGACTCTGAATTTCAAGTACACTTAAACGACACCTTGGTAAGCAGCACTTATCTGCATGAACCGTGGAAAAATGCCAAAGGAGTCTCTGAAGGCAGATCACAGGCAGCATGAGCAGGAAACTAAGGTTGCAAAAACAAAGCATCTGACAGTCATTTAGGTAGATCATATCTTCTCTCTCAAGAGCTAGACATGAACGCAACACAATTAACTGAGACTAGTAGTGGGAGGGAAAGATAGGATAGAAAGTAGAGTGTTTCATTCTCCTTTGAAAAGTGTTACAACTACAATATTTTAGAGAACATCACTCTGAACTTCTTGGATATTCTTATAACCAGGTCTAATAAGCAAAATCAAAGGTCACCACTTCTTTGGGCCAACGTGTACATACTAGCAAAGCCTGACAGAGCTCGCAGCAAGTTTCATCCAAAGGAGGTAAGGGGCTAAACATACCAAAGTGGAAGAGATGGTAAGTGCCAGGAAACTCCAAAAATCACCTAAAAGTCTGCTGAAGGATTTTTTTTTTTTTTTTTTTTTTTTTTGTAAAAAGCAAACAAGCTAATTCAATAAAATTAAAGCAAACACAGTAGTCATTCAGAGAGCTGCTGAAGCATGAATATTTAAAATCTTCAGAAATTTCTTCCATGGATGTCAACATCTTATTGAATACAAAATATGAATTAAGTTTTTGCATCTAGACTGTCTGCAAAAGAGCATAGGTACATTCACAGATTGGAGCTTCTCTTCAAAGCAGATGAAGTTAACTAAAGATAAATAACTGGTAATACATATGAGGAATTTCCTGCACTCTCAGCTGGAAAACTGCTGCTCTGATATGTATGCTTCCAATTAACTTGATGAGGAAAGGATGCATAACTAGAAAATCTCCTATGAAAAAAGAAAGAACATTTGATGGAAAGATTATTTTTACCAGTAGAGTAGGTAACTTCATCTTAACGCAACTGTCCCTGCAGACACAAAAGTCATCTTGTAAGAGATTAAAAAACAGCTCTTAGAATGTTTTCTCAGCTAAATATTTCCATTTAAATATTTCGGGAGACAGTGAGGAAAGACAGAATGCCATAACTGAACAGCTATTTCTTTTTTAGTTGACTACATTATTAAAAACAAGTAATGATCCCACAATGGCGCAAATAAGGGAGAGAATGAAATTTGGGAGAGCTACTCCTGCTGTGCTTATTTCCATGTAAGAGTACACTGTGAAATAAGTGTACAAGAGTATAAGAGTCAAACAGTAGATGTGTAGCTACACCTAGGCCCCAGTTGAATCCAACATCACAGATCAGAAAACTAGCTTTCAAGACTAATCCAGCACAAGAAAATCCATCAGACTAATTCTTGTGAGTGTCTCCTCTCAAGCAAGGCTCCTGTGCATTTTGAGATATGCATTTTCATGAAACTCAATAGCTGAGAACACTTCTGAATTCTCTCTACTGCCCAGTGAGTTCTAGCTGAGCTGTTTGAACAGATGATGCTGTGTCATGACAGACAGTCATCTAACACTATTTCAGAACAAAAGATTTGTACAAAGCCAAGGTGCCCTGCTCCAAATTTGCTGTCTTGAAGAATTTCTTAAAATTCCCAGACATCAGACATCAGCAACACTCCACACATCAGCTATTAGGTCAATATAACAATAGAATATTTGGAACTGTGCACGTTGTCTCTATTACTTACTTGCTACTATAAGGATATACATGTCACTTAAAATTATAGTATGTTCTGGTCCAGGGAATCCTTACGAAATAAATTAAATACATAACAAGCTCCCTATGTTCATTTTTAAAATGTCATGTTTAAAATGTTCATGTTTAAAATGTCAAACTTCAAACATGCTTTAAAATACTGGTTGTTTTTTTTTAACTATTTTTCCTAGAAAATAAACAGATGTGACAAAAGCCTGGCTCTACAGAACAACACAGTACACACAACGACAGGAAGTATAACAGATCTCAGTTTTAAAGCTTTCACAACATTAGTGTAATCAGCTTTTTCTTTAGATTTTAAGACACTTTAGAACTTCACTTTTAACTTACTTAAATTATTATTTTATTAAATTAGTTCAAATACTCTCACCCCACTGGAGTCTAGAATCTGTGTGGTGCTAAAGAATAATGCTTGAAGTTTCAACAGCAGCTGCTGGTTACTTGCCAGGGTTGGCTGTTTGGCTGTTCTGCTGTCTGTCAGCTAATACTTAAAAAGGTATAAAAATATTTCTCCAGGACATTCCAGCAGGCTCTAAATGCAGCATTTGTGCATTAACTATGAAGTGAAAATGAAAATATTGTGACAGCTAGGTCAAGCAAACAAGTTGGGTGTTGTGCTAACTAAAACTAATTCTGCAACCAACACAGATGGATAACAAAATAAAATACAATCAGCGACATCTGAGATTGTCTCTTCATCCACTTTCAGTTGGGTATTGGCTTAAAGATTGTGAGCCAAATATTTTCATCTTGGAAGACTGATAAATGACGTAGCTATTCAATAAATACCTGCAATTGTAAGAGAAGTGAAAATGAGAGCTAATGCACTATCCACAGATGACAAGAGGTTTCATTAAGCCAGGGCTTTCAACTTGCCTCACCTGTTGCTAAGGTACACTCCAGATGGCAAATAGGTGAAAGTGCCTTCAGCTCATATCCTGGCTTTTTTGGCATCTTTTAACTCACCATAGGTTCTTGCTATGGTATCTCTGTCTGTGTATCCCTGCTAGGTTTACACTGTATCTTCTGCTTTGTAACCAGAAACCAATTTACTCACAAGACATATTTCCAACGTTTTGAAAAACTGCAAAATCACAATGCTACTGGAACAGACTTAGTTACCGGTACGGCTCTCTCCATTAGATACTTGCCACTAAGTAAAGGTCTGTTGAGTGTATAAAGAGGTGGTAGATCTTCTATCTCTGCTATCCTCTGGTATACGGCTCTGGATAGATGATCCCCATGATATAAACTCCCCAAGATGATGCTAGAGAAGTAAATTGGCTCCACAAAGAGGCTAAGTAAGGCTCCTTGAATACCCAATACGTTCCACCTAAGAGGGAGGGAAAAACAAAACAAAACAAAACAAAACAAAAAACTTTCTTTTTAATGGAACAAGTAACATCTGCTAGACATAACAGCAGTCAATCACAATGGACCAGACTTTCACAGAATCACAGAATCACAGAATGGCTTGGGTTGAAAGGGACCCCAAGGGCTATCTAGTTCCCTCTGCCACAGGCACAGCCGCAAACCTCCAGATCTGCTACTAGAACAGACTGCCCAGGGCCCCATCCAACCTGGCCTTGAACCACCTCCAGGGATGAAGCATCCACAGCCTCTCTGGGCAGCTGTTCCAGCACCTCACCACACTCTCTGCACAGAACTTCCCTCTGACATCCAATTTAAACTTTCCCTCTTTGTGCTTAGAACCATTCCCCCTTGTCTTACTACTGTCTACCCTTGTAAAAAGTTGACTTGACTCCTTTTTAAATACTGGAAGACCGCAAGCAGGTCTGCCCACAGCATTCTCTTCTCCAGGCTGAACAAGCCCAGCTCCCTGTCTGCATAGGGGAGGTGCTCCAGCTTTCTAACCATCTTTGTGGCCTTCTTCTGTACCCTCTTTAACAGCTCCACACTTCTCCTGTACTGAGGGCCCCAGACCTGGATGCAGTTCTCCAGATGTGGCCTCATGAGGGCAGAGTAGAGAGGGACAATTAATCTCCCTGTCCCTGCTGCCCCCCACCCCCTCTGGTGGAGCCCAGGATACCATCGGCCCTCTGAGTTGCAAGAGCACACTCATGGCTCATGTTCAGTTTTTCATCCACCAGGACCATTGGGTCCTTCTCCACAGGGCTTTCAACCCTTCCTCTCTTGAACAGAACATGGCTATGGTAACACAGCTATGACACCTGACAGAATTGCAGAGATCAGCTCAGCAAAATCCTGCGCAAGGCAACCAAGGTCTACTGACAGCGTCCTCATCAGGAACAAATTCCATTACCATATTTCCCTGCTAACATGTCTGGTGATTCATTTTGCAGCTGCAGCCTAATCCAAGAGATGGATAGGATCATTCAATCAGAGAAAGCCAAAATGTAACATCAACATTATGAAAAACTTCCCCAAAAGAGTGACTGGGCACTGGAACAGGCTGTCCAGGGAGTCACCATCCCTGGAGGTATTCAAAAAATGTCTAGATGTGGTACCTGGGGACACGGTTTAGTGGGCTATATTGGTGGTAGGTGGACAGTTGGACTAGATGAGCTTAGAGATCTTTTCCAACCTCAATGATCCTGTGATTCTATGATCCTCAGTCAAACAGTAGCTGGTGCCTCCAAGATACCTGACAGCGGACAAACCATTCATCCCACAGTGCAAGGATTGTGTCTGCAAGACCTCAGTACCTCATCACTGTAAGGGAAAGTTCACTCTTTAAATCCTAACCAAACTGTCCGCATCCTGCTGCCAAAGAGGATATTTGTACTTGGCTGCAATACTCATGGGCAGGATGAAAGCAGTCTCCACGCACATATACTCTTGGTGTACTTCAGCTGTTCCACAGATTCCAATAAAAAATCCCTGTCTGCATAACTGTGATCTACACTGGACCAAGTCTAGTATACATAGGAGCAAAATACTGAAGAGTTTTTGTGTCTATATTAATCTGATCAGGTTTTAGCTCCCAATCTGTACGTGACTATCGTATAGAACGCTTTAAAACCTCAGTGTCCTGTAGAGTATTTCCACTGTACTCTCTTTTGAAGTATACTTGCAAACAATTTGGCACTATTAAAATTGTTTAACTGAGTAAAACTGCAACACCCAGACAACTGGATTCACAAGCAGAAGGCAAGTTTTTTTTTGGTGTTTAATAAAAAATAAAAATAAAAATAAAAAACAGCATAACGGAAGTTCTTGTGCTCATATAGACTGCCTGTCCTTACCAAAATGTACATCCTAAACTGTCTTACAAAGTGTCCCTAAGAAAAGAGGACTATGTTAACAGTGTACCTTGTACCTCGTCCTTGGAGGGCATGGCTACACATCATCATCAATTCAGCTAGTAACTGTATAGTACAACTGTTTCATTACTTTGAAAAATAGAACTACACATTTTGGCTTGCAAAATGTTGAAAAAAGAGTAGAACAAAAATTGTACCCCAATGAAACAATTTATTCACATATTTTTACTAAGGATGAAAATGAAAAAAGTGTGCATTAGCTTACTCACCTGTCATTAAAAGTTTGCCCTGATGTATGAATAAAAATACTGTACTAACTAAAAATGAAGTATATATGTTACATTGAATAAAGACCTATTTTTTTTGATGGTGAAAATGCATAAAACAGTCAAGCATAACATTAAATGCATCAAGAGAAAACTATTGCTTTCTAGACACCCTTCTCTGGATCTTGCCATGACTAGAGGAACAGAGGAACTTCAAGTGCCAAATCAACTGCAATAGTGTCTTCATATTGGCAGCGTTATCTACAAGAAGCATAGAGAAGCATGTGGACTACTAACACAGGCAGATAATATTATGGAAGAAACATCTGGAGTAAGTATTGCAAATTAGGTTCCTACAGTTCTATCTGAAGTTTACAGACATACAGTTTAAGCCCCTTTTGGTTAGGCATATCAGGTTTTATTTTTCTTGAACAGTACTTGAGTGATGGATAGACATTTTTTAAAGGCCAGAGTATACCTCTCGCTCCCTAAACCAAACTTTTGCCAGATCCTTTGCCTGGCTTCCATGTTCAATATTTCTAGAGCATGTGTTTTCTTGCTTCCTTCCAGCTCCCACACCCAGCCATCTGTGGCTGGCACAGAAAATGACAGCTGAAGTTTGAATCTTTCAAAATCTAAAATGAGAGGAGGAGTTTGGATACTTAGCTTCTGCAAGGTGAACTACACAAACCTGTACTACAGTTGCTATCCTGTAGTAACTGCCCATGCCTCTGGTTTTGCTGGAATGAGCTTTTTCACCACTACCACTTTGGTGTATGCCTACTGGATTCAGAGCAATTGGCTTGCTGCAAGTACAAGGTTTGCAGAAAACACTCAAATATGCAAAGCCTTAGGCTCTTAAAATCTATTGGCTGGGGTTGGATGACGGTTGAGTTTATAGCATTTGCTTTAAATTTCAATTGTTTCAATGAAATAATATGCAATTATCTCGAGAAATACATCATACTTTTAGAAACTGGCAGTGTCTCAGATAAACGCAAAACTTAAAACAAATTTTATACATTACAACAGTGGCAGAAAGGAAGGATTACACAGACACTTTCTTGTTCCTATTTAGGCTGTACCTCTTTCTGGCTAACAAGAATTTCTCACTCCCATTAGTATATACACTAAAACCTCCTCTACAGACAGATACATCCTGAGAATAAGCCATACCAATACAATGCATCCATTTTCAAAAAGCCACAGGCCTACTGAAACCTGATATAGTAAAACTGACTCATCCCAGTTCACAAGCAGGACTTGTCAGAACATTTGTCAACTATCAAAAGCTACCAATTTAGTACTACAATTTACTGAAACCACAATTTCTTTTGAAGTGAATGGACGGTATAGGTTCACTCTAAATCATGAAGTGCAGAGTACAGAGTGCAAGATTCATTACAAAAAATGTTGATAAATTCAGCTTTTCTACCAAGCAGTGAAACACCTAAAAATACAATTTTTTTCTTCACATTAGTATATAAGGAGCATGAGAAAAAGGTTGAGTAACTGAAGCTGCGTAAATCAAGTTTGCAAACTCAAATCTTCCTGTGCTCACACTGAATTTCTAATACAGAAAGGAACCTTTCCATTGCAGTTCCATACTGCACCAGACTGCATGCAGATCCTGGCCATGGAACAGTGCTCAGGTACAGCAGTTTGATGGCTGGAGAAAGGGGTAACGGAAGAAAATTCTCCACCACTAATTCAGTAATTTAAATATCTTCTGCAGCAGCCATGGGCAAAAATACAAAACTTCCACATAAAATGACTTAATCCTTGGTCCAAATCTGATTGGCAGACCAGAGTGAACCAGACCCAGGCAATACCTTTTCTCAACATCAAAATAGGAGAACAGCACCACATTAGCAATACAAAAAAAAAACCGAACAAAGCACAACATTAAGCAGAAAATGGCTGCTGCGTTATGTCAGTGGAAACACCGACATGTCTACAGGCTCATATATAGGAGTTTCATGGAAGACAGCCTCAGCAAGCAAAGAGACATCCTCCTGTGTAAAACTTTTTGCAGGAAGATTTGTCTGTCTGAGCATAAAAGATATGCCTTCTGCGGCATATTTTGATGATATTCACTCATATGATGTTCTGAATGTTCTGATTTTAAGTTACCACAAGAATCAAGAGATCTTCTTTCACAAGCTTTATAAAATTTCAAGCTACATGGACATTCTAAATACCGGTTTTTATGCTGATACAAAGCACAAGCCACAAGACTTAGTTCCAGTCTGTCAAATAGAGCTGTCTCAAAATTTTGAGTCGAGTGTCTCAACGTCACTACAGTTAATGGTGATTTGTTCAGTATCTAAGAAAGGCCATTTTTATTTGCCTGAACAGCTCTCCATCAATGAGATGGCTGGCAAATGCAAGAGAAGCTAGGGCACCCTGTGCAGACAGGGATACCCACAGTCAAGTAGCACATGATATCCCTTCACCTTTCCTCTGCAGTTCCAGAAATGATGCACAACACAAGGGAAGGCAACCTGACGTGGTGCCAGTAAGCTCAAAGGATTGTTTACTTGTACTAAACTGACTCTCTGCAATTCTGAGCAGCCTTTTGTGACATAGAAGTTCCTTCAGACGGTCACTGAGTAATTTATGGCTATACCAGAGGCTCACTAAGATGTTGTAAAACCACAACTATGTTTGATGGGGCACCTCATTTTCTAAAGTTCTTCTAGTAATTATTAAAAAAAAAAATTAAGCGTAAAAAGGTAAATAAAAGCAACATGTAAAAATCACAGCTCTCTTTATTCCTCAGTTTGGAAAATTGATCCAAGAACAAAAACTTTCCGAAGACAATGGTTCTGCTGAGGAGTTTGAATTAATTGCTGATAGCCTTGAATTTATTTACAGGTATCATTTCCACAGAAACTACACTACAACAAAGAGCACAATAACACTACTTGACAGAGCACATTCTCAGCTACAAAACACTATTTTTCAACATAATCACTATCATTAGCTATGCATTTGCACCAGCCATGAACAATAGTCTGCATGCCATGTGTGTCAGAACCTGCACCAGAAGTGGCCTGCTGTTGCTACTGCTGAAATGCACTACTCACCACCCCACTGTGCTCACATCTGCTGTTTGTCTTCATAAACGTTCAGCAAACATTAATGAATGTCAGTGGGTGCAATTTTTTCCTCGAGGAGGAATTTAATAGCACACCTTTGTTTCACATACACTTCCATGTCAGATGCCCCTCTGCTGCCATCTGTCACACAGCATCAAAATGTAAAGAATATTGGTGGGAAGGTTCAACATCTACTGCCATATCACCACCATCTGCCTCTGACACCGTGGGCCAACATTATAAAATAGGAAGCATTATTTTTGGAGCAGCCCTTGTACATTCACCACTTACATGCTGTTCCCTGCAGATGGAACAAGCAGAGCTGATTTCATTCACCTAACCCCTCTCTCCTCTCTATCCTTTCTCTCATGTGTAAACCTGATTTCTCTTTGCTTTCTGAAGAGATTAACTCGGTCTCTATGATCAGTCTTCCCTTCTTAAGCCACGGAAAGGCAGCAACATCTTCATGTCCAGCAGTCAGTATTTTTCTTCAGGTGGCGTAGTCACCACAATTTACATCAATAAACACAAGTCCACAGTCTTTGACAGCAGCCCTTCTCAAAAGCATCTTTCTACTCATCCCAAGGTCAGATTTTCAACTACAGACAATAAGATTTAACTTCACTTGCAGCTGAGCATCCAGGCTGGCCACATACAGCTCTGATTTGTCCCAGTGTTTCTGGTGTTGTTTGGATATGTGGCATGCTACTAAGCCCATGTCACTGGTTTGCATGGTTACATGATGATACACACTGGGTGGTGGTTTCCTACCTCTTTCTCTGAGGTTTTTAATCTAGGTATTACACAGCAATCACATATCAAAAGCAAGGCATTCAAATCAGCCACATGGACTAAGACCTGCTCAGAAGAAATGTTCTTCTTAGTGCTGTTCAGAAAGCACGCCAGCTCTGCCATGGAGCTTTCCATTTAGAATAACTCAGAAACTCAAAAAAGGCTCCAAAGGCAGCTGCTGAACATACAGCCTTTAGTGAGCACACAGAGAATTTTCTAGTTGTTTTTGTACCACCTCATCAGTCCCCACC
Organism: Centrocercus urophasianus; assembly: GCF_019232065.1. Classification (NCBI taxonomy): domain Eukaryota; kingdom Metazoa; phylum Chordata; class Aves; order Galliformes; family Phasianidae; genus Centrocercus; species Centrocercus urophasianus. Next base: position 28,266 of record NW_024884756.1, read on the forward strand.
TAGGTGGTGGGGTCAAGAAGGAGAAGCCATCAAGGGAATAAACAGAAAGACAGAGTTACAAACTTCCATTTGGATTTTACATTGTAAATAGCAGAAATCAAAGTCAGTACGTAGGTATGTGATGTTCTTGCACAGCAAAGAAGTAATATTTTTCCCTCTTCCATGGTAGAAGAGCACCAATGACTTCCCCTTTACACAACCGAACCACTTCTCAATTAAACCACTTCTTAAGTGATCCCAGAGCCTTCCTAGCAAGGAAATAGGGTAAAAAAAGCAATTTAAGTCTTCTTATCAAGACAGCAATTTGAATGTTTGGTGAGAAATTAAATAACTGTTTATTTGAAGCCAAAAAGCTTCAAAAGAATGTAGGTAAAAAACATCAAAAAGGACAAAAATATGCATAATGAAGTAGCATGAAACAAGCTGGGGATCTTTTTTTAAAACAAATGCATGCATGCCACCAAACTGGTATTCCTGTCATAGAATAAAGTTGCTCTGAAATGTCACCAAGACACTGGGATAATCCCATTCAAATGCTCCTGAGCCAGATGACAGTACATTGTTTTACCTACACAGGCCTGTTGCTGTTTTCCACAGCTTTTTACATGGTGAAATCATTAAGGGTTAGAGTTTAGCACCCCTCATTTCCTTTCTGCCTAAAGCACAGCTATCAATCTCTTGACTTTTTCTCTTTTTTCTGCCTTTCCCAACACAAGCAGAAAGTGATTTCCAAGGAGGTGACTTAGGGAGAGAAAGGGATGCTGAGTATCTGCCACCAGCTAAGGAAGAATGAGGTGAGCTGAGCTAGCTGGAGAACAGCAGCAGATTCAAGAGCTGTTTCACACGCGCTACCTCAGCCCGTGGCACAACACAAGCCCTGGCTTGAGATGGCTAAGCCTGCCAACGTACAGTCAGCCCAGGATGCTCATCCACTCTTGCATTAGATCTCACCCATTACTAATGGTGGGCTTGGCCCATCATGGTAATGAGCAGCAGTCACTGGAGAAATTCTACTTTTTAGCACTTCTTTGCAGGATAAAGAAGCTCAGCAAAAATTTTGCAGGTTTCTCGGATCTTCCTACCCTTCCTACCCTTCTAGCTAGGTGCTAGAAAGCACACGTTAACAAAGCACTCGGAGGCTGAAAATAATAGCTTGGCTTATGCATATAATCCACACAGAGAGGGCTGTTCATACAGAAAGAGTCTTCCTGCTCTGGATTGCCCATGTAATCCTCCACACAGTACTTAACCACGTGTTTTCCAGGCCGGCACTGTGAACCTTTGGGAAACATCAGTGGAAGCACACGGGGCGATGGCGTTCTGGAGTACTGACTGCTGGAAACTACAAAGCAATGCATTCTTTCAAATTTAAATGGACAAAACATGGTCATAAGTGTCAGGGAAATGTAAAAAAGAAAAAAGTAAAGAAAAAAAAGAATATGAAAATTTGGGCCTCCTTACCCGTCATACAGTCTTTGTTCTGTGTCAAAGGGTTCTATTTGCTTCCTTCACTGGCACAAACAAAATTATTCCCATTTGCCCCAAGGACAGTTGACAGCTAGCTACGCAAGCGAGAGATGGATTCTGTTCTGCATCACACAAAATCAACAAAATAGTCAAATGTGTTCTAGCTCAATAACTGCCTTCATTTTTTATTTTCACTAACAGCAATGATGACGCGATAATAGAAGTCAATGAATGCAGCTTGAATACCACATTGGATGGTTAGAGGAAGCCATTGATATGAAGCTGGGAAACCGGTGTTGCAAATTATTGAAAATATTATTAAAAAAATTTAAATGTCACTTTTGTAGAACTATTTCTCAACAACCTACTGCCCTAGCTTGTGAAAGGCCTTAATCATTAATGTTGGAGGGATTCATACTAAAGTAAAATGTCTTTCTTCAGTGGGGATGATTACTTGAGAAAAGACTAGAGGAGAAAAGCAATTACTTAAAATTCATCCTGTACTTTTTTTATTTGGTGTACACAGTTCATAATTAGTTCAAATATACCTTTCAATGTTAAAATACACTTAATAAATTTTGCATCAACTTTGACTAGACAGAACAGCACAGCTATTTTACTTACAAAACAACTGAAATATACTCAGCCAAAAAAACTTGGTATTTCCTATCTATTTCACACACACACACAAAAAAAAAAAGAGTCTGCACAAACAGACTCATTTTTAAAAGATTACAATTTTCCAGCAGCTCTCCTAGATTTCTGACACTTTTATTAAGGATACTACTTCTCAATTTGGTGGGATATCATCTGTCCATTCCCAATTTAAAAAAAATCTTTCAGTCTCTCAATATTTCGCTCTCAATAATGACAATAAAGAAGGTACTGGATAAAATATAAATAAAAGGACTCGTACTGGAAACAAAATATTTAATTACAGTAAAAATACTGAAACTAAAATTTAAATAATTATGAAGTTAGAAATTAAAAGTGCCTGTCAATTAACTGGACACATATATACACACTTATACATAAGCATATACATATACTATATATATAAAGTATAAAGTATACTTTGTTTTTTTATTTATACTTTATATATATTTATACTTTTATAAATACTCTCTCTATTACAATAGTAAAAATCTAAATCTGTTCACGGAATGCATAAGTTGTCCCATTGGTACACAAGGCTGTACACCACCAGAAGATTTAATTCAAATTTAACTAAAGTAATATATTTATCACACCCTTTTGCTAAGGCTATGTTGGGAACAGGAGGGAAAAGGAATTCCTCTGATATTTTCCTTTGATAGAAATACAAAACAAAGCTGTCATGACTTGAAGTACCTGAAATTACACATAATGTTTTCATCTCACTTCTGAAGCTAGCAGGAGGTCTGACACCAACTGCTGGTGAAGAATCAGAGCTTTATCACTGGAATTGCAGACATGCTACAGCTAAGCAATGAAAGCAATCAACAGCCTGCGCATTCATTATAGCTGCCATGCATCCCTCCTGTCTTACTCAGCAATAAAAGGCAACAGTAGAAAAAACAGTTCTTTAGTCTCTCACCTTGCTATCTTGTCACTGCATGACATAGTAAGTAGCCTTTCTCCTTGCAACACTCCATCCCATGTCTGGATGGTGGTAGTAGAGCGCACAGGGATCGTCCCTTCCCCAGATTCTATTTTTGTTCGTAGCTGTCCTCTTGCTTTGCGGTTTGGATGTCTGTCCCCTTGATCTAAATGACAAAAGTTACTTACAATCAACCAAGAAACATTCTCAATTTTACATAGAGCATTAAATGAGCATTAAATGAGTCTATTAAAGTCTGCATAACAATTTCTATCATTCCTTACAGTTTAGTTACAGCAAGACATGCAAAATGTCTTCTAAAACTGCAATAAAACCAAGCTTTACATTAGGAAACACGGTCAGCAGGCACTTCTAAAATAGTGTTTTGGGCATTTTAATATTAGAATGAAGTCAATTAACAGATCAGGACTGAGAACAACCTTTAAAAATAGAAACACTGAGATGGCTATATTAGTTTAGTAAGAATGCTTGCTGAATCACTGGCTTATCCTTGCTGGCAATCAGCTTCTTGAAGACCACAGAATCATAGAATCACAGAATGGCCTAGGTTGAAAAGGAGCACAGTGCTCATCAGTTCCAACCCCCTGCTATGTGAAGGGTCGCCAACCAGAGACCAGGCTGCCCAGAGCCACATCCAGCCTGGCCTTGAATACCTCCAGGGATGGGGCATCCACAGCCTCCTCGGGCAACCTGTTCCAATGCCTCACCACCCTCTGGGTGAAAAACTTCCTCCTAATATCCAACCTAGGCCTCCTTTGTCTCAGTTTAAAACCATTCCCCCTTATTCTAACACTATCCACCCTTATAAATAGCTGTTCCCCCTCCTGTTTATAAGCTCCCTTCAAATATTGGAAGGCCAGTATGTGGACCATGTGGATGATCACCCTGTATCTAAATTCTACAATACAGTAAGAACAGCTCAGATCTTTGACTAATACACATCTGCACTAAAAGGAAAGAAGATGCCTGAATTTCAACCATGTCACTTCCACATGTTCAAATAATACTTTAAACACCAATACTATAATATTATGCTGTCGTACCCTCTTGTGCTGCTTCATGTGGTGAGAAAATTCTAGCATCTCCACAAGGAGACGTGCTGATATAGAGATGGAACTGTACATTCTCCTTCAGTTTAAAACCGCCTCGCTCTGATTTGATAAAAATGGATTTTTCCTGATCATCTTTATTGCTGAAACAGAGAATACAGCTTAAGTCAAAAAGAAAGTTAATACATAAACAACGTAGGCTGCTCAGTCCTAACAGGCATTAAAAACAAACACAGGATGTCTAGAAATTTTGCAGTATAACTCCAACAAGTTATTACAAAATGAAAAGTCAATGGAGAAGATAAATAGAGAGTCCTTTATGTTATCACAGTGGGGTTTGGAGACTTCTCAGAAAACAAAACAACATCACGCTGTAGACTACTTGAGATGACTTTGATTTATATGTTTACCTTCTCAGGATTGACAATGAACCAAATACAGGCTCTGTTCATGTCAAACTTTAGAGTAAAGGTCATGAGTTCTCAGTTAAACATTCTAATGCAACAAGTGGTACTTTACACATCAGTTTGTTTCAGCGGGGCAATCTAGAACAAGTATTTCACACTGAAATTATTCAAAGATACATTTTTGGCAGCTTTTCAACTGAATGAAGCCAGTTTATCTTCCCATAAGCTTACCTTAGATAAAGCTCGAGTTGTGTATACAGAAATTTAAGCAGGCACCGGCGGGATATAATTTCTGCATGGCAATCATTTAATGCAAGACCACGGTCACTCATATATTCACCATTAATGCATTTTGTTCCCGTAGAAACACTTATTACCAGAGCATCTTTCACATCCGTACCTGGAAAAACAAAATTTTAGAAGATACAATTAAAATCACAACCTAGCAAGAGAACTTCCTGTAGAATTCACACAAGGTTTTTTACTCTGTTCCTTTTTAAAATAAAAAAAAATAAATTCTTATGATTCTTTCTCATTCTTTCTTAAAAGCAAAAGGTTTATACAGACTTATCCAGTATGGCCTACGGTTCTTGAGAGTTCAGGTAAGGTTCTTGAGAGTTTTGGAGTTCAGGTAAGTTAGAAATTGAAACATGAAAGGTAAAACTAGAGAATGAAGGAAGTTTGAGTGTTAAGCCACTGCAGAACTTACCAGCAGTACAGGACTTCTTGAGATGCATTCCCTGATGTTAAATAATTTGGCACAACAGAATTTAAAAATATTTTCTGTGTTTTCTATACAAACAACTACCTTTGTCATTAAATTTTAAAAAAAGTCAGCTCCATTAAGAGTTGAGAAAGATAGATCAGAACCTTACATACATCCATCAAAATAAAGAAAATTACACCATAAAGTGGATAGCCCTACCAGCTCTCATTGCTTATGAAATAAATATTCACTGAAGTACAGCCTTGACAAAAATGGATGAGGCCAGCTGCCCTATCTACTGCAGGTGGAAAAGTGGGAAACCAGTTCACTGATCCAACACAGAACAGCTGTGCAAGGGAGTCCAGGCATCCTCCAGATACTGAACTTACTTATGAGAAGCCTGTTTCTAACTCCATGTAAAGCGAGTTCTTCAGTTAATCAAAATGCATTTACATGTTAACTAAGTCTGGATTCTTTCGGCAAATGTCTTTTCTGGTAATCTTGGACACAGATACAATACAACCTTGATAAATAGGATGAAATTTAAAAAAAAAAAAAGAAAAAAGAAATACAGTTCTACAGCATGTTCTTCATGATTGGTCATCATTATGAATCACAGAACCACAGAATCAGAATGACTTGGCTTGGAATGGACCTTAAAGTTCACCCAGTCCCAACGATTGCCATGGGGTTGGACCTCTACCTGTGGGGCACCACCCACCAGCCCAGGTTGCCCAAAGCCTCATCCAGTCCGGCCTTGAGTACTCCCATAACTTCTATGTAGACTGTTCCAGTGCCACACCAACTTCATTGTGAAGAATTTCTTCCTTATATCCAATCTAAACCTCACTTTTATTGATTAAAACTGTTACCTCTTGTCCTATCATTACACTCCCTGATAAAGAATCCTCCCCAGTTATCCCGTAGACCTCCTTTTAAGGACTGAAAGTCTGCTATAAGGTCTCCCCAGATCCTTTTCCTCTCTATCAGTTTCTGATCAGATGGGCTTCCGGAAATATTTTGGTGTCTTAACTCCTCACACACTTGGAATCTACCTGGAATACAAAGTCATCAGTGATGGAAGACATTCACAGTCAGCACTTTAAATCATCCAGAAGACAGCAGAATTTTTTACAAGCTCACATTTAAGGATCTGTGTTAAAAACACAGTACTTGCTTTTATGGATCATATAATATTTCATGGAAACTAGGGATATCAGAAACGTTAGGCTTCAGCCCTCTGAAGTTAGAGCTCCAGCTCTCTGATCATCATTGTGGCCCTCCTCTGGACCTGCTCCAACAGCTCCATGTGTTTCTTGTGTTGCAGGCTCCAGAACTGGATGCAATACTCTGGGTGAGGTCTCACGAGAGCAGAGCAGAGGGGCAAAATCACCTCCTTCGTCCTGCTGGTCACAGAATCACAATATCACAGAATCACAGAATTGTAGGGGTTGGAAGGGACCTCCAGAGATCATCGAGTCCAACCCCCCTGCCAAAGCAGGTTCCCTACAGCAGGTTGCACAGGTCGGCATCCAGGCAGGTCCTGAACATCTCCAGAGAAGGAGACTCCACCACCTCCCTGGGCAGCCTGTTCCAGTGCTCCGTCACCTCACTGTACAGAAGTTCTTGCGCATGTTTGTGCGGAACTTCCTATGCTGCAGTTTCCAGCCGTTTCCCCTTGTCCTGTCTCCACTCACCACTCAAAAGAGTCCGGCCTCGCCATTCTGCCCCCCACACCTTAGATATTTATAGACCTGGATCAGGTCCCCTCTCAGTCTTCTTTTCTCAAGGCTGAACAGACCCAGTTCACTCAGCCTTTCTCCACAGGAGAGATGCTCCAGGCCCCTCACCATCTTTGTGGCCCTCTGCTGGACTCTTTCCAAGAGATCCCTGTCTTTTTTGTACTGGGGAGCCCAGAACTGGACGCAGTGCTCCAGATGAGGCCTTACCAGGGCAGAATAGAGGGGGAGGATCACCTCCCTCGACCTGCTGGCCACACTCTTTTTAATGTACCCCAAGGATGCCATTGGCCCTCTTGGCCACAAGGGCACACTGCTGGCTCATGGCAACCTGTCATCCACCAGGACACCCAGGTCCCTCTCCGCAGAGCTCCTCTCCAGCAGCTCATCCCCCAACCTGTACTGGTGCATGCAATTATTCCTCCCCAGATGCAAGACTCCACACTTGCTTTTGTTAAACCTCATCCATTTTTTTTCTGCCCAGCTCTCCAGCCTGTCACGCTTCTCTTGATGCAAACTAGCATATGGTTGGCCTTCTGGGCTGCAAGTGCACATTACTGGCTCCTGTTGACGCTTTCAACAATGGACAACCCCCAGATCCTTCTCCTCAGGGCTGCTCTCTCAAGCTATTCTCCACCCAGTCTGTATTTGTGCTTGGGATTGCCCCAAACCCAATGCAGGACCTTGCACTTGGCCTTGAAGTGCAGGGGGTTGGCACAGACTCACCCCTCAAGCCTGTGCAGGTCTGTCTACTTAGCATCCCTTCCCTTTAGATAGCATCTCTTCCCTCTAGATAGCATCTCTTCCCTCTAGCGTGTATCACTCAGCTTGGTTTCATCTGCGAGCTCAGTGGTGCAGTTGGTCAGAAATGGTCACAGAATCACAGAATCACAGAATCACCTGGGTTGGAAGGGACCTCAAGGATCATGTAGTTCCAACCCCCCTGCCTAGCAGGGCCACCAAACATACACATTCAGATCAGGTTGCCCAGGACCCTGTCCAACCTGGCCTTGAACACATCCAAGGACGGGGCATCCACAACCTCCCTGGGCAGCCCGTTCCAGGGCCTAACCACTCTCCTTGTAAAGAAACTATACGTTGTAAAGAAACGTCAAAACTATAACGTTTACTTCAGTCATACTTGTAAAACTTCTACAACAGTCAACGTTGCAGAATTACTTTGTGATCTTGTGGCTTCCTTATCTTGCTTTGCTTCTACAAGCAGCTTTTGCTTCCCTATTAAACTTCCTCAAGACTTCTCACCTTCCTTCCGTCTTCTCTCCACTCCCTGAAAGAGGGCACTGAGTGAGAAGCTGTGTGGGTGTTTGGCTGCTGGACAGGGTCAACCCAACCAGAGATATCTGGCAACATGGCTTGGGCCAAAGGTTCCCAGGTCACAATCTTGTTCTAGAGTATGCATTACTTTCTACCTTAACTAGCACCCTCAGAACTCATAAATGAAATTGGAAGGCCCCTACAAATATCTCCACGTAAGGAAAGGGCTAGCACCACCCAAGAAAATAGAAGCTAACATGCAACCCAAAAGAACAAGAAAAAAACTCACAGCACATAGCTGCATAAAGGCCATCCAAAAGAAATGCCACTGTACATTTATCACTGATCTTGGTCTGATTTGTACAGCTTAGTGGAGGCACCTCATGACACGCACAAAATGAAGTGCCCACTGCAAAGGATCAGTTGTACTGAAGAAAAAGATAAACCTTAACCTAAGGAAAATTCAGAGACAGAATTCAGTTTAGGATAAAGATTCCCTGTTCTCAGTGTTCAGGCTGAGCACGTATCTCAGGACAGCAATCAGAGACCTGTGACAATACTACTGTTTGCACTTGCATACTAGAAGCAGCTGCTGAAACACCAGGTGCTTTCTTTTTCACCAGAACAACTGAGACACAAAACACTTAGAATGAAATGCAGCACAACTTACTAAACAAAGTGCAAAATTTTAAACACTTGGAAAGCAAGCATAATATCCTACATAACACGCCAAAAACAAGGATGCCACCTGTGTGAACAATGTGATGAAATGTATTTTAGACTTACTTTCAAAAAATTTCATACTTCATTCTAAAAAGTACTTTAAAGAGATCTATTTTGTGGACTGTGAGTTACCTCAGAAACCTCAACTACACAGAAGACAGCAACTCAGGAAACAGACTAATCATCCTTAGCCTATATTTAGTGCACATTCCAGATTAAACAGTAAGCATATATTTCAATATTGGTTGACTGAAAAAAAAAGAACATAATTTCTTAGAATACAAACAAAGCTTTGGTGTTTAGACAGTTAAAACAGTACTTTTTATTTTTACCTGTTGTCATGACAATTCCAGCAAGGACTTTTCTACGTGCATGTGGAGAAGTGAAATTTTCTGTCAAATCACAGAATTTATCTACAACCAAGCGTGCAACAGCATCAGCTAAAACCTGTTGGATCACACAGAAATGCACATTAGAAAATTAAACAACCTTTAAAAAAATACAACAGTGCTATGTTATAAAGATCTGCATTTTTGAATGATTCAACACAACAGATTAAAACTGCTTGCATTGTTCGTTTTGAAACTAGGCAAAGATTTTGATGCATCTTCAGTACATCAAGGAGGGCCAGGTGTAAATTTCAGGCACATTGAACACTCTTTATATGTCGTAGAGTTCTGTGTGCTTCACACCTATTAAAACAGGGTCACACAGCCCTAAGACAAGCATCAGAGTATCTAATGTTCATGATATTATGAACACCTGTGGCTTAGCACAACTGAATAAACAGATGGGTCAATATTTTCATGCTCAAACCTCAAAATACATCATTTCAGCATCAACACTGGACTTGACAGGAAGAATTAAGTGTAAAACCCAGCGTCTTCAAATCGACATGGAAACCTTTTATAACAGTCAAATGAACTACCTGACTACTACGTACTAAGAATTAATTTCTTTTCAACAGTGGTTAAATTTTCTTCTTTTTTAAAAACAAGATATTTGCAAATTTAAGAGAGGCACTTGTATAGCATACCTATGTCAAAATGAGGAAGACTTATCTCTTTCACCTGAAGGAAAACTTGCAAATGGAGAATAAACTCTGAAAGAATTCAGGAGACTGTGTGACTTCATCTTCCCAGAACAATCAAGAAATTAAGAAAATTCCAAGTTTAACTGGGTATTGTAGACTGGGGATAAAAACATATGCTTAAAAAATACAGAAATCTCATCTCAAACTATTGGAAGAAGAATCCAATGTATTAAATTAGACAGAAGAAGCAAAAGAAATGGTGGAAAAACTGAAACAAGATTTGGTGACACACCAGTTTGGCTCTTCTTGCCGTGGATAAACCGTTTCATCTCTATACAAGTAAGTGAGGGTGCTGCTTTAGAAGTCTTAACCCAAAAATGGGAAGACAAAAGAAAACTTACAGCATACCTGTCTAAATTACTAGATTCTGTATTCTGTGGATTGCCAGAATTTTTTCAGGCACTGGCAACAACTGCCTTATTGTTGGAAGAAAGCAGGAAATTCACCTTTGGAGGACAACTGACCCTCACCAAGTAAAGAATATGCTTTACTCAGAAGGCAGAAAGGCAGCTAACAGACTCCAGGATACTGAAATATGAAGCTATATTAATAGAAAGAGATGATTTAGCTATAGTCACTGTCTATCCTGAATCCTGCCTCCTTCTATTTGAAGGGAACTGAAGATACAGTGAACATTATGTGGAACATAATTGTTTAGATTTAATCAATTATCAAAGACCAGGTCAGACTTACAAGATATACCCTTAAATAAAGCAGAAATATAGTTTATAGATGGATCCTCTAGAGTGGTACATGGAAGATGATCTAATGGTTTCACCATCATCAAAGAGACAGAAGGAAAAGCTGAGGAAATGGGATGTTTCTCTGCTAATTGATCAGCTCTAACTTGTAAATTACATGCATAAAATCAAGCACTAAAAGTGTTACAAAGAAAACAGTGAACTATATATACAGACTTGTGATATGTGTATGGAGTCAAAAATTCAAAAAAAAAAAAAAAAATTGGGAAGAAAGGGGTTTAATAAACAATAGAAGGAAGGAATTGTCCCATGAGGCATTGATTAGACAGGTTTTGGAAAGCTTGTTATTATCTGAGAAAATTGCCATAGAGCACGTAAAAGGGCACCAAAAAGGAAACCGTCTCTGATGAGAAGACTAAAGAAGATGTCTTGCAGTCAGAAATGAAAATGAATTAGAACTACTTCACAGAAAGATTTGGGAGTCTCACCTTATGAGCTGCTTTTTGGATTACCAAACTGTTCCCCAGTTTGAAACTAAAAATATTTTCCTCCAAAACTATATTTGGGTTGCCTTCCTCTGTATCTTCTCTCAGACGCCAGAGACTGTTTTGGTAGATAACTATTAATAATAATGTAGATTGGATCAATTATATTTACTACAATTTGCAGAGGTCCATAAATTATACTAGAGATGCTATAAAAGATTGCAGAACAATTAGATGCCACTAGTAGGATAGCATGGGAAAATAGGATAGCATTAGACACGATGTTGGCTGAAAAGGGAGGAGGTTGTGTGATGCCAGGCGGTCAGTGTTGCTCCTTTATTCCTAACAATACTGCTTCAAATGGCATCATAATTAGGACACTGCAAGGACAAACCACTCTGACCAATGAACTGGCAGAGAATTCAGGAATAGACACTTCACTTACTGGATGATTAGAGTCTTTGTTTGGTAAATGGAAAGGAGTAGTAGTATCCATACTTATATCTTTGTGGTAGCAGGGGTTTTAACAGCAGTTGGCTACTGAACTATCCGCTGTGTTAAAGAATTGGTCCAGTGGCTAATTGAAACCACCCTATCTAAGCAGATGTCAGTAGGGCCACCACTGTAAAGATGTTGATGTTATGGGAAGAAGTAGAAAATGGTGATCAGGACAACCTCTGCACAGAAGAGAACTGTGAAGGCTGGAAGTCACCTACAGGACCATGCCTTAATAGAAATTGCAAAAAGCAGTAGTTGTTTAAATAAAAGTAAGGGGGAATTCTGGGAGACAACATATTGTTTTTGCAGAAGAAATAGAATGTGATACAAAAGGGACATATCTCGGAATCCATGATACCAGGTAAGTGTTTGTGGGAAACGGGTATTCTTGAGAAATAGAAGACTGTGAAAGAATGTCATTTTTAGAGCTAACAGGAAAATCTGGCTGGCATTTTAACTCTCCTGCCTTGGGAAGATTGCTGGAAAGGAGGTGGGGGCAACCAAAGGTAACATCTTTAAGACATACATCTGTATCCAGAACTGCACAAGAAGAAATAAACTTATCTGGCAGATACATGGCAGGATAAACTGGAGAGGCAACTAATTTGTGGATTTTGCTTACTTGGTGAGACAAAGAAAGATGGACTTTTTTCAACTACCTGCAAAGGGGATGCACACATGATATGCAAACAGGAGAGAATGTGACCCTGGAAGTAGGGGAGGGACACAGTACTGGGAACTAAGAGATGTAAGAGCTTTGTTTCTTTACAGCAGGCACTTCTGCTTGCAGAACACCTACCACTGCAATTGCAAAATAAAATACTGTTTAGTGAGACTCTTGCCTGAGCCTCAGCTATTGGCTTGCGAGTGCTTCTCACAGCTTGAACCTCCACTGCCATACCACCACCACCTGACTCTGATATCTGGTAACAACAAACAAGGCTGAGGTACTTAACTTTTTTGCCTCTGATAACTCTGATAACTGCTTGCCACACAGCCTTCAAACAACTGGTTTAGTAGCAGGGAACTAGGGAAGCAACATCCCTCCCACTGTAAGTGAAGATCAGGTTCGTAACCACCTGAGGAACTTGAACATCCACAAGTCTATGGGTCCCAATGTGATTCATCCCAGAGCTGTGGGGGAATTGGCTGATGTAGCCACAAAGCCACTCTCAGTGATATCTGAAAAGATGTGGCAATCAGGTGAAATCTGTGGTGACTGGAAAAAGGGCAACATCACACCGAAATTTTAAACAGGTAAAAAGAATGAACCTGGGAACTTTCAACCTGTCAGTCTCATCTCTGTGCCAGGGAAGATTATAGAACTGATCCTCCTGGAAGCCATGCTAAGGCACATGGAAGGCAGCAAGGTGATATCAAAGAACCAGCATGGCTTCACCAAAGGCAAATCCTGCTTGACCAACTTAATGGCTTTCTATGATGCTGTCACTGCATCAACAGACAAGGGAAGAGCACTGATGTCATCTATCTTGACTTTAGTAAGGCCTTTGATGTGGTACCCCACAACATCCTTCTCTCCAAGTTGGAAAGACAGAGATCTGATGGGTGTACTGTTCGATGGATGAAGGACTGGTTGCAAGATTGTACCAAGAGAGTGGTGGTCAATGGCCTAATGTCTGGAAGGGGATGGTGACAAGTGGTGGGCTGCATCAAAAGCTGTGCAACCAGCAGGGTGAGAGAGGTGATCCTACCCCTCTGCTCTGTGCTGGGGAGACCTCACCTGGAGTACTGCACCCAGATAGAGATTCCTCAGTACAGGAGAGACACAGACCTGGTGGACTGTGTTCAGAGAAGGGCCACAAAAAAGATCCATGGAATGGAACAGTTCTCCATTGAGGACAGGCAGAGAGAGCTAGGGCTGTTCAACCTGGAGAAGAGAAGGCTGCAAAGTGACCAGTCAAGTTATGTGGCCTATCGGTATCAAAAGGGGAGCTACAGGACAAAAAGGGACAGACTCTTCAGCAGGGTCTGTGGTGATAGAAGAAGGGAAAATGGCTTCAAGCTCAGGATGGGTAGATATAAGGAGAAAATCTTTTATGCTAAGGGTGGTGAGGCACTGGAACAGGTTGCTCAGCATTGTGGTTGATGCCCCATCCTTGGAGACTTCCAACGCAAGGCTGGATCAGGCCCTGGGAACCCTGATCTAGCTGTGGTGTTCCTGTGCATTGCAGGGGTGTTGGACTGGATGGCCCTCAGAGGTCCCTTCCAACTCTAAGGATTCTACGATCATAAGCAAACATAATAAAACAGGAGGCATTACTTTCAAAGCAGCCCTCATACAATATATTTAATACATAAGTAACAAAACATTTTAATTCTTAATATTTTTATTGAAACTTTTTAAAAAAGAAAGCAATAAAACAAACAAAAAAAACCATGTGGGATGTTTGACTGTTTTTGTGAAACTAACATGAGTCTAGTTCAGTGGCAGTGGTTGCAATTCTTAGTGAGGTATCAACGGGTCCATCAGAGATTTCTGATGAAATATTACTCATTCTGTGCTTCATCCTTGTCAATTAATCACAAATGTATGTACTGCCAAAAAGCAATGACATGAATAAGGTGTGATTGTGAAGTGAGAAGCATTTTCGCTATTAAGAGAGGTCTTATGGAAGTCTGTTAAGGAGACATACAAATTTTTTTAGTTGAATATACGATTGCATCTCTATAGATTCCACCTGAAAATTTTAACTTAATGTATTTATACTGACAGAAAATGTAGTTGCAAACATAAATTTATGATTTTTTTGCAATCCTGAAACCTATCCTCAAATTCCCATATCAAAGCAGAAATCAACGCTCACATTTTTCTCTGTTCACAGAAACACTGACTGTGTTTAGCCAATGTATCAAAATGCACACCAGTGTCTGGTTGTTGCTGAATGCACACGTGGGGCCAGGTTGGGTCACTTGACAGGGTTGCTGCCTTTATAGTGTGAGTTGTCACACTGCAAGCTGTGCTGGGCCACAGGTCCAACATGTCTGATTTAATGCCAAATCAGACTCTTAAATGTTCTGATGATATTAACCTGAATATGTTGAAAGATACAGCTGTCATTTGCAGAAAAGAATAAAACCCGAAGTCCACATTTTATGGCCCTTTAGTATTTGCTGTGACTTATGGCACAATACAGGATATCTTGCTTGAGTGGAATGGGAGGTAAAGCAAGATGGCTATCAGTTTACAAAATCTAACTGGCCATAAAAATATTTTCTTTGTGTTGGAGAGGTAAAACCCTACCATGCAGGACTGACAATTTCTCCCACTTTAACACACTAGCTGAGAAGGTAATAAAAGCCCAAGGCCAGATTTTCAGCAGATTACCTTCATCTGCTCCATGGTACATGACAAAATTCTTGCCGGGTTTAAGTCATTTTTTGAACAAAGATATTTTCCTTATTGCAGGCAAGTCTTTCACCACTCACAAAAGGTCAAACTGTAAACAAGATTGCTTAGCACAGACTGGCTGTAAATGTTATAAATCACAGGACATTGATTAATCCACTGTGCTGACCAGAAAGCAATACCCATATCTATTTTATGAGCTGATGTCTAATATAATGACCTCCACCAATCTTTGATAGCTTACATGTGTATTTCCACTTTTGATTTCCTCCAAAGAGCTTGCAGCTACCAGAAGGTGTGTAACTACTGACATGCAAATTTTCTCACACAATCACCATTATCAGCATTTTATTTTGTCTACAAATTAGTACAAATCCCACCTTCATTTACATTGCTCCTGTACTCTCCAATGTTTATGATTTCAAGACAATATCCAAATTTAACATCGTTATGTATACTAACCCCAGAAGAGCAATCATTGTTAAAAAACAAACAACAAATCCCATAAATGAAGTAGGACCTCACTGTGGCCTTCCAATATTTGAAGGGAGCATATAGTAGACAGGAGGGGGAACAGCTGCTTACAAGAGTGCATAGTGATAGGATAAGGGGGAATGGTTTTAAACTGAGACAGGGGAGGTTTAGGTTGGATATTAGGAGGAAGTTTTTCACCCAGAGGGTGGTGAGGCACTGGAACAGGTTGCCAAAGGAGGCTGTGGATGCCCCATCCCTGGAGGCATTCAAGGGCAGGCTGGATGCTCTGGGCAGCCTGGTCTGATGGCTGGTGACCCTGCACATAGCAGGGAGTTGGAACAGTATGAGCATTGTGGTCCTTTGCAACCCAGGCCATTCTATGATTCTATGATTCTATGATCTAACACCAGCTCCTAAAAAATCACAAAAGCTTAAATCCTTGATTATTCTCTATAATGTACCAGACCATGATTTAATTCCAGTAACTTCACAGTCAATTATAAATAAAAGATAATAAAACACAATGACATGTAGGAAGTCAACAATGTCCTAATTATAAACTGATCAAAAGACTCAAAATCAATAACTGGCTTTGAATGGGGTCCATACGACAGACCACCAGCAGCCTGCATAATCCAAATTACACCTATAGACACTACAGATCTCTGTTTCATACTGGAGCAGCCTTTATGGGGGTGCAGTAAGACAGGTAAAATGTAAGCTGGTCCTAAGTTATGATTTGGTGTACACAATATGGGTATCAAGGTCAGTTTATGACAGCTGGGAGTTGTAAATTGTTTGCATGTTTTCTTTGTTATTTAAACTCATAGTGCTGGTCTCTAATGCCCCATCAGGGCAAATGAACGCAACAAAATTTCTGCATATCATGCACAACCTATCTACAGCAACAGCCCACCTGTGACACGGCACTCTGAGGCAACAAACAGTGGTTCACAGGACTAAGAATGCAGGACAAAACCTCACAAAGCAAGAAAATCAGAAGTACCTAGCATTGTCACACGGTCCATTAAAGTCCCTTACTAATTTGTTATACATCTGCCAGACAAACATCTTTAAGCCCATGGAACAACGAAAGAATGAGCTGAGAGGGAATATAATGATTTATCCTCACTTTGGACTTACAAGTTGCCCTGAACAATTCTGGTACATATCACTTCTTATTCTGTTCTCCTTCCTATTGCAGTTCAAATTTTAACCATTTTAATGATTCATGGCAGTGAAAATTTTTGGTGTCTGATGCCAAATACACCTATAAAAGCTCTGTTTTAAAAGCAGTCTTTAATAGCTAAAGAAATCACAACTACTTGCAACAGCATAACCTTAGATTTCAAAAAGGAGGAAACATTCATCAATAATGCAATACTGTACAAGATTATTTAAAAAAATTGAGAGAGAGCATTTAGGAATTTCTTAAAACGCATATTGTCCATGAAACTACAGGAAACAACACACTTAAATATATTTATACTCTTTTAACTCGACATTATTGAATAATGTTGAATCAAACTAATACAATATTTTAAATGAAATTTAAAATGATATTTTAAAGATAACAAAGGCCAATGACTTGAAACTATCTTTAAAACAAACAGAAAATTGCAAGGAATTCACAGGAAAGTATATGAATTTAGGCAGGCAGATAATATCCTTAAAAAGACCGTATCGGTGTAATAGAAAGAGGGTGTTAATTATTACTGCACTTATACAGGAGTAAAGCAAAAGCAAACAAGTGAGAATTTTTCATCATTAAGAATGTAACAATTATGCCATTCCAACTTCTTTGTATTTTTTGGTCTCTGTCTGGTATGTTTGTTACCTTCCCTACTTGTGCATTGATACAAACACCTGAGCTGGCAAGAAAGTAGCAAGAATGGCAGAGAGAAATCCAGGCTTCTCAGATTTATCCCAGCTGCTTACATAATACATTTATTTATTTGATTTAAATTAATTTTCATCCACATTTATTTGCCTAAGTAATTTGCATATAGTCATTAATTAATTTTATTAGAGCACAATCTTTAAGATGTCAGTTATTTAACTACAGATTATGGACAGGAGTGTTGCCGGTCTGACTTTCATTCAGACCCTGGAAATGAGTGATGGCTTCGTTAGCCTCATCTGACCTGTCCTTGACTTCTATGATTCAACTCTGCTAACATCAACAACTTCACTTTGCAGAAGATAATCTTCTGCTCTGGTAAATATGACTGTGTCAGATAGCAATACCACCTGAAGCATTAATGCTGACTTGAACTCCACCGGCTGCCTGAGACAAGTAAACTATGGCTCAATCTTTGCTCAGTGCAAACAGTAATGTAAACTGCTGTCAAGCTGTGCTTTGTGCCCTATTAGGTGGGATGATAAAGGCTGAAAGCATTAGCAACAAAACCTCATCTCCATCCAAAAGAATAGGAATGTTGCACACAATTGTCGGAAGCCACAAATGGATCAACTAATGTAGTGTGCGTATTTACAAATACGTGTATGTCCACACAAACATGCACACATACACACTCTCATCCACACAAGCAGAATAAGCAGAAATGTTGAAGCTGATTCAAAACAATTCATCTTGGCTATTTTCGGTAATCATCTAAATGTGCTGGCAAACATCAAAGGATTTCTCACCTGTGGCAAATGTAACTGGAGCCCCTCACTAGGAATGGGCTGTCGAGATGGAGTCTGGTCCAGCTGCATGTTAAACAAGGATGCCAGGGCTGACTGAGCAGCCCGAGCTTTCGCAAGCTTTTTATTCCTTCCCGATCCTTCAAATGTTTGCCCATCCACAGCGACAGCCATGACAAAGTTTTTGGCATGGCTCTCCCCGCTCTCTGAGAGAAACTCATACTTCAGGCCTGGCCGGAGCTCATTCAGGATCATTACAGGATTCTTCCCACTCGCGGTCGGGTATGGCAATGATGCAGGCAGAGGCAACTGAGTAAGGCTACTTGCCACAGCAGCTGATGGCAGACCATACTCCCTGCTGGCGCCAAAGGAGCCATCCCCATTGGACCCTAGGTAAAAGGAAGCATCAGAAGGAACTGGAGTTTCAAATCCATTGAAAAGTGTGTCAGGAAAGTCTGCCTGGTCAGAGGTGAAGTCCGTGTTGACAGAGAGAGTCCTCCCCATGGCCAGGTGTGCTTCTGATGCATTTGGGAACTGGACAAATGACCGCAGAGCTTTCTCAGCAGCGTGGAGCTTGGCTTTCTTCTTTGTGGGGCCAGAGCCCTCAAACACCTGTCCGTTAACCTCAACAGCCATCACAAACATTGGGGCATGAACTGGCCCCGTCTGGGACAGCAGCTTATACTGTAAACCAGGTTTGATCTCATTAAGTTGCATCAGGGCATTCTTTGGCAAGACAGGACCTGGTGTTTTCTTCCTCTTCTTAGGGCGAAATTTGGAGTGGCCATTGTTGCCTTCCTCCAAAGGCCGCTTTCTGCTGCTGCTGCTGCTGCTGCTGCCACCATTGGAGAGCTGAGCCCCCTCCCCGGTGCCTTGTGCACTGCCATCCTTGGGGGGAACGTTGTCCATGTTGCGGTTTTCTTTAACATCAGTGCTGCTTGAACCTGCGGTGCCCAGAAAGAGTAACTTACAATGCCTTTGTTGCAGGATCTTGTAAATGCAAAATTTATAGATTCCTTTATCTCTCTTTGTAATTGGTTAAGTGATGTGTGCTCACAGATTAAAGCTTTTGCAGCATAAATGGAGAGCAATACCTCTTAATAACAAAGAACACATTCAAGACTTTCAAATTTGCTCTTGATACTTTCATACGACAATAAAACACGGAAGCTTTTTTTTCAACAAACTGATGCTGAAGTAAAATTTTTACTCATAAATTACATTTGAAGTGAAAAATGCCTTAAAACAGAAAAACATTGTATTATTTGTAGGATAAACTATCAGTAGTAAAATAAAAACGGATACTTCAGACCAATACTAGGAGATTTACATTTAATTATACTTTATTCTTATTTTATTCATATTGCATTTCTGTCTCACATGATTTTATTTGCTCAATTCAAGAAATAAAATAAATAAAATCTGAGTCGTGAAAAACAGAGCAGTTCTTTGTTAGCTAGGCACCTTGACTGAAAACTGTATGTTTTGCTTCTCTGTAGCTATGCCATATTCTCCAAATTCAATCCTTTTTTTGCTCTTCCCAGTCTTCAACAGAGGCTAGCATAGAGCACAGCTCTTCTCACAGCAACTCTGACCCTTTAGCAGCATACACTGAACACAGCTGTTAAAAAATTCCGCGTCTAACTTAGACTGCACCAGAAAACTACTATACATATGTTTTCACACAGCCTTTGATTGAGAAACCTTTTTTTGCCATTTACATGCAGTGTTTAAATTTCTTGCAAAGTAAAAAACTGCTCTCTCAGATTTTAAAACAAATAATGAAGATTGTCTCTTTAAGACTACACAGAACACAAAATGTGTGACAAAATCTACACAATCACAATGATGCTATTTTAAAGGGGAAGAAAAACAATGTGGTATTGCAGCATTAATGATTAATGCAATGATTTATTTTCTAACTAGAAAATTGGGGCAGTGATAATGTTGGATATAGATTTCAAGAATTACACTTGCTGTAACGGGAAAGATCTCATTTTTACTCTGATTAAAAAAAAGAATGAAATGACTTATTTGTGCTTTATAGCAACATTCATGAATGAAAAGGCAAATTTACTTGGTCAAGTGTTTCTAACTCTTCTGTTCCAAGACTTCAGAATATCTAGTACTATATTAAATTCACAGTGATAATAGGTAATAAATATTTATTGAAATTGGAGCAAATGAAGATGGAAGATCTCAACAAATTTCAAATCATGCTTTCTTAAGTATTCACTACCCTGCACACATCACTTAGCCCAGCTTACAAAGTTGATGGAATAGTTACTAAATTTTCATTTATAACATCCTCCAGCAAAAGCTCGATAGGTTACTCCTTTCGGTGCTCAAAGAGAAAAAAAAAGAAAAAAGAAAGATGAAAAAAAAAATCCTAACGTAGAACATCTTTTGTTAGATTTCAGTAGTGTAACAAGGAACTGTACAGTATTTAACACTGAATTCCAGTCAAATACTGTACAGATACATGAAACATTCAGGAGTATTTCATAGCTAGAAATCTGCTAAATTTAATAAAGAATCTCTTGTAATATTCAGCCACAAATTATACTGTCTGCAGAACATGCTGTGTGGAGACACAACAGTCAATACAGTGTTCATGTTTATCTCTCCTTACCTTACTACAGTGAAAGAATTTAAAGAAAATAGAACAAATTTTTTTAAACTTCCTTACATTGATTTTTCACCTAAAGTTGTAATCTTCAGAAGTCATCTAAAATTATCTAAAACAGTGCTTTTCAAACATTGTTCTTACTAGAAGCAACATAAATTTCCTGCAGAACAACGTAACTTTTCAGCTAAACAGATTTCTTCATTCAGTTAAAGCCAAAAAACAGCTTCTGTTCGCATTTTCCTCTTTATAACGAGTGTCTGTGGAAGCCACGTAAGGAAAATACGAGCTGAGCAGACAGCAACTGAACATACAAAGAGAAGTTTTATTTCCAAGTTCAACAGCTGGAGGAACTATTTAGTCAATTTCGTTACACAAGTACTGGAAATCATGTCCTGTTAAAGAGGGAGGATTTGCAGGGGGCAGAAAAGAAACTCATATGCTTACTTTGGTTTAGAAAGGAAAAGGAAGGGAAGAAAACTGCTCCTTGCCTGCAAGTTACCAGGCATGTTAACTTTAGAGAATCTGTAGGGTGGAAGAAACTAGGAGAGAGAGCAAGTGGGGAGCAAGCAGCCAGTGTCAAACTCCAGACACTATGCAAGTAGGCAAATTTTCACATCATTAAGATGATCCAAATCAAAACCCTACACATGGTGGAAAGAAAAAGTCTTTCTCTGTGAACCAGAGGGCTCTGGTTTGTTTCATCCCATTAAGTGCTGAACTGGAAGAAAGAACATCTGTTTTCCAGGATAAGGGAGAAGATTTCCTTTCAGAACTTTCCTTTAGTCCATCCTGCTCAGCAGCTGTGAGTTCCCCTAATTACCTTTGGGCTGAAAAAGAACTGACAGGTTAGTCAAAAAGTAGTATTAGCTAAGACCACCTGCTAAAGTCAGAGAAGTCACCTTTCATACTCTTTCTCATATTTAGACATCCTGAACTTCCTCCATTCCAGCTCCTCCCTGCTGTTCAGAAAGGGCTCTCATTCCACCAGGCCTCTATTGCAAAGCCTTATCATGGTGGAGGACTTCAGAATGGGCTTACTACCCCATCTAGCTCAAAAGCTAACTGACTGCCTGCGGGGCCAATAGCAGACCTCAGAAGAAGAGTAAAACCAGAACCAAGACCCCAGCACAACCGCAGAGAAATCTCCAAGCTTTCAGGGTGCTACAGCTCTTGAAGTGTCCTTGAGGGGGCATGATGGGGAGCTGCAGATGTCTTTTTTTCCCCCATTTTTTCTAATTCCTGTTCAAGACCATACACACTCTTGGTATCACTTCTGAGTTTCATTATACACTGAATGAAAACATATCCCATTGCTTGCTTTGAATCCCCATCCGCTAATCTCACCTAATATGTTGTTTTTAATTTGTTGATTTCTATATGTTATGGTTCTAATAACAGCAATGCTCCTGATTATGCATGTATATCAAGTGTTTCAACCTTGTCACCCCCCATCCACCACTTTTTGAGCAGAAATCCATTGGGTGTTAAGGAGCAGGACACGCTGTAGATTTACCTTTTTGCCGTATTTTGCACTCTTTTATGTTCTGTTAACACTTTGTTTTAGAGACCATAAGACTCTGAGATGTCTCCCACACATTTCGAAGGGAATGAGAAACCCTGAAATCTCTGTCTGACTCAGGATTCCATGAAGCTAGGAGCAGCAGTACTTAAAATTCTGCTGCTCTACACCAGAATACACAGAAGGCACTGACCATCACTCCATGCGCTTTCTAAAACACAGCTCAGCTCATTTCATGTGTCTGATTCGGTGTGCTGCCAGTATCACAGCTAAAACAAGGCAGGAGAACTAAAATTGTAAATGTTAAAACATTGTCAAGCATGTACAGTAATTAGGAGAGGTCTGATGAGAAAGAAGATTACCATCTGAACTATTAAAATAAAAAAAACCTCTCCATCCAGTAACAGGCATTTTCCTTTTTTTTTTTTTTTTTTTCCAATTTCTTGCAGTTGACAACAAGATTACATACACAGTCTTGATAGATCTAACAAACAAAACACAAGATTTATAAAAGTAACTAACACTATATTTTATATATGTACATGTATGCTGGAATTCAAGAAGCATCTGGACAGTTCTCAGACATATGGTCTGATTTTTGGGTGGTCTGACATGGAGTTATGAGTTGGATTCATCTTTATGGATCCATTCCAACTTGAGATATTCTATGATTCTATATATGTATGTATATTCAAGTCTATACATTTTTCAGTCTTTAAATTCTCAAGTACTGAATACTTTAGGCAGCCTTTTCAAGTTGATCACAGCTGTTGTGTATTCAGCTCTTTGAAGCAGCATCAATATAGATACAACATCTGACAACAGCATCCTGCTTTATTAAACAGAAAAGCTACCCATGATTTAAAAATAAGATATTTTTCCTAATACTAGCCTTCTGGACCTCAGTACAAATGTCCTGATGGCAGGATATTGAGGTATCTTTCACTGCACAACATGCACCATTGGCAGACAATCAAACCTCACACAACACCAGATTATTCAAATGAAAAATCTCAAAGAACTCATTATCACATTAGCCAACATTAAAATGTTGTATGCTACTAGCTACATGAAATGTCTTCTGTTAGAAATGCTCACTTGATGCATTGTACTGTCTTGGCCTTCAACCTTTCTAATTGTCTGGCTTTTTCATGTCAAAATGACTTTTATTTCCATCAAGTCTCACAATGATCTGCCTACAAGAATTACACAGAAGGCTCCCATCCTGAGAGTTCTGCACAAATCTGCTGTCAAGATAACCCAGCCTACCTTGGGCAACCTTATACCCTGTTGCTAGCTCTTCTGTGAGGTAAAGGAATTTGCAGAAAAGCAGCTAAGACACAGTACACCTACAACCCAGGATGGGTCTTACATGCCACTCAGACTGGGATGCATAGTACTCATACATAGTGTCAATGCAGTATACCAAACTATTTATCAAAACAGGAAAATATTTTGTACACGTAAGTTATAACTGGACTAGCACATAATCATGTATACTTCAAAAACACTTTTTACTCAAAAGCTCTTAATTATGCTTATATCCTATATTTAAAAACATACAAAAATCATTTTAATTCATGCTTCCAAGTTCCTTCAGTCATCTCTGTGGCTTATGAGAAAAGGTAACCTTTGAAACGACTGCATAATTCAGTAGTGTAAATAAACATCTTACTCATGTTTTCTTCATCATCTACATCCATTGTGAAATACTTCTGATGGTTTTTTTGGCTGGCAGAGACTGCTGCTGTCTGAAAAACAGGAAGTGGAATATTTAAGCTTTAATATAACCAATGTACAAGGTAAAGCACTAGATCTCCTTGAAAAGCAGAGGTCTGGGCACTAATTTTGATTTGGGCTCTCCATGGCTACTTCTGTAAGCAAAAGTATATGTTGCAGAACTGCAAATTCAACAAAGTTTGCAAGAATTTGTTTTCTGAATAGTGAACTTGTGAGAGGTAAATTATTTTTTACAGTAAGTGACTGTGTGGTTCCAGTCTTGGTAGAATTTGGCTAATTTCACCTATGACATGATACAAGATTCTGTCACAGCATTTGTGATGACCACAGCCCAAGCATCAGTGTACACTATATACCCCATAATTGCCTTAGGTATAAATCATGATGAGTCTGTTCTTTACCTTACTGACCACTGAGAATGGGCCTATCTTGAAGCTGAGAACTGGTTTATGTTACCACTTGTACAGTAAGAACTCAACGAAGATTTATTTGTGAAAGCAATACCATCAGGGGCCAGGATATCTGTCTTGACATGGAACAGAATGTATGTCATTTTGAAATCCATCCTAACTAAAAACCTGAAACTGTATTGATCCATATAGGAAAAGGCTGTGTTTACATGAGGACACACTGCAATTTTAATGTGTTTAATATCGATACCGTAGATACTAGAACTCATGCTAATCCTTGTATTTGTAACTTCACCAAAATAACAGGGTGTGATTTTACATCTATTGTACCTGTCACCTCGTATCAGCTACTACAATCTGATTACACACAGATCCAAGGTTTACTACCAGTTCATAGTGGAATGAATATTGCAATGGTGAAGAAGTTGTTACAACATGATGACCTGAAACAGTTACTGAAGTAATCCAAAGAGAATGGACAAAGAACTCTGATCACAGTAGACCACGATGTGAAGGAAATATATTGAATAATGGAACGGGCAAAGAGAGATGGAGAACAACAATGGTGGGATGTTCTTTTGGATGGTCATCTGCTGCAACAGGGCTTTGCAATATGATACTGCATCCTATTGTGGTTATTTTGATTTTATGCCTGATCTGCTTACTCTTAATAGTAATCTTATATATTAGAGTTTGGAAAATAGCAAGATGATTAGTTCTAATACATTATTGCAGTCAATTAGTAAGGTAGGCTAGAAAGATAGCTCTCCTATATTAGAAATGTTCCATAGTTTGTGCAAAAACAAAAGAGGGTAAAAAGAAAAAGAAGGGAAAATGTGAGAGGTTTGTTTTTGCAGTAGAAGCTCCCAATATTTTCTGTATGTACTATAGGCCTTCACTAAACTTATAACCCTCGTGAAATAGCTGTTCTTCTTCCACTAAGAAAGTTGCTGAACAGAGTAAAAAGTCAAAGATTTGGAGCATTCTGACTGGGATAGAATTGACTTGGGTACAAGATAAGGCAAATATGCAGGGTTGGGAGAGAGCCCAGCACAGGACAGAACAGACATGCTCACTCTTGGAAATACTGCCCTCCTATCTCCATGGGAAAATACAAAACATATCAAAAAACAACAGGTTGGTAATGGACCTTATATGGAAATGTGACACAGCAACAGTGTCTGGGAGATTGTGAGCTGAGACGCTGAGCCAGTGAGCGAGTGCCAGGAAAGCATTACCTGCGTCGGATTTAGGGTACGGAACGGAATGAATTTCGCTGAGCAGTGCACAATTTCTCCCTTGCCAATAGGGGGCGCGCGTCTGTTATTGCGATAATGATAAACTTCACTGCTATCACTAAGACCTTTGCCTAACCTGAAATTTTTGGCTCTGAGTGTTTCTCACGAACTACAGCATTTTTTTTTTTTTTTTTAAATCTGAAAGAGGATATAAAATATTTTATCTCACTACTAGCTAGTGGTGGTGGGTTTTTTTTGTTGTCTGTTTTTTTAAGGACGACAATTTTCATGAATTAAATGAAGCAATGCTCTTCCCATGGGGAGCCATCAGTGTGTCTCAACATAAAATTAATGTCAAATCCATTCTCCAGGCTAACATGCAGGTAATTCAAGCAGTCAAGATACTGACGATGCAGTTGTTTACCCAGTATGATACTGATGTACATTTGTTTTTTGTACATTATTGTACAAAATTTTTGTACATTACATACAAAAATTTTGTACATTATTTTGGTTAAAACCAGAGCTGCTATTCCTCTTTAAATTGAGATGATAGGTGTAAGCCCAACATCAGCTGAAGGACAGAATGAGTAACATAGTCTTCTCTCCTACACATGAATTGTGCTCATTTCTTATTATTAATCAAAACATTCAGACTACGTTACATATAGATTATCTGGCTTTGGGAAAACAATTTTACTAACCACTGAAACTTCTGCTCTTATACTCAAGAGACACAAATCTAAAGGTGAATGTAAGCATCTAACATAACAATGTAATACATTCAGCATTTTGCTTGTAAGAAAGCAGCACTTTTAACCTAATCAAAAGCACTCGTTAGAGGGTGGTTTGTTTTGTTGCTTTTTTGTTGTTGTTTATTTTTTCTTCACAAAGAAGAGCGTGACAAGACCAACAACAAAGTTCCTCCATACATTTGTCAGGGGCAGTGCAAACTTTCAAGTGGCATGAAGTTAAAATAATAGGCTTACACACACTTTTTCTCTCAAGACTCCCAGGAGCACCTAAAACAAATCACAGGATTTCCTCCATTTCCACCCCCCCCCCCCCCCAACTCCAATTCAAAGATGGTATGTACAAAATGACTATGTTATCTCTATTTTGCATACATAATGTCTTTAGTTAAATCGTGGGTTTCCGACTGGCAATCTCTCTTTCCATGCCTCTGTGATCGTTCACATTGCGTACTACAATCTTTCCACCAGCCTATAACAAATCCTGTTTTCCATTTAATGTGCGTAATTCAAAGAGCCTTTAAGCCCATCGCTCAGGCCTGGTAAAGAGGCATGCTCACATCTGTATGCTTATGCTCTACACACATGTTCTCTTCCCTCCATCTGCTCATCCCCAAAGAAGACTGTGACTGTTCTGTTGTCATTTGGACTTCAGTTGCCTCTGGATTACATGCATACACTGGGAAAACATCCCACTTTGTTAATGGGGCAACTAGTAAGTTTCTAAATAAGAAATTGTAGATTTTCTTATTAAACAGTATGTGCTACTAATAAGGCTAAAATTAACACTGTCAATTGCATAAAATATGTACAGTATTGTGTACTGTTACATACAATAATTAAGAGGAAAATCTTACCTGTACTAACAGCAGAAGTAACAGTGATTCTGTGAAGACACAGCTCAGGCAGCACAGTCAAAGTATACCTGAAATCTATCTATGGAAAGTTTTTGGTTTTTTTCTGGTTTTTTTTTTTTTTTTTTTTTTTTTTTCAGGCAAAAGAAAATAATATGTAAAATGACTGTGAAAGCCCGGGTGTTTTTTTTTATCATGGCTGTGCATATTTAATGACAAATCGACTCATGAACACACCAGCTATTTTGGAATAAGAATTAAATTCTAACATCCGAAGTGTTGCAAGCATGTTGCTCACAGCGCAACATTCAGCTTGGAAACAAACTAATCTCCCTTTCCCAACCTTACTGACATATACTGTACATGTGTATACAGTACATCCTATAAACTATGTACTTGTTAATGATCTTCAGGACTTTAAAACACATGCTCTTTCCTTAAATCTCTCCAAAAAATGGTGACTCCACCTTCTTCCTGGACAGCCTGTTCCAATTTCTAACCACTCATTTAGAGAAAAAGTTCCTCCTAATAAGTAACCTCAACCTCCCCGAGCACAACTAAAGCCATTACCTCATGTCCTACTGCTGTCACATGGGACAAGAGACCAACCCCACCTCTCCACAACCTCCTTTGAGGCTGTAGTAGAAAGCAATAAGGTCTCCCCTGAGCCTCCTCCTCCTCACACTGAACAATCCCAGCTCCCTCAGCCACTCTCCATCAGACAGAAGGTGCTCCAGACTCTTCATAGCACCATTACCCTTCACTGGACATGTTCCAGGGCCTTGATGTTTTTCTTGCAGTGAGGGACCTAACACTGAATACAGTGCTCGAGTTGCAGCCCCAGAGTTGCTGAGTACAGAGCGATGCTCACTTCCCTGCTCCTGCTGGTTGCTCTATTTCTGATACAGGCCAGGATGCTGTGGGCCTTCTTGGGCACGCTGCTGGCTCATGCTCAGACAGCTGTCAGGGATGTTAATCCCCTGATCCTTTTCTTTCGCATAACTGTCCAGTCCCACCTTTGGTGATCCTTGGTTTGTTGTGACTAACACGCAGGACCTGGCACTTGGTCTTGTTGAACTTCATCCCACTGACCTCACCCCAGTGATCCTGTCTGCCCAGATCCCTCTGTAGGGCCTTCCTACCCTCAGGCAGATCAACACTTCCTTCCAGCTTGGTGTCATCTGCAGTCTTACTGAGGGTGCACTCAATTCCCTCATTCAGATCATCAATGAAGATACTAAAGAGGGTAACTTCTTTAACTATTAATTGAAACCAAAACATATTATTGTTTAAAAAAGAAGTGTTTGAAAAACAGGGATGCAAGATGCTTCTAAAAGCACAATACTCCAAATAAGGTGATGCTTTTTAAACATAAGAGTATAATAAATGCATAAGTAAGCTAATTATTAGAGCAAGGACTGGGAACGTTGTTGAATGATACAGTTTCCTTCTGAGTAAAGAATCTTCTAGAATAATTTATTTTGGTGTGTACGAAACAGTAAAATAAAATACTCCCAGAAAATAAAATGCTTAGAGGTATCAGGCAGTCAGGGCATTCGTGTCCTACTGAATTACTAAGGCCTAAATAGTAGGCCTTGAATCAAAGTTGACCAATACATAAGTCTCACAACCCAGCGTTACATATCATTAGTATTCGGTCATTAGCAAAATACGTGTGATCATTAGCGAAGTATGCAACTTGGACAAAATGTCTCACCAGAAAGAGATAAGTAGCTTAGATAAAGCACTATGAAAGTGTATTAACCTTTCCTTGCTTAGAAGCACATTGTCAAGGCCAACGAGCACACAAACTTCCTTGGTTCTTTCTTGAACCCTGGCCAAGCTTGAGGTGGAATCCAAAGAGGAAGAATGAAACCAGCTGTTTCTGCCTGCCATGTAAACTTGTTTATTCAACAATACAAAACCTGGACCCGCTTGCAGCAAAGTTGCACCTCCCAGTTGCCAAGAAAGGCTCTCCAAAACTTTGCTGTGGCCAGGGCTGCCCAGCGACTGTGGAGCTGGGTGGTGGTAAAGTATCAGGGTAATGAATCTTTCTTAATCACTACTGCTAACCTTCTGTAGTAATGGTTAGGCGCATTGCCTACTCTGTTTTAGCATCATAGAAGAACCATAGAATCATAGAATCTTAGACTTGGAAGGGACCTCTGAGGGCCATCCAACTCCTCTGCAATGCACAGGAATACCACAGCTAGATCAGGGTGCCCAGGGCCTGATCCAGCTTCGCCGTGAAAGTCTCCAAGGATGGGGCATCAACCACAACACTGAGCAACCTGTTCCAGTGCTTCACCACCCTCACTGTAGAAGATATTTTCCTCACATCTAAGCTTAATCTAGCTTCCCTGAGCTTGAAGCCATTTTCCCTTCTATCACCGCAGACCCTGCTGAAGACTCTGTCCCCTTCGTTACTGTAGCTCTCCCCTTTTGATACTGCTACTGTCTGTCAGTTCAGTACCACAGCAAGAATAAATATAAACTAGCAGAAACAGAATTTGCTGTAGGCTAATGACAGTCTGAACATTTGCTCTGCACGGCAAACTCGTCCAACACAATGCTGCTGGCTGCACATAGGACATTCCAAGCCGTTCTGATATCATATCCCTCAGTTTGCAGCTCAGGTGATCAAATCTGCTCTAATAGCACCATCTACTGTTACTCTATGCAAATAACTGGTTCTACATTCAATGTTCCATTGACCAAGCAAGTCTGGAGCTCAGCTCAAAATAAGAAAAAACTTACGACGCAGAATTGTTTTACAGTAAACTATTTCTGAACATATATTTATTAAGAAGTTTTGTTTTAGCCATCCACCATCCTTCGTAAGAGCCTTCTTCAAGAGCTAAATTTTTGATTTTTAACGTACATTATTTCTGAAAGATTCCTTAAATATCCACAATTGTCAGAAACATACTTAAGTTGTGTTTCCTCAGAAAAAGTTATAGTCATTCAGAGAATAGAACTGAGAAATCTAGACCTCTGATTAAGTAGTATTCATATTTTTGTCATAATTTAAAAGATTATAGTTGCAGCTGTTGAATTAACCCAATAGTTAATTGGAAAATAAATCTGAAAGGCTGTTAAAGCAGGTTAAAAAAAGCCCCAAACACACTGAAACTATTTAAAAAGTCAATCAGGTAGGGCAATAGTTGGCTTCAGGAACTGAACTTAGAAACTGGACTGACTTCCTCCTTCCCCATTACATTCACTGATTAAGCTCAAAATTGTTGGACTTGGTGATCCCCAAAGGTCCCTTCCAACCTCCGTGATTGTATGATTTTTCTAGAGCCACGCACAGCACCACATCATCTCTTGACCAGGCACAGGCACCAGGGCTTCATAGCTGTTGGGTGTTCAGACATGGGATAAATAGATTTTGCTGCAATTTAGCAATCAATTTTATTATTTTTTTAATTGCATTGCATTGCATTGCATGATGCTAAACATTGAGCTGACTGGATTTGTGATTACTTGTGATCCTGCAGCAGCAAAAATGCACTTGGAGTGGCAAAAAGCAGGGAGAAGAGTGAAGAAGATGTGTAGGCTTTAAAAAAGCAGGAATGAAGATAAAATGGCAGCAGTGATGAACAAAACTCACCGGTTCTGAGTTCTGTGGTTCACTAAAACAGTACTTTATTTGAAGGACACAGTTTAGTGTGCATGGGGAATGGGTTGATGGTTGGACTAGATGATCTCAGTGGTCTTTTCCAACCTTAATAGTTCTACGATTCTAGGTCATCTTTACATATTTATTTTATTAACACAGACTGAATACAAATTTTTGGTTAAATGGCTACGAACTTTTACGTAAGATGAGCATCAACTTGATATATTTGTGTATTTCTTAATATTCTCTATATTTTCGAATTGTTTTGATTGGTCATTCTTGAAATGGTTTAGTGCACCAACTTTTTAAGTACTGAATGACTATGCCAATACATTAAGATGAAATATCTCCATCCTATCATGATAAGCACGCATCAATTAAAATACAAAGCACCATGCTATATATTTATAAGTATGGTCTGCTTACCTTTTTAATTATTAGGGACACATGCTGAGTCTGCAACCTGCAAAAAGAAAGAACATACAGCAATTATATTTTTCACAGATGCAACTCCTGGCCTTAAAGGGGACAAATATCTGATTTGTGAGAATAAACAGTAAAAATCTGCACATAAACAATAATCAGCAGTATAATAGTCTCAGATCAAATCCCCTTGTAACACCAGCAAAGAGAGCAGAAAAAACACCATTCTGGATATTCCTGGTCAGGGAAAAAAAACAAAAGGACTCAAATTGCTCAGTATCTGGGCCAAGGAAAGCACCCCAGGGGTACAGGAAGCTGTGATTTTATTGTTTAATTTCAATATTAAATTTTATTTATAGTGGCCGATTCTAACCCATACAAACAACATCTCACATTACACATCCTTTTTGAAAAACATCAGTCTCTTGATTACAATATAGACACCATCTTGCATTCTCCAGAAGCCGCTGCAAGACTGGAAAACCCCTCAGCTACCAGCACTAGGAAGGGAAACAAAAGGCAAACTTCGGGAAAGAAAGATACAGGGTAACAGAACGGACTAGCTCTGCAAAAAATCTGTTCTATTTCCACACACATGCACATTCAATTGCATTCTTGTTTAATTGGGAGCAGAATGATTTTGCTATTACAGATGAACTCCTAGGTACAAAAGGACTGAAGTAGTCCTGACATTCAGCAAATTACAGAAGTCATTTTCAAAGCAATAGAGTGTTTCAGTCAAGACGCAATGTTTTGTACAAACACATGTGCAGTCCAGTAGTTATTTAGGGTGGGGGACACAACCTGTACCTGGGACAATATACAGCCACTGCTGTAAGAGATTTTGCCATTTCCATCTTGCAAGTCAAAATTCCACACTATTCCACAGCCCACAAGAGGGTGCTGGCACACTGCAACATCTTTCAGTAAGCAAACTAGATCCAAGTTACACAGCGCAAATAGTACAGTATTTCAATTTCCCAACGCTGCATGGCAGTAATAACAATTACCTAGAAAAAACAAAGCAATAGCATTTTGGTCATACCATGAACTACTAACAACATTCAAAAGCTGAATGCAGTGTCAACTGGAGTCAATTTCCATGCTGCAACAGGCTACATTCAATCACACTGAACTATAAATCGACATACTGTCAATGCTGCATTTATATCCCCTTTCTTATTTCCTCAAACTAGTAGCACCATACGTACAAAAACTCCTTCACTAGTAATGCTAAGAATACAAGCTATAAGCTATATGAAATTCCTGTATTTCTTCTGGCATCACCCAATGAAAAATATATTTTTGAAAGATTTTGTCAAATCTTATTCTACATAAGCATTTCTTTAAATAAAGTTATAATTCATCTCTAGACAAAATGTTAGTAATTTTCCAGTTTTTACATTAACATGAACTGGAGTTGTTTCACAAATCATATTCCTTATTTGTCAAATCACTCCAGCTGATAATTTCATGAGTTTCAAATAAGCTAAACAAGCATAATTCATGAGAACTGGAACTTCAAATGGGTTTACTAAGTGCAAAAAATCCGTGTATATATTGACAGCTGTAGACAATTTCACAGTGTAAGAATAATCCCAAAAGCATGACACATACAGAACAATTACACAGTCCTTACATTATTTAAGAGCCCAACAAAATGCAAAATAATTCCAAAGTTTATTATAGCTCTGTGGCTAAAGGCAACAGCCCAAGTCTAGGAAAGGACAGCTGGAGTGGGTTCTGTCGCCTGCTCTGCTATTGCAGACCATAGCAGCACACAGGACCGGGCAAGCTGGATGCTGAAGAAAATGGCAGTTCTGTTTTGCTTTTTTTTAAAAAAAAAAAAAAAGTTCGATAGCAATGAGCACACCAAATTGTAAAACAACATTCTTCGAATATTGCATCTACATTTCATAGAACCTTAGGATGGTTTGGGTTGAAAGGACCCTTAAGATCATCTAGTTTCAACTGCTATAGGCAGGGACACCTCCCTCTAGACCAGGTTGCTCAAATCCGCTTCCAGCTTAGCCTTGAATGCTTCCAGGAAGGAGGGCTCCAGTCCTGCTGGGCAACCTGTTCAAGTATCTCACCATCCTCACAGTAAATAATTTTTTCCCAATATCTAGTCTAAATCTCCCCTCTTCCAGTTTAAAACCATTTCCCCTCATCCTGTCACTGCCTGCCCTTATAAAAAGTCCTTCCCCAGCTTTCCTGTAGGCCTCCTTCAGATACTGGGGAGCTGCTACAAGGTCCCTCTTTAGAATGAGCCTACTCTTTAGAATGAAGAGCATCAGGTCTCTCAGCTTTCCTTTAATACTCTCCCAGAAAAGCCACATGTTCAGACACCAGTTCAGGCTCTAGGTGCATTCTCTCACCAAGAGATGACTCTGTCTTGAGATGTTATGGCTCCCACACCAAAACCAGCAGCACAAATATGCATACGAAGTTCAGCCTCCAGCACTAATCCTGAAGCCTTGTACAAATCCATCTCTGCTGCATGTGCTGGGTTTGGTGAGGCAAAGATTTTTTGCTGTAGGAATGTAAGAGTTGGCAGGAAAAAATAAGACTTCTAACATCTCAAAGCTGTAAACACTCTGAATAGGAAAGAGAGGAGAACAGTCTTTGGCTATAAAAGCAAACCTCTCACATTCCCCACTTCCTACCTGGCTCTGCCTGGTAGCAGCTGCACACTCCAGGGTTTGCTCCAGCCATGACGTGCTTCTCTACCATCTTTTGCAGATAGGGCCTGGTGTCTGTTTGCCAGGACTCCTCCAAGCAGCTCAGCACCTCTGAGCAGCAGCTCCACATTGCTACTTCCCAAAAAGCAGTAAACAAATTCTTAGTCCCTGATGAATGGCAGGAAATGCCCTGAAGACAGATGCTGGCACTTGCTTTCTTAATGGAAATATGATTGCCATTTTCGTACTTACTGTGACAGAGCAGTAAAACAGACTTGAAAACAGAAGCCATAGAAGAGCTCTTTTTCACCACATGTCTAAAACAAGTAAAAGGCAAAGCAATCACAAGCAAGGAATAGCAAAAGCAAACAACGTTGGGGATAGCAGGTAGGCAGCACTCACCACAGCTCTGTTTGGCTATCAAACACAGGTTTGTTCAGGGACTTCCAAATGAACAGGTTTTCAGAGAAACCACACAGATATAAGAACTGGGAAAAGTGCTTTATCCAGTCTGCCTCCCCACCACCTCCTCCACTCAGTCAACTTCAACTTTAGTCATCAGTGCCAAACACTCCAGTCACTGAAGACTGTAGAAGATGGAAATCAAGAGACTTCCAAGCAGCTTCATGTCTAAAACAAACAACAGCTGGTCAGTTTATTCATAGAAGAATTAGGAGACATATATAGTGTGACAAAGGATACTTGAAACCTGTTTGAAGAAAGGGATTTAGGACATCTTACAGCTCAGCAGAAAACATTTCAAGCCTTTAACCATATGGTAAGAACTGAATCAGTGGTCTGATAACTCAAACTTCATTCCATGTACTGCATCTCACATCTACAAACAGTATTTCCAATTACTGTCCCTTTTAAACCTTTCACAGGAGAGAGATACAAAGAAGCATAGGCTGCTAAGGTTAGTTGAGTCCTAACATCTTTGAGAAAAGAGGAAGATTTGGTACACTCCTTAAGCAATGGAGATCTCCTTCCTTGAATGCAATTAATTTTGTGGCTGAGCAGGAGTCAGCATTCCTGTGATCCCAACACTTTCCTGGCTCACTTGATGCAAGGTGAAATCTCATTCTTACATCAGCATTAGATTTCAGTATTGCTGGCTTTCATGGAGCTGTACTCTGTTGCCTCAGCTGAATGATAAGTGGAGAACACCAGGAGGATGCACTCAGTCTACCTACAGAGAAGAGCTTTCAGTGCTATGAAACATGGTTCTGCCAATCAGTGAACATCATGTCGGTATCCACAACCATGCTGGATATCATTTAAGAGAAATAAAGAAAAAAAGCAATCGTGCCTCTTGGCATTTGTTGGAAGAAGCATTTTCTGGAAGAAAAAGGACACCCAATTACACAGATCTCTTAAGTGCCCACACACAAAGGCAGGAGACTCCTATATCTAGAAATGAAACTATTTGCAAGAACCCTACAAATGCAAGGTGAGTGCCTGGACACACTCACCACAAGCCATATGAATAAAGAACAAAAATGACAGTGTCTTTAAGTATTTACTTTCTTATTTGAAAAGTACAGGTAAGCACAGGCATCTCACAAATATGTTATATCTACCATCACCTGTTCGTTCAGGAAATGATACAGCTGAGAGGCAGAAAGTTCCACTCAAAAATGAACCACTCAGTTCATTTTTGCCCAGCTTACATCTTGACCCAAGTTATTTCAAAAAGTTTCTCAGAGAGATCAAACACAAGCTCAAAAAGATGGTGTATTTTTCATGCAGATACAACTTTTTCCACTGATCTACTTCCTTCTTATCATCACAGTGGCTAGTTTTTTATTAATTTACAGCCTTTCAAAACTCAATTAAAGCAAGCATCTGAAATAAAACTTTATTCTTGTCTTTACTATTGTTTAACCTTGCAGACAGCTCAGCACCTTAGCATCATACAGTTGTTCGCTCACACTCACCTCTTCCCAGTGGATGGTAGAGAGAATTTAAAAAAAAAGCAAACAGAAAAACAACAAGTAGAACTCATGAGTTGAGATTAAATTATCATAGAATCATAGAATCACCAAGGTTGGAAAAGACCTAAAAGATCATCCAGTCCAACCATTCACCTATTCCCACTAAACCATGTCCCTCAACACAACATCCAGCCTTTCCTTGAACACCCCCAGGCTCAGTGACTCCACCACCTCCCTGGGCATCCATTCCAGTGCCTGACCACCCTTTCTGAAAAGTAATACTTCCTCATGTCCAGCCTGAATCTCCCCTGTCGTAGCTTGAAACCATTCCCTCTGGTCCTATCACTAATGACATGAGAGAAGAGGCTGACCCCCAGCTCACTACAACCTCCCTTCAGGAAGTTATAGAGAGCAATGAGGTCTGCCCTGAGCTCCTCTTCTCCAGGCTGAACATTCCCAGCTCCTTCAGCCTCTCCTCATCAGCCCTGTGTTCCAGACCCCTCACCAGCTTTGTTGCCCTCCTCTGAACGCGTTCCAGGGCCTCAATATCTTTCTCGCAGTGAGGGGCCCAAAACTGGACACAGTACTTGAGGTGCGGCCTCACCAGTGCTGAATATAGGAGAACAATCACCTCTCTGCTCCTGCTTGCAACGCTGTTTCTGATGCAAGCCAGGATGCCATTGGCCTTCTTGGCCACCTGGGCACACTGTCGGCTCATGTTCAAATTACTTCCTAAGGCGGAGAAAAGGAAAACAGTTTTCACTAGGCATACATATATATATATACGTATATAAATAGAAATGAACATAAGAAGTGATGTACAAGTAACTGTTTGCCACCCACCAACTGATGCCCAGCTAGCCCCCAAACAGCTAGAGAGCAAGATTAACTCCCACCCCACTCAAAACTCCTTCCACATGATGTCATATGGTAGGGCCACGTCAAATGGCCTTGGCTCTGTACAGCACTGCTTAGCAGGCAACAAATCAACACTGCTTTTCTCCTAGAACTGAAACACAGCATCATACCAGGCAATCTGAAGAAAACAATTCCATCCCAGCCGAAAAGATGACAACTATTCACACGTTCATTCCCCTGCTTGAACACAAGCAAATACAAGCACACACCAGCTGTTAAGCCAATGCAGCTGGCTGGGACTTTTTGTTGATTGCATTAACTCCTATAATTTGTCCATTGGGCATTTTATACGTCACTTTCTCCTTCAAGTAGGAATAAAGAAGGAACTCTTCCCACTTCAAATTCTCACCACTGGCTTCCAAAGAGATAGGTTACAGAGCCTGCCTTCAGTTCGATGCAAACTCTGAACAGCTACCTAGGCTTTGGTCCCCATGCTTTCTCCCACTGTTCCCACGAAAGAGATGCCTTCACGGCAGAATTTGTTCCTGACCCCATAAAACTATAGCGTTAACCTAGAGTTGAAGATGTGACATGTTTTAATATATCGACTGTCCAAGAGCAAGTATCAGCTTGCACCCAAAAGTTCAGTGCAACTATATAAGTGCAACTATTAAACAACAGGAATTGGGACAGCATCCACAAGCAGAAAAGAAAAAAAAATTAAGGATGCTTTTCTGTAAATATCCAGTAATACCCAAGCTACCAACTAGGACTGCTTTAACTGCAGTCATCAAATAGGAGAACATTCAAAGATACTAAACTGTTCTGCAACAAATCAAATGTCAGTTATTTTTTCAAGTATTCTGTCACCAAAAGTGCCTTTGTATACTCACAGTAAGGAACTTTCCTATTTCCATGGGATCACAACATCTCATTTCTAAGAACAGCTACTTCAGAAGAGAATGTGACTGAAGACAAGAGTTATTCATGCTAGCAAAACATCTTCAACAGCTTTAATCTCACTTTTTTTTCTGATTTCACTATAGCTGATTGACTTTTTCATTTTGCTGTTTTAGGCACTAGCCAAATTGAAATAATACAACAGTACAACCTCAAGAATAAGCAGCAACTTTGGAAATACAAGGGAATTTTAAAAATAATTTGAAAATAATTTACCTCTTCTTTAACAGTGCTTTGGAGAAAAGAGCTACAAAAAATAAATTAGTCTACTAATTAGTCTACTACAGTCTGTGGGTGACAACGCAGGCTAGAGAACCCATGGGGAGAGGACAATCCACTTGTCCCAGCCAGTTCTGGTGCTGGAGATCTTCCATCAGGACACCAATGTTCCTGTACCTACCAAGAAAGCTGCAGAAGTGGCTGTCCCTGTTACAGTGAGTGACTGAGGGGTTCTGCTCAAAACATCCCAAAACAGACACCTAGAAAACTTTCAGAATATGTTTAGTGTATCTTTAACACACAGTAGAGGAGTGCAAACCATTCTATGAACAACAGCTGTCTTCAGAACAAACCAGCCTCATTACTTTCATTCTTATTTCCTCTCTAAGGAAGAGATGATTCATGTGAGCCACAGGGATGTTTTACACCCTAATATTAGGCTTCATAAAAATGGCTCAAAAATGCAAGTTCAGTAATGGGATGCAAAATATTTAACAAACAGTGTTCAAAAGCAGCAGGTTACATCCTGCACTTAGAATATACGATTGTCTCCTCTATCCTCTGCCTCAAGGGAGCAGAAAGCCAACCACAGGGAGTCAGTCCCTGCAGAAGCTAAATAAAGTTTATTACCACAAAAATTACCATAAAGTTTATTTTCTACTCATAAAGGTGCATTTGGCCAGGAACATTGTGTTCCTGGGGCTGGAGCAACATCTCAGTTACAGGCTTCTACTTTCAAACGTAGACTGCAATGGCAGCTCCTGGTGAAGCCAAGACAGCCCCTGACTCATAGGGATCAGACGGATGAAGCATGTCAACTGCCAGCATGAGCACAATTGGCACCTAGCATGAGGCACAATTGGCTGGGAGCCCCTGGGATGTTTCCGTAGCTTCAGAAACAAACATTTAGTGCCTGATTTAAAAGCAGAGCACTTTGTACAAGGTTCTCCACCTACAACAGAGAAGATTAAAAAACCCCACCTAGTGACAAGATCCAAAGGGTATGATTGTACCTCCCCCTCAAACAACTGCAGGAAAGACATCTTACATAGCCCAACCCAAGAACTTTTATCATTTTATTAGTGAGAAGATTAGAAGGCGACTTGATTGAAGTTTACAATGTGCAAGTAAAGATAAAGCAGCAGAAGAGTGTGCTGAAGCTTCAGTAAAAGGAATATATCAAGATAAAATGTAGAGGCTGGAAACAGAGCTTACCACAGATGTTGTATCTGTACATTCAGAACATATCCTCTGATACAAATAGTGATGCTAACCATCCTCCATCCGTCTGCAGTCAGACAACATTTTCTCCCACAGGGGAAGCAGCACAAAAACTGCATCCATTGAGCACACAAGCAAGGAAGCACAAGCTAAGCACATGAAAGAAAAAATCCGGATTGCAGTCATATCCCAAAAGCCCAAGCACCCAACAACAGCAGTCAGCATTCCGCTGTCACAGCAAACTGCTCAGGCAGACAGAGAGGACATCACTTGGTCACTGAAGGCATGTGATATGCTTTATTTTTAGATTTCTTCCGGAAATAAATGTTATGCTTTTAATGTGGGAAGGTTTCAGAGCTTTTTAATCTCTCACTTTTAGCACACACATTACAATAGCTCTAGACTGCACAAGGAAGCTAAAATACCACTACAGAAAGGTGAATGAATCACACTATTCTGCTGAACAAAGGACCAGGGTGTGATTAGCTAGAGATCACCTTTCCGGGTCAGATTTTTCTTCCTCTGTTTCCCTACTTATGCAGACACTGCTTTTGTGCTCTTAGCGCAGGTAGGGATCATGGGGACCGATGCAGTGAAAGATGGCAAGCTGAGCTACTGAGGAACTGAAAACCAGCAAGGCCTCCCTTCTGCCTAAGTCTCAGGGGCCAGCTGAGCCCAACTTCTTCCCTTCCTCCATACACCCAAACACCAGCCCACAGCAGTTCCCCCAGATTGGCTGCAAGCATCCTCCCAATCCAAGTGGTGGAGTGGGACAGTGGGAGGAGGAACCCCAGCCTAGCAGCAGGTCCTGTGCCTGCCCCACCGCTGAGATGGGGCAGAGACATGAGGGAAAAAGGGCATTGCAGGAACTGCCTAAACGGTGCTGCACGCTCAGAAACCAGCAACTGATTTTAAAATGGGTTTTTATCTCCTGTGAGGCTGTTACCAGGCCAGCAGTGCATACAGGGAGAATGCACAGCTAAGCAGTCCAAACCTGAAATATTCAACATCTCTAAATGAAAGTCTTATTGGCAGAATCTACTCATATGTTGGCAGATTCAGGATATGTGTGCATCTCATCACTGCAATATTTCTGAAAGAACCAGCTGCTGGACTTCCAAGAATAAATAAGTGCTGTCTTTGACTTCTAAAACCACACTTCTACTCCCCCTCCTCCCCCATAAAAATATGTGTAGATGTGAAGAATTTCAAGCTAACTTTTGAGGATGCTCAGCTTCCTTCCCTCTTCTGAGCTTCTGGAAATTTTCTTCAGGATCTGGCAGCTCATGCTGGCACTAGGGGATATCTAGTGTCTCTAAGACAAGACTCACTCAAACTGCCTTTTGAAGAGTAGTTACTTGTATTACTCATTATTAAATATCTTTAAATACTTTAAATGAGACCCTGACCAACATCCACTTCACAATTCACCACTTTTGTTGATTTGTGACTTCATATCTTTTCTACTCGCTTTACATACAAA
The DNA here is from genome assembly GCF_019232065.1 of Centrocercus urophasianus. NCBI lineage: Eukaryota > Metazoa > Chordata > Aves > Galliformes > Phasianidae > Centrocercus > Centrocercus urophasianus. The sequence goes on from NW_024884756.1 coordinate 69,039, forward strand.
AGGAAAAAACACAATCTACAAACTCTTTTTCTTTAATCAAGCAGTAGATAGTAAATAATTAACACTAATTTTCTGATGTCTTTTCATTTTGTACATAAATAAAATTTGATAAATAATTGTCCCGCTCCATTGCTTTTCTTTGGGGCATTTTCTCCACACTTAGAAGAAAGGTTTACCAGCTTTACCTGGAACTGAGTTGAATGAGTACAGAAACATAACCTGCATAGTCATAATCTATTAAAATAAATTACCATTATCTCCTAAAAAAAGTTGTGCATTATCAGTTTACTAGGTACTTGGGGTGTATCAGTAGAGCGTTAGTTACAAGAAGTAACACTGAGCTATCTAGATTTTCACATGGCCTTTGCCAGCATCCCACTCTCAAGAGCTGACACATCTTTCAAAATGGTCACTGTTATCAGTCAGCTGGGGAAATAACAGACTTGGAATTAATAATTTGCATAGATAAAAATAAATCAATATGGTATCTGATAGAACTCCATTATCATTAACTAGTTCTGCAGACAGGAGGCTGACTTCCGGAATGAAGGAGCTAGAGAGGACAGAGTTGTGCCAACGGGAATTTTCTGTTTGGAGAAAACTTATCAATTCGGTTCCTCAGAGCAGAGATTTTCCAAATCCAATTGCAGAAGGTCCTGAGCAACTTAATCCAACTTTGATGTTATTCTTGCTTTGAGCTGGAGGATGAATGAGAGATCACCAAAGGTTTTTCCCAAAGCTGTTTCCTGTCGTTGCACTGGAACGTATTTGACCAGACCTTTGTCGTGAGCTGGTGGCTCAGAACCAGAGTAGACTGGAAAGAGCATTAGCGTACCAACCAGCAGTCTTACTAGTGCGCAGGTCATCATTCAGACAGATTCAGGAAGGAAGCAGTAGTACTAGATACAGTGCTATTAGGAACTTAGTGCATAAGGCATACCGAAGTCTTACAGGATCCTGCGCATCTTTCCACCTCAATCAAATTGGTATCATTTCAAGGGACAATGCAAATATGGAACAAATACAGGATGATATGCAGTGTAGGGAGTTTCAGGAAAGCATCCCAAGAGCTGTACAGTCTAAGAGAACAAACGGCCATGCCAAATACAGATGGGAAGGAAAAACAAAAGTGATTATCTGACTTGAAGCAGAGCCATACAGATCTAAACAAGGCTTTCTGTATAAAGGCAAGCAATAAGCAAAGCTTTTCAGGCAGAAGCGATAAGGGCAGAAGATGATGGCACAGCAAGGATTACACTGGATGAGCCAGGAGCTCCTTTATCTTCCCACAGCCTTCTGGAAAGCATTTCCAAGCAGTCCCAAAGGAAGAGAAGCATCAGCATCCCACCTGTAGCATGAGAGGCAGCAGCTGGGTGGCTGCTGCACTAAGCCACCAAGCCAGCATGGAGAAGTATGGCCAGCCTGCTCTGTGCCCCAGTGTGAACCAGAGAAAGAAGCTGAGAGCAGCGAGAGCACAGAGAAGCATCTCCCACAACTCTGCTGAAAACTAGAGAGTTCTCTCTCTCTCTCTCTCCTTCCATCCCTGCCCACATCACCCTGTCCAAAGCCAAAGCACTGCAGTGCTGTCTAGACTGCCTGCAGTGAGTTATGCTGCCTAAACCATCCTCCCCACCTAATAGGGCACATATACTTAAAAATGACTACAATCTCCCTCCTCTGCCTCTGCCACTTTCCAAGCATACGGAAATACATACCAGATTTAACCATGAATCCCTAAGAATTAGAGAACAGCAAATGGTTTACAGAGAGTCAAGCACAGCTTCCTGTACAGATATTATACAGACAATGTTACATCTGCTCCTGAAACACTGGGGAAATTCCCCATTGCCATTGCTCACAGGTGAGCAAATAAGATATAAAATTTGATTCAAGTTCACAACAACAGAACTATAGAGTGGAAAACAGAGCAAGTTAACACAACCAAGACTAACAATGAAACAAGGAGTACAGCAATTCATATAAGAAAAAAATGCACTTATCAAGTAGGACTTAAGATTATGCACATGCCTTGGAGACACTTCACTATATCTGAATTATTTTTCTGACTAATTTTTATTCTAATACAAAACTTAAAAACTTCTACAAATGCATGATTTCATACATATGCATATACTGTGTGCACTTTCTCTGAAGTAGGGAGGAAGGCATTCACTAAGAAATTTAGGCAGCTACCTGCTCTCTGAACAATATCCAGAACAATGTGAACACACGGTGAACCAAGAAACCAAGATTTCAGCTCTGAGGAAAAAAAGCTCAACTAAAGATGCCAACAGACTCTTAATGCAGGTCCAGAAGTCATCTGTTCAAAACTACCCACCTCACACACATCAAAGCAGTATTCATTACCAACAAAGCCAGAATGCTGAGACACATGGAACTGTTGGAGTGCGTCCAGAGAGGGGCCATGAAAATGATCCACAGAACAGAACAAGGACAAGCTAAGAGAGCTGAGGCTCTTCAGCCTGGAGAAGAGAAGGCTATGAGATGACCTGATAGTGTACCATAGTACCTAAAGGAAAAAAGGAACAGATTCTTTAGCAGGGTTTGTGGTGACAGAACAAGGGAAAATGGCTTCAAGCTTTAAAAGGGTAGATTTAGGTTATATAAGGAAAAAACCTTTTACAGTGAGGGTGGTGAGGCACTGGAACAGGTTATCTGGTGATGTAATGACGTGACCTTCATTAAACCAGAAGACTACCATCCTTTTATCATGATTCAGACTGGGTCCCAGGATGCTGCAGCAAGGAAACTAAAGAATGTTAAAAGGGACTTTGTATCCCTTGGAAAGATATTGAAGGGATCAGCGGTGCAGGTACTGTTCTCCTCTGTCCTCCCGATGGGTAGCTGGGACCCAGACAGAAGGAGATGTCAGATAAACGACTGGCTGAAGGAGTGGTGTCTTGATCAAGGCTTTGGGTATTTTGATCTTTGAGAAACAGGGTGTTTGAGAAACAGGGTATGTGGTCTTCTGATGGACTCCAACTGAGCAAGTGGGGCACTGGTGTTCTGGGGAACAAACTCTTGATTGCCAAGGCTTTAAACTAGGTTCAGAGGGGGAAGGAAGAAGAGTTAGATGTGACAGAGAAGGGCTGGGGGATGTTGCCACTGTTGGTGATTGCAGGGAAAAACCTCTTCAGTTGTCCCACAGGATTGTGCAAGGACTCTTAGAGAAGGTCATGTTGCCGATACCCTGTCCAAAATCTCGCGTTCCCTTAGGGGTAACTGCACCTGCTGCTTCCCTAAGGTACCTGTATTCCCATGCATACAGCATGGGAAATAAGCAGGATGAGCTGGAGATTGTGTATAGTCACAGAGCCATAATCTCACTGCAATCACGGAGCCACTGTGGGACAGTTTGCGTGACTGCAATGCTGTCATGGAGGACTATATCCTTTTTAGGCAGGACAGGTAATGTGGAAGAGTTGTCCTTTATGTGAAGGAACAACTAGAATGTATTAAGCCCCACTTGAAGGACCGTGAAGAATGTGCGGAGAGCTTGTGGGTAAGAATTAAGGCGTGGGGTAGTATGAGCAACACTGCTGTGGGGTATACTTTCAGGTCACCAGATCAGATGAAGTTAATGAAGCCTGCTACAAGAAGCTGGAAATAACCTTGCAATCCCGAGCAGGGCCACATTCCCACTCTCTCTTAGCTGCAAAGCCAGGTGGAGGCTTAAAGACTCAGATGGCCTGCAGCACATCCCAGGAAGGGCTCGTTCCTGCAATGCACTGAAGATAGTTTTCTACTCAGGAGAAGCCAACAAGGCAGGGGGTGCTTCTGGATGTGAAGGTTGGGGGCAGCTTGGGATGCAACGATTGTGAGTAGTGGAGTTCAAGACTTTGAGTGGGAGCAGGACTGCTACTGTGGACAATCAAAGAGCCAATTTTGACCTTTTCCAGGACCAACTGGGAGGTGTCTCATGGGGTAGAGTGCTAGAAAACAAGGGAGACAGTGAGAGCTGGGCAACATTTAAACTGCACTTCCTCCAAGCTCAGGATTGGTGCAGCCCTAAGAGTAGGAATTTGGGGGAGGCAGGAGACCTGTACGGATAAACAGATAAGATTGAAGGGAAAAAGGTCTGTGAAATGGAGGAAGTGGGCCTGTCCTCTTGAGAGGGGTATAGGAGTGTTGTCATGGCCTGCAGGGCTGCATCAAGGAAGACTAAAGCCCACCTGGAGCTAGCAAAGGAGATAAAGGGTAATACAAAGGTTGGGGGTTTTTTTGTGGGTTGCTTTTTTGTTTGTTTGTTTTTGTTTTGTTTTTTGTTTTGTTTTTTGGTTTTTTTTTTTTTTTTTTTTTTAATAAAAGGAAAATGTGGGTCCTTGCTGAATGAGGAGACTGTTCTGTCCTGATAACCAGGGTATGCTAGGAAGGTGGAGACGCTGAATGACTTCTTTGCTTCAAAGACTCCTCCTCGGGACTCCTGGACCCTAGAGGGAAGAAAGAAAGCATTCAGAAAATTGAGAGCTACCCTCCGGCTGAGATGAGGGTGGTCTGGGAGTGTCTCAGCGGATCAGTGCACACAAATCCATGGGCCTTGATGGGATGCATGCATGCGTGCTGAGGGAGCTGGTAGAAGGTGGTGATCAGTGGCACAGAGCCTGGTTGGAGACCTGTGACTAGTGGTAGTCGGTGCTGGGTCTGGTATCCAGTTCTGGGCTCCCCACTACAAAAAAGACAGGGATCACCTGGAAAAAGTCCAGCAGAGGGCCACAAAGATGATAAAGGGCCTGGAGCATCTCCCATATGAGGAAAGGCTGGGTGACCAGGATCTGTTCTGCCCTGAGAAAAAGAAGACTAAAAGGGGATCTTATCAATGTTTACAAATATCTTAAGTGTGGGAGACAAAGGGACATGGCCAACCTCTTTTCAGTGGTCTGTGGGGACAGGAGAAGGGGAAATGACCATAAACTGGAGCACAGGAAGTTCTGCGCCAATTTGAGAAAGAACTACTTCACAGTGAGAGTAATGGAACACTGGACCAGGCTGCTCAGAGGGATTGAGGAGCCTCCTTCTCTGGAGATACTCAAGACCCATCTGGATACCTACCTGTGCAGCCTGCTGTAGGAAGCCTGCTTTGGCAGGGGGGTTGGACTCAATGATCTCTAGAGGTCCCTTACAACTCCTACAATTCTGTGATTCCATGGTTGATGCCCTGTCCCTGGAGACTTTTCAAGGCAACCTGATCTAGCTGTGGTGCCCCTGTTCATTGCAGGGGAGTTGGACTAGATGGCCCTCAGAGGTTCCTTCCAACTCTGAGAATTCTATGATTCTGTGATGAACAATGTACACCTGAAGTCTAGCAAACTGCTGGAACACGAGGAGTCTGTAAGCTAAAACTATTACTAAAACTATCAGTGGATGTAAAAACGCATACATTTTCACTTTCTTGTGAGTGCATCTAGGGGACGTTGGTGCTTTCAAATTGCTCAGAGAGCTGTACTGTTTGTATGTTTCACAGAAGAGCCACCAAAGTTCCATATCTGAGGACCCATATGGGTCTCAAACCATCATTTGCTTGACTTAAAATTTTGGAGCCAAAAAAATGACTACAGGTTTAGTTAATACTTATACCAGATCACTGTGGCTCAACAGCAAGAGCAGCATACATTTTACAGTGGCAGCACAGTACTGAATTTTAAGTTATTTACTTACCTAGTAGACTTCAGTGCCCAGTTGTTCTTCTGGATCCCCTAATGAGAGCAAGTCTGCAGCTAAGCACTGTTAGTGCTTTCTGTCTTTTCTCAGGCAAAGGGGCTATCCTGTCCTGATTAATATGGTTACACTTTGCTTTATGCCCAATTTTGACTATATCCGTACACTGAACGTAGACAAGACTTCACAGGAAGATAGGTTTGCAAGAAAGGAAGTGGCAAGAACAAAGACAAAACAATAGTGTCAAGGACCAGAGCTATACCAAGGTGATCGGGAGAACAATTATTTTCCCTGCTTCATACCATTGCACTATAAAAGCTATGAGTTCAAAATATTAGGTTTGTTGATTTGTTTTTTGTTTGTTTGTTTTTTCCCTTTATGATGCAAAGCAGCCCATTTCATCCATGCTATCCTATAGGTCAGATGATACTCTGGCAAAAGAATAACAGTCAATAGCCAAATTCCTCAAATGCAATGTAGCTTTTTATTACAAGAATTGAATATTGTATTTCTAGTCTCTTCCATGTTCACTTAGTGCAGTCAAGAACTATTGAGAAAATGCTTCCAAAGATGTTGTGAAAGCTTACTTAAGACAAGAAAGCCTACTTTCTTTTAAAGAAAATTTCTTGAATGAGTTACTGTGGAAAACACAGACTGAAAGACGACTCTGAAGGTGAAGTGGACTTATGCCCAAAGAGTCAGCAAAAGCACTAATGCTGAGGGAAGCCACATACATTTGTAACAGTAACAAAACAACAGTAGCAAAATAGGCCTCAGAAGTATCATGGTCCATCCAAAATCGAAATCTTGCATGTTGACCGTTAAAACAAACTGTACCCTACATGAAATGCAGGTTGCTTTGCCAACAGAAACAAGAAAGTCAAAGGAAATTGAAAAGGAACAAAGTTGGGAATATTGTCTAAAAATGCTGAGAATTATCTGGACTGCCAAGAAACTACCCATCCTGATAATGAAATAGAGACTCCTTCCTGTTCTCCTTGGGAGGGTTTAGCACCAGACAACACACAGCAGGGAGAAGTGCTAAGCACCTTGCAGAAATCCTGCAGCGACTGTTCAGCACCGCGGAGAGCTACGGCTCCGGAACACTGGCAACATGGCGTGCGCCCAGCGCGCCCCTCAGCACTGCGGAGAGCAGCCACCCCAACTGCGACCGCGGCAGGGGCGCGCTCCCGCGAGTCACGCAGCAGCACAGCCCGACTGCGCAGCTCCTGCGGACCACTCCGCACAGGCAGTACGAGTGAGGTGCGATCCTCCCGCACCACAGCTCTTACCGAACATCTCGGCATCTTAGACGCGAGAAGCGTCTGTCCCGGGAGACATGCGTAAGTCAGTTGTCACCTTGATCTTTTCAAGTCAAGACCCTCCCAGAAATAGAAAAGGGGAAAGACAAACAAATGTCATGGCAAACTTCAAGTCATTAAAAATATTTCATACTTTAAGGAAATTTTTTCCACACAAAAATTGCTCTTGAAGCACAAAAGAAAAAAAAAAATAGCAAAGTCAATTATCAGAAAGCATTTTATGCAAGTACAATTACACTATCTATAAAAAATATAAACAAACTATCATCTTGGCAATAAAAACGAGCAGAAGCCCAGAAGAATTATTTTACTTCCAGGCAAGATTATGTATAGATCTTACTAGCAGTGAGCTTGGTTCTTTAGTAAACTCAGAAGCAGGAGGAAAAGTCTGTAAGAAGATTATGTTAATGCTATATTTAAGCATATGTAAGGACAGTGAATGAAATTCTGATTATACGCCCAATCCAAAAAAGGAAAAAAAAAAAAAAAAAAAAAAAAAAAAAA